>NC_056677.1:74008044-74320888 GCF_018350195.1 Panthera tigris | reverse complement strand
TTGACAAGGAGCATGGATGATTGATTCAAAGGAGGTTTTCCAGCATCTACAGCTAGCAATTTAATGGCGTATTCTCTTGTGGACTCATAGTCAAGATATGCAGCAGTCTCCAGGAGGAACTGATTACTGAACACTGGCCTTAATCTGAAAGGGACTTCATGATCTGTGAAGCATGTCACCCTGCCATTATGGTCAGCATCTTTATCTGTCACAGTTATGAGAGCAATTTTGGTGTTAAGTGGAGCATTTTCTGAAAGAATCACAGTACCATTGATTGGATTAATGATGTATCTTATGTCAATTGATGGGACATTGTCATTGATATCTGTAACATTTACTAGAACCATTGCTCTTGCTGGCATCAATCCACCATCACTTGCCAAAACCTGTAACTTATGGTTTGGTGATTCTTCCCTATCCAGTGGTTCTTTGATTGTGATAAGTCCGGTGATGTTGTTCAGGTGAAATAGTTTCTTGGCGATGTTGGAGACTAGATTGCTGAAATAGAAGTGAATCTTGGCATTTTCACCTATGTCGGCATCTGTGGCATGGAGTTGTGTTACTGAAGTACCTACAGGAGCATTTTCTGGTATACTGATTTCAATCTCATTCTCCTTGAATACTGGGTGGTTGTCATTTGTGTCAGCAACATTTATTTGCAAAATAGCAGTACTGGATCTTTGAGGAAAGCCACCATCTTCAACCTTTACTTTCATTACATATGTATCCTTCTCTTCTCTAACTCCTTTTGAACAATTAGCTGTGGCGTCTTGTCTCCTTCTGGTGTTTCAATGACATCAAGCCGAAACATACTTTGACCCTAGAAAACATACAATGAAATGTATTTAACTTATGTTATATAATGAGACCAGCTTTCAAATTATTAAAGTCACATGACATAGGATCAGCTCAGAAATAGGTGCCAGAAGACTTATATTCTAAGTCCCAACTCTGTCTATAACTAGTATTGTGACCACAAGCAAGTTGCTTAACATCTCCAGGCATTTTTAAAATTAGACAGTTGTGCTATAAGTTGTTCTGAGAGTTTTTCAGTTCATAGCATTTTATGGCAATAAATGTAATTCACTTATGTAAAGTATTAAAATCTTCAAAAGGAAAAAGTATAAAAGGTTGTCAGTGTTTCACATGGTGAATGAAGTTATAAGTGAATTAATCATGGTTACTCCAAATGTTATTCCAAAAGTAACAATCAAGTATAAAGTATTCATCCAAGACAAGAACATACATCTAAAAGTACAGCTAAAACCTTTGATAGAAGGAGAAAATACACAAAGTCTGATAGGAATAAAACTTTGTGTAAAATACACAATATTTCCATTTGTTTCTATAGAAACAGGTATTAAAAATAAAATGTTATTGGAAATTAACAACACAATGTTATTTAATTAACTTTATTATTTTTTAATGAGAAAGCACAATGGACTGAAAATCACTTGTCAACATTTCAATTTGGAAATTATAGCTTGGAACAGCACCTATTTTCTCTGTATGTCCATAGAGTCAGAATATGGGAACGTTTAAAAAACAGTCTTCTCTGGTTCTGGCTACCTCTTAACCTCAAAAGAGGAAGTGTGAGTAATATAAAATTGTGAAATATTTAATGTGCATGACCTGTCTTAAGGGCTGCTTATCACTACATGAAGAATCTCATATTCTGAACAAGTTTTTTAAATACTCAAATATCCTAATTTTGATAAAGTCCAATTTATCAATTTTTTAAATCTCTTCCCTGAACTACAATAAAATGAGCCCTACACAGATAAATAGTTATTTTGCTAAATGATTGAGTAGTACTGCTGATTGGCTCTCAGGGGCAGTCCTATCCAGCTATTTGTAGCATTTTGACAGAAATGAGTAAGACGAAAAGGTACTGGAGGCTGTGAAGAAAAGATCAGAAGAGGACCTTAAGATTCTTATTATGTAGGTAATTTACAAATGTTTACAAACACACATACACACACACATAACTCAATATCATTTTTAATTCTTCAATACAATTGTTTAACACAAAGTTGCTGGCATGTGGCAGGGGTCAGTTATTGATCTTTCATTTATGTGCTCTGCAAACAAAGAACAGGTTAATATATGAGGGTTTTGTTTCATAATTTTGTCATAACAGTGTATAAAATATGATCCTAAATGTTAGAAACTAATGAATGATATTAGGTTTCCAGGGGCGACTAGAATATATAGTAAAATTATATGATTATATTTTTTAATTACCAAAGTGCTGTAATTGTCTCCATATAATTGTGTACAATACTAAATATATCTATCTTCTACCTTTTGAACTGCTTGAAGATATTTCTGCAATTTTTTTCTTTTGTGCTTAGATTTACTTACATTTTTATTCAAATACAGAAACATAATATATATTGTTGGAAGAATTAGATGTTCATTATTAAATTTAAGGTGGCCATTCAGAATTGGTATCAGTTTGGGTCCTCTTTGCTGCCATCTTTTTCTCTCTTTTATCTGCTTTAATGAATTAAAAAAATAATAGGAGGTAACTGATGTGTATTGGTCATCTTGTTTTTAATTCAAACAACTATAATGAACATTTTATTAATATTTTATTCATATAAACCAATAAACAACCCACCTTTCATTTGAATGAAGTGTTTAACAATGGAAACATTTTTCATGTCATATCAATTTACAAGTGTGAAAATTATCAAACTGAAATCTATTCTTATACTGCATATTTTAAGAAAAAATATAATTTTATGACAATAATGTCAAATGCAAATACAATATTTACTATTATAATTTTATCTAAATAAACTCAGTTATTAAAGATAATTTTATTTTTGTAAAGGTATTTGAAAAAAATTTAAGAAGGTTCAAACCTAAAATGTGTTATTTATGAGTAGAAAAAAGTTTCTAAATTGCACGTCATAAAAATCCATGGCACTTAATACTATTTTGCTAACTATTGTCAAACTTCAATATTTAGTGGTAAATACAGTCACAACCTTCTTCTAGGCATTGGGGATATGGTAGTGAGTAATCATAGTTTATAAATGTAACAAAAATTAAGTTCTACCTAAAATGAGAAAAAAACTGATGACAATCTAAGTATTTAATGTTATTTATACTAACAGATTTATATTAACTACAGAATAATTACATTTTTAATAAAAGCTATAGAAGGAGAATATAAAGTATTATTAAAGGTTATATAAGTGAAAACTAGCATATATAATATAGAAAGAACAAGAAAACACTATGTTAGAAATAATAAATAAATACACTTAAGTTTTTTTAAATTTTTTTAATGTTTAGTTTATTTATTTTTGAGAGACAGAGAGAGACAGCATGAGCGGGAGAGGGCAGAGAGAGAGAGAGAGAGAGACCCAGAATATGAAGCAAGCTCCAGGCTCCGAGCTGTCAGCACAGAGCCCAACTCAGGGCTGGAACTCAAGAGCCATGAGATCATGACCTGAGCCGAAGTTGGACGCTCAACCAACTGAGCCACCCAGGTGCCACTTAAGCTTTTAGTTTAAGAACCAATTATCCAATTTATGACTATAATACATCTGGGAAAAATGTACTAGTTTTAATTTTTAATTTTACATATTTACGTTTGTGCAGTGTGTGCCATTTGTTTAGAGTTTAATCTTATGCCTTGGCTTGAATTTTGAATTAACCTTTGCTTTCTCAAGCAAATGAAGGCAAAAATGTATAGGTTGAAAATCTAAGAATAACGTCTTTGTTGTCTTTTAATTATTTATATGAAGTGACAGGAATGTTAAAATATTTTTTTTTAATTTCAAGGTGATAAGAGAATATACATGCCAGGTAATGAGCAATGTCCATATTGCCCTTCTGCCTTCTACAACTATTCTTTCCAATATGGTAGTGATTAGCCAAAGTATTTATTTATTTTTTTTTAATTTCACTTTCAAATATTTTTATTTATTTTTTTATTTACATCCAAATTAGTTAGCATATAGTGCAACGATGATTTCAAGAGTAGATTCCTTAGTGCCCCTTACCATTTAGCCCATCCCCCCTCCCACAACTCCTCCAGTAACCCTCAGTTTGTTCTCCAGATTTATGAGTCTCTTCTGTTTTGTCCCCCTCCCTGTTTTTATATTATTTTTTCCCTTTCCTTGTGTTCATCTGTTTTGTCTCTTAAAGTCCCCATATTAGTGAAGTCATATGATTTTGTCTTTCTCTGACTAATTTCACTTAGCCTAATAGCCACAAGTCTTTAAATATATTTTTTAATTAATTAATATTAGATAAAATCTAAATATCAATCCCTCAATCTCACTAGCCACATTTTAAGTTTTCATAGCCATATGTAAGTAGTGGTTACTTCATTGGACAGCACAAATATAGAAAATTTACATTATTGCATGAAGTTCTATTAGAATGTACTGTTCTAAGAAGTTATAATGTTTTTTTTTAACAAAAATTTATGCTCAGGTGATTGTATATGCATCTCCCCCAGATATTTATAGCTCTACAAATACTTTGCTGATTTACATATTTAAATTTCATGCTGTCCAAGTAATTGACAAATATTTGGCCAGATATTGAAGTTTGGTGCCAAAATATGGTGCTAATATGAGCTTACTATCATTATTGAGTGAGTATTCAAAGGCTGTTCCTCTACCTTGTCTCCTTCAGGATTAGATAATGACTAACACACGGACCCATTACTACTGCTACCTTGATGGTATTTATTGAATTGAGACTCATACCCATGTGAGCAATGAAAAAGCTGAAGACTTTCACCATATCTTAGACCATGACCTGAGAACAGTGTGATAAGTAAAAACGCCAAATAAAGATGTATAGATACTTAATTATCGTACTAACATTAACAGAGATATATTTTATGCACAAAAAAAGTAAAAACTTTGGGATAACTTACTTGTATTATCTTGAATTCCAAACCTAATTAAAATTATTTCCCCTTGTTTACAGGGACAAATTCTCCCAAGTGTTCTCCTTTTGGTGAGAACACTAAATATCATTCATATGTGTTTTTCTCATTAATTTACTTAAAGCTTAATAAATATAAAAGAGGAGTGTTTGACTGTCTCAGGCAGTTAAGTGTCCAACTTTAGCTCAGTGAGTTAAGTGTCCAACTTCAACCATGATCACATGGCTCATGGGTTTGAGCCCCACTTCGGGCTCTGTGCTGACAGCACTGAACCTTCCTGGAATTTTCTGTCTCCCTCTATCTCTGCCCCTCTACCTCCCCCTTCTCTCTCAAAATAAACAAACTTAAAATTTTTTCTTTAACACAATATAAAGAAAAAAACTGAGGCAAAATATAAAATACTCCATTAAAATTTTTTCACTATTATTTTATAAAACAACTATTTTTTTTTTCTGTTTGGGATATAATAAGCTAAAGTTTCAATCTCTGGTAAAAATTTACAAAGTATTAGTAAACCTTCATTTTCAGAAGAAATGATGACAAGTTTTGTGAGGTAAGTGTCCAGTGCATTATTTATAAAATTTAAAACTCTACATCTGTTAAACATACCTATGTACAAATAATAAAAATTTAAAAACAATCGCAGAGGAGAAAACAGCATATTATATGAATTGAATGAAACACATCATATGTTGATTTGGATTCTCATATCTTTTTTTTAATGTTTTATTTATTTTTGAGACAGAGAGAGACAGAGCATGAGCAGGGGAGGGGCAGAGAGACACGGAGACACAGAATCCAAAGCAGGCTCCAGGCTCTGAGCTGTCAGCACAGAGCCCAAAGTGGGGCTCGAACTCACAAACCATGAGATCATGACCTGAGTCAAAGTCATATGCTTAACCAACTCAGCCACCCAGGCCCCCCAGATTCTCAGATCTTAAATGAAATTGAAATCAAGTACCCAAAACTGCCAATTCCAGTTCAAGTTTAAAAAAATGTGGACAAAATCCTCCAGGAGAAAACAGGCAGCATTTCTTTGACCTAAGCTGTAGCAACTTCTTACTAGACATGACTCTGGAGGCAAGGGAAACAAAGGCAAACAAACAAACAAACTATTGCAACCTCATTAAGATAAAAAGCTTCTGCACAGGGAATGAAACAATCAGCAAAACTAAAAGTCGGCATACAGAATTGGATAAAGAGTTAGTATCTAAAATCTATAAAGGACTTATCAAACTCAACACTCCCAAAAAACAAATAATCCAGTGAAGAAATGGGCAGAAGACATGAATAGACACCTTTCCAAAGAAGACATCCAGATGGCTAACAGACATGTGAAAAGATGCTCAATATCACTCATAATAAGGGAAATACAAATCAAAACCACAATGAGTACCACCTCACACTTGTCAGAACGACCAAAATTAACAACTCAGGATATAACAGATGTTGGCAAGGATGCAGAGAAAGGGGAAGCCTTTTTCACTGTTGGTGGGAATGCAAACTGGTGCAATCACTCTGGAAAGGTAGAGGTTCTTCAAAAAATTAAAAATAAAACTACTTTAAGAATCAGCAATTGCACTAGTAGGTATTTATCCAAAGGATACAAAAATGATGATTCAAAAGTGCACATTCACCACAATGTTTATATCAGCTTTATCAACAATAGCCAAAGTCTGGAAATACCCAAAATGTCCATCAACTGATGAATGGATAAAGAAAATGTGGTATATATACACAATGGAATATGACTCGTGATCAAAAACAATGAAATCTTGCCATTTGCAACAACATGGATTGAACTAGAGCATGGTATGCTAAGCAATATAAGTACGTCAGAGAAAGACAAATATAGAATTTCACTCATATGTGTAATTTAAGAAGGAAAACAGATGAACATAGCAGAAGGGAAGAAAAAAATAGGTAAAAACAGAAAGGAAGGTAAACCATAAAAGACTCTTAAATACAGATAACAAACTGAGGGTTGCTGGAGGGGAGGTGGGGGGGATGGGCTAAATGGCGATGGGCATTAAGAAGGGCACTTGTCCAGATGAGCACTGTTACATGTAAGTGATGAATCACTGCGTTCTACTTTTGAAACCAATAGTACATGGTATGTTAACTAATTTGAATTTAAATAACTATTTTTTTAATTAAGGACTTTTTAATAACTTCATGTAATGTGAAAGGCTTAAAATTATTTGTTACTAATATTTCTCCCTAAATTCAAAAATAAGCTTTGAGTTTGCAAATGCAGGATGACTGCTAAAATTTGCAAGATGTTAATCTCATCTGATATTTAATTCTTTAATTCTTTTAATTCTTTTATGCATTTAATTATTTAATTCTTAACAGGGATTTGTAAAACCAAAGAAGAAAATGTGGATAGGAAACTTCAAGGGGAAGTATACATGCTTTTGAAATAAATGAATAAAATATATTTTTTGCCTAATTAAAAGCTATATTTTTGTCTATTGTTCCAGAAAAGAACTGACCAAACTATTGTACTAAAATTTAAAATTTTTGACATATTCATGTGCAAGACACCACTTCCTTGGTGTTGGAAGGCAATAACACGGGACTTCCAGAGTAAGAGATGTGGTGCACTTGTCAGAAAATGCATACAGTGCCAGTAAGTACAAAAAGAAGACCCTTCTGCAATGTTGGTGGGAATGCAAGCTGGCAAGCCTACTCTGGAAAACAGTATGGAGATTCCTAAAAAAAAAAAAAACAAAAAAAAAAACAAAAAAAAAACAACTAAAACTAGAACAAACCTATAATTCAGCAATCACACTATTAGGTATTTACCCAAAGAATGCAAACACACTAATTAAAAGGAATACATGCACCTCACCTTTATAGAGGCATTATATACAACAGACAAATTCTGGAAAGAGCCCAGCTGTCCTCTGACTGATGAGTGGACAGAGAAGATGTGGTATTAGACAATGAAATATTACTCAGCCATAAAAATAAAGGATGAAATCTTGCCACTTGCAATGACATGGATGGAGCCAGACAGTATTATGCTACACAAAATAAGTCATTCAGAGAAAAATACCACATGATTTCAGTCATATGTAAAATCAAAGAAACAATGCAATGATAGGGAAACAGAGACAAAGAAATAAATCAAGAAACAGACTCTTAACTATGGAGATCGAACCTACAGTTACCAGAGGGGAAGTGGGTAAATGACGGGGTTAAAAAGGTGGAGGGGATTAAGGAGTGCACTTGTGATAAGCACCAGGTGATGTACGTGTTAAATCACAAAATTGTACACCTAAAATTAATATAACACTGCATGTTAACTAACTGTAATTTAAATTAAAATTTAAAAAATAAAAAAAAATAGTTCCGAAGAAACTGTATTCTAACACTGATTAAATAAAAGATGCTTTAGATCAAGGAATATTGAGGGAAAGACTAAAAGTTTATTTCCGAACTTTACCACTACATTATTTATCCAAAGCTAACAATATTTTTAAAAACCAGTATTTTTCATACTCTTACTGATACATCTTTGGGCAAGAGAAATACAAGGACATAGTTTTAAATGGATAAAACCACAAAGATATAGCTATTTTAGAAAACAGTAGGGAAATAAATTTAATATTTTCAAAACAAATACAATGGTAACTATAGTAGATGTACTTTAATTCGATTAAAATGACTTGGTTTGCTATAGGTTGCCTAGAATTAATATTCAATATTGCAGTATTATTTATATTTTATGCTCTATTTTCTAGAACATTAAATGTATTACCTGTAAAATGACCTGGCTGTTAGTCACATGTTTCACAATAAGTCGCCAAGATCCTCTTTACTATAAAGCTATATTATGGAAAGGAGAGCCATGTGTTTTAGAAAACATCCACTCTCTTTGGAAGAAATGAACTTACATTAAAATGTTAATAACAGTGATAATAATTTTGGCAAAGCTATGCACAGGGTTTAAGACATTACACATTTTTTTAATATTATTTACTGAAATTTAGCAAAACCTCCTTAGTAGACTAAGGATATTTGTAACATAAGTTTCTTCTTATATAATTTTTTTCTCTATTTCATCAGATTACAACACTAGGAGTAGTCTGTTTCTTTTTCCTCTTTAAAAAAATGTAAGCACTCAGGGAAAGGAAAGAAAATACATGACAGTTTGAAAAATAAGAATATCCATAAAAATCAGTCAAGGGATTCACAAAATAAAAGATGTACACATAGTGTCATATATACCTAAAAAGTGGGGATGAGAAAAGTAAAGAATGGGGTCAAACTTAAGTGAACATAAACTTAATATAGACTATTATATGCAGAAGATGTTATATACAAATCTAATGGTAGTCACAAATAAAAAATCAGTAATAGATAAAGCAAAGAATAAAAAGGAAGGAAAACAAATATATCACTAAAGAAAATAAGAAAAATATGAAAGAGAGCAAGAGAAAAAAGGATCAGAGAAAATTATAGAAACAATTTCAAAACAAGTAACAAGATGTCAATATATACATACCTATCAAGAATGACTTTGAATGTAAATGGATTAAATGTTCCAATAAAAAGATATATGGTGATGGAATGGATAAAATACAAGACCCATCTATATGCTGCCTACAAGAGACTCATTTCAGACCTAAAGATGCCTGCAGATTGAAAAATAAAGGATGAAGAAATATTTATCATACAAATAGATGTTAAAAGTAAACCAGGATATGGGTGCCTGGTTGGCTTGATTTTAGCTCAGGTCATGATCCCAGGTCATGGGATGCAGCCCTACATCAGGCTGTGCACTGAGCATGTAGCTGCTTGAGACTCTCTCCCCACTCTTTCTGCCCATCTCCTATGCTGGCACTCTCTTATATACATCTAAAAAAAAATAGTAAGCCAGGAGAGCAAAACTTATAACTGAAAAAATAGAGTTTAAAACAAAACCTGTAGAGAAACAAAAAACAGTACTATATACTACTACTACTATTACTACTACTACTAATAGTAATAAAGGACAAAACTCAACAAGAAAATAAAACAATTGTAAATATTTATGCATCCAACAAAGAAGCACCCAAATACACAGAACAGTTAATAACAAACATAAAGGAACAAATTGATAGTAATATAATTACAGTATGTGCCTTTAACACCCCACTTACATCAATGGAAAGATCATCCATGCAGAAAATCAACAAGCAAACAGTGGCATTGAATGATACACTGGACCAGATGGATTTAACAGATATATTCAGGACACCCAATCATAAAGCAACAGAATACATATTTTTTCAAGTGGGCATGGAACATTCTTTCGAATAGATCACAAATTAGGCAGCAAGACAAGTCTGAACAAATTCAAAAACATTGATGTTATACCATGCATCTTTTCTCATCACAATGCAATGAAACTAAAAATCAATAACAAGAATAAATATGAAAAGACCACAGATAGATGAAAATTAAATAACATACTACTAAACACAGAAAGGGTCAACTATAAAATAAAAGAAGAAACTAAAAAGTACATGGAGAAAACCGAAAATGAAAACGCCGTGGTCGTAAAACTCTGGGATGTAGCAAAAGCAGCTCTAAGAGGGAAGTTTATGGAAATACAGGCCTACCTCAAGAACCTAAACTTACAACAAAAGGAGGTAGAAAAACAACAACAAGCAAAGCCTAAACCCAGCAGAAGAAAGGAAACAATAAATATTAAAGCAGAAATAAACTAGGTAGAAAAAAAAATAGAACTGATCTATAAAACCAGGAGCCGGTTTCTTAAAAAAAAAACAACAAAATTTATAAACCTCTAGGCAGACACATCAAAACAAATTTTAAAACGAGAGAGGGAGGGGTTCAAGATCTAGGAATCTAGGAGCATCATGGAAGCTCTCAGCTTGTCTTGTGCCTGAATCACAGCTAGATCAGCATCAAACCATTTTGCACATCTAGAAAACTGATCCTAGGATTAACACAGCAATCTACACAACCTGAGCCGCAGATCTTGGCAGATACACAGCACAGAGAGATGACCTGGGGGGAGAGAAAAGCCATGGATGAAACGGAGCTGTTTTTGTGGAGAGAGGACAAAGAAAGGGGGAGGGGGAGTGTGGCACATAGGGAGTGTGCAGGAAAAGCACTCATCCCAAAAGTAGCTGGAGAGAAAGAGACAGAGTAAAAACACTCACAAGGGACTGAACAAGAAATCTGTTCCCCAAAACTACTGATAGGGAGAAAGGAGAGTGTTTCAATACCATTAAGATTCAATAAACAGTAGAGCTCAGAGTCTAAAACTCTGGAGCCCAATGCCAGATGGTGTTCTGGTGAGGAAATAGGGTGAATCTCCAGGAGCAGGCAGTGGGGTCTGAGGCATCCATATGCCACATGAGGAGAAGCAGTTCCCCTGCTTGGATAGCATTTGGTAGAGGCTTACAGTCTCCCTACAGAAAAATGTCCAAGCAGACCTGAGAGAGCAGACATGTTTGCTGGCATTGGGATAAAGACACCAGAGTATGTTGAAACCTGGCACTGTCTGCCACTGCACGATCACATGAACACTTTCTGGGACAAGTCAGTACATGGCCATTGCTCAACAAGACAATCTCCCAGAGAGCTGGAGTGGATCCAAGCCCCGGGGTTCTCTGGAGTGAGGGGTTTTGAACCACAGTCCCATCTGAGATAAAAATCTGGGGTCAGGTGCCACCTGGGAGGCTGATGGTGTGGACATAGACAGGATAGAGGCAAGGAGTGAACCAGAAGCATGAGACAAAGGAGGGGTGCTTGAATTCAGGAGGGTGAGAGTGCAAAATTCCCATGCCAGGGACTAGGAAGCTGGGTGAGGTAATTTCTAACCCTCCCTCACACACATGTGCATGCTCACAGCACCAAGCCACCACATTGAGACAAACAGAGCCACCTAGTGGAGAAAGAAGCATATACACTAAGCCCTGCCCAATTGTACTTTCCAAGCACATCCCTTAGAAGATAGCACAAGTCTTTCATCTGGCTTAAGTACAGACTACAGAGTACTTCATAGTTAGAGTTCTAGGGGAAACTGGATGTAACTTCATTTGGGTTTCATTCTGTTTGTTGGTTAATTTGTTTTTCTTTTCTGTCTTTACTTTTCTCCTTTCTTTTATTTTTCAATAAAAAATTTTATTACAAAAAGAGAAAAAATTGTATTTATTTTTTTCAAAAGAATTTTTTAATGTTTTAAATATTTTTTACTGTTTCTATTTTTTAACTTTTTATTCTATTTCACTTTATTTGATTTTATTATATACATTTTTTAATTTTTAATTTTTTTCTTACTTTCTTCTTTTCTTTCCTTGCTTTACCATTTTCTCTACTCTATCAAGCTTCTTTCATTGAGCAGACCAAAACACACCTAAGATATAGCTTCCTTTATTTCATTTTCTGTTTTGTTTTTAATTTTTTTTTAATTTTTACTTTATATTTTGTTAATATTTTCTTCATCCAAAATGAAAAAAATGAAGGAATGCACCTCAAAAAAGAACACAATAAATGACAGCACGGGGCTTAATCAACACAAATATAAGCAAGTTCTGAAGAAGAATTTAGAACCACGATAATAAGAATACAAGCTGGGGTTGAAAAAAGCATAAAACCCCTTTTTGTGGAGATAAAAGAAGCAAATTCTAATAATGACGAAATTGAAAATGCTACGACTGAGATGCAATCTCGAATGGATTCCATGGCAGCAAGGATGGACGAAGCAGAGGAGTGAATCAGCAATACTGAAGACAACATTATGGAGACTAAGTAAGCAGGAAAAGAGGGAAACAAAGGTAGGGGAGCATGATACAAGACTTAGAGAATTCAGTGACTTATTAAAAAGGAATAACATTCAAATGATGGGAGTCCCAGAAGATGACGAGAGAGAAAAGGGGACATATGGGTAATGTGAGCAAATTACAGAGGAAAACTTTCTGAATTCGTGGGAGGACATAGTTATCAAAATCAAAGAAGCACAGAAAACTCCCATTAGATTCAACAAAAACCGATCATCACCAAGGCATATCATACTGAAATTCACAAGATAAATAGGCGAAGAAAGAAAGATCTGTGAACAGATCAAGTTCACAACAGACCTATCCACAGAAACTTGTCAGGCAAGAAAGCACTGGCAGGATGTATTCAACATGCAGAATCAGAAAAATATGCAGTCAACAATTCTTTATCCAGCAAGGGTGTCATTCAAAAGGAAGGAGAGATAAAGGGTTTTCCAGACAAGTAAAAACAAAAGGAGTTTGTGACCACTAAACTGGCCCTACAAAAAAATTTTAAGGGAGACTATATCAGTGCAGAAAAGATGAAACAAAACAAAAGAGACCATAGGCAACAAAGACTTGAAAGGCTGGGAGAACATCACAGAAACTCCAACTGTACAAGCAACACAATGGCACTAAATTCATATCTTCAGTACTCACTCTAAATGTCAATGGACTAAATGTTCCAATCAAAACATACAGGGTATCAGAATGGATTAGAAAACAAGGCTCATCTATATGCTGCTTATGAGAGACACATTTTAGACTGAAAGAAATCTGCAGAGAGAAAATAAGAGGATGGAGAATAATCTATCATGATAACGGTCTTCAAAAGAAAGCTGGAGTAGCATACCTATATCAGAAAAACCAGATTTTATAAAAAAAGACCATATCTAGAGACTAAGAAGGGCATTATATCATAATTAAGGGGTCTATCCATCAAGAAGATCTAACAGTTGTAAAGGTTTATGCCTCCTATGTGAAGCACCCAAATATATAAATCACAAACATAAACTCATTGATAATAATACCAAAATAATAGGAGACTTCAAAACCCCACTTACAGCAATAAATAGATCATTTACACATAAAATCAACAAGGAAATAATGGCTTTGAATGACACACTGAATGGGATAAACTTAACAGATATATTCAGAACATTCCATCCTAAAGCAGCAGAATACACATTCTTCTCCAGTGCACAAGGAACACTCTCCAGATTAGATCACATATTGAAATACAAATCAGCCTTCAAAAAGTACAAAATGATCGTGATCATACCTTGAATATATTCAGTCCACAATGTTATGAAACTCAAAAGCAACCGTAAAACAAAATTTGGAAAGATCATAAATACCTGGAGATTAAAGAGCATCATACTAAAGAGTGAATGGGTTAACCAAGAAATTAAAGAGGAGATTAAAAAGTAAATGGAGGCCAAAGAAAATGAAAATACAATAGACCAAAACATCTGGGATGCAGCAAAGGTGGTCATTAGAGAGAAGTTTATGGTTTTCCCCATTGAGGATGATATTAGTGTTGGGTCTTTCATATATGGCTTTTATGTTTTGAGTTATGATCCTTCTATTCCTACTTTCTTGAGGGTTTTTATCAAGAAAGGAAGCTGTATTTTGTCAAAGGCTTTCTCTGCATCTATTGAGAGGATCATGTGGTTCTTGTCCTTTCTTTTATTGATGTGATGAATCACATTGATTATTTTGTGGATATTGAACCACCCCTGCATCCCAAATATAAATCACACTTGGTCGTGGTGAATAATTTTCTTAATGTATTGTTGGATACAGTTGGCTAATATCTTGAGGATTTTTGCTTCCATGTTCATCAGGGAAATTGGTCAATAGCTCTCCTTTTTAGTGGGCTCTCTGTCTAGTTTTGGAATCAAGGTAATGCTGGCCTCATAGAAAGAATTTGGAAGTTTTCCTTCCATTTCTATTTTTTGTAACACCTTCAAGAGAATAGGTGTTAACTCTTCCTTAAATGTTTGGTAGATTTCCCCTGGACTCTACCCTGGACTCTTGTTTTTGGGAGATTTTTGATTACTCATTCGGTTTCCTTACTGGTTATGGGTCTGTTCAAATTTTCTATTTCTTCCTCTTTCAGTTTTGGTAGTTTATATGTTTGTAGGAATTTATCCATTTCTTTTAGATTGCCCTTTATATTGGCATATAATTACTCATAATGTTCTCTTATTGCTGTTTTTATTTCTGCTGTGTTGGTTGTGATCACTCCTCTTTGATTTTTTATTTTATTTATTTGGGTTCCTTTCCTTTTTCCTTTTGATCATACTGGCTAGTGGTTTATCAATTTTGTTAATTCTTTGAAAGAAATATCTTCTGCTTTCATTGATCTATTCTACTGTTTTTTGTTTTGTTTTGTTTTGTTTTGTTTTGATAGCATTGATTTCTGCTCTAATCTTTATTATTTCCTCTCTTCTGCTGGTTTGAGGTTTTATATACTGTTCTTTTTCCAACTCTTTGAGGTGTAAGATTAGGTTTTATATCTGAGATCTTTCTTCCTTCATTAGGAAGGCCTGGATTGCTCTATACCTCCCTCTTATAATCACCTTTGCTATTTCCCAGAGGTTTGGGGCTGTGGTGTTATCATTTTCATTGGCTTCCAGGTACTTTTTAATTTCCTCTTTAATTTTTTGGTTAATCCATTCATTCTTTAGTAGGATGTTCTTTAGTGTCTAAGTATTTATTATCTTTATAAATTTTTTCTTGTTGTTGATTTTGAGTTTCATAGTGTTGTGGTCTGAAAATATGCATGGTATGATCTCTATCTTTTTGTACTTGTTGAGGGCTAATTTGTGTCCCAGTATGTGATCTATACTGGAGAACGTTCCATATGCACTGGAGAAGAATGTGTATTCTGCCGCTTTAGGATGGAATTTTCTGAATATATCTGTTAAGTACATCTGGTCCAGTGTGTCATTCAAAACCATTGATTCCTTGTTGATGTTCCGTTTAGATGATGTAAGTAAAGTGTTGAAGTTCCCTACTATTATGGTATTATTATCAATGAGTTTCTTTATGTTTGTGATTGATTTATATATTTGGGTGTTTCACATTTGGAGCAAAAATGTTTACAATTCTTAAGTCTTCATGGTGGATAGACCCCTTAATTATGATATAATGCCCTTCTTCATCGCTTGTTACAGTCTTTGTCTTAAAATCTAGATTTTCTGATATATGTATGGCTACTCCAGCTTTCTTTTGTTGACCATTAGCATGATAGATGGTTCATCCACTTACTTTCAATCTGAAGGTGACTTTAGGTCTAAAGTGGGTCTCGTAAACAGCATGTAGAATGATCTTGTTTTCTTGTCCATTCTGTTACCCTATGTCTTTAGATTGGAACATTTCATCCATTGACATTTAGAGTGAGTACTAAGATATATGAATTTATTGCCATTATGTTCCTTGTAGAGTTGGAGTTTCTGGTGGTGTTCTCTGGTCCCTTCTAGTCTTTGTTGCTTTTGGTCTTTTTTTTTTTTTTTCATCTTTTCTCCCCTCAGAGATGCACCCTTAAAATTTCTTGCAGGGCTGGTTTAGTGGTCATGAACTCCTTTATTTTTTGTTTGTCTGGGAAACCTTTCATCTCTCCTTCTATTTTGAATGACAGCCTTGCTGGATAAAGAATTCTTGGCTGCATATTTTTCCAATTCATCACATTGAATATATCCTGCCACTCCTTTCTGGTCTGCCACGTTTCTGTGGATAGCTCTGCTGCACACCTGGTGTGTCTTCCCTTGCAGATTAAGGACTGTTCCCTTGCTGATTTCATGATTCTTTTCTTGTCTGAGTATTTTGTGAATTTGATATGATATGCCTTGTTGATGGTCGGCTTTGGTTGAATCTAATGGGGATCTTCTGTGCTTCCTGGATTTTGTTGTCTGTGTCTTTCCCCAGATTAGGAAATGTTTCTGCTATTATTTGCTCACATAACCTTTATACCACTTTTTCTCTTTCTTCATCTTCTGGGACCCTTATGATTCTGATGTTGTTCCTTTTTAATGGGTCACTGATTTCCCTAATTCTTAAATTGTGCTCTATTGCCTTAGTCTCCCTCTTTTTTTCTGCTTCATTATTCTCCATAAGTTTGTCTTCTCTATTGCTGATTTGCTGCTCTACCTTATCCATCCTTGCCACTGTGGCACTGTTCAAGATTGCAGCTCAGTTATAGCATTTTTTGTTTCATCCTGACTAGCTTTTACTTCTTTTATCTCCACAGAGAGGGATTCTAAACTATTTTTGACCGTAGCTAGTATTCTTATTATTGTGATTCTAAATTATTGCTCAGACAGCTTGCTTGTATCTGTGGGGATTAAGTCCCTGGATGTTATTTCTTCCTGCTCTTACTTTTGGGGTGAATTCCTTCATTTCATCATTTTGAAGGAAGAAAAGGAATTAAGAAAATAAAAACAAATAACAACTAAAATTTAAAACAACACACACACACACACACACACACACACACACAAGAATGAAATACATCATGGTAGATCCTAGTTGTGTTTTGGTCTTGTTGTTGAAGGGAACTTGATATATTAGAGAAAAAAGGAAAGAAAAAAATGGAAAACGTTTGAAAACTTGAAAAAAATGAATGCAATGAAATAGAATAAAATGAAATGATGGAAGTAAAGTAGAATTTGAAAAAAATTACAAAAAAATAAAATATACAGCAGAGAAGGAAATTAAAGAAAATATTTTTAATAAAAATTGAAACTAAAAATATTTTTTCTTTCTGTATTGAAGAAAATTAATAGAAACGAAAAAGTGACCAAAAAGAAAATTGAATAGATGGACCAGCAAACAGACTGAAATACATTTGAATTTACATCGTTTTCCCCTAGATGTCAAACTGAAGTAATTTATAGTCCATAAACTAGGCAGGCAGAGAGATTTGTGATGTAGCTAAAGAGAAAGACTGGCCCATTGGGTGGCGCTTAGTGTAATGGCTCCATTCTCCACCAAGTGGTGCTGCTTAGCTTACTAGAGTGGACTGTTTTGGCACTTGTAGGTGCATGTGTGCATGTGCAGGAGGGGTGAAAATGGCGTCACACGGCTACCAAGTCTCTAGTATTGGAACTCTGTTCTCCCTGATCAGCAATTGATCACTCGTCCTTTGTCTCTGGCTTCTGTCCACTCCCTGCTTTTACACTGCCCATGACCAAGTTGTCAGACTTCCAGGTGGCACCTCCCTCCTGAGTTTTATCTCAGTTACACCTGTGTTTCCCAACCCCTCACTTCTGAGGGACTGCAGCTTTGTACCGCTCAGATCTTCTGCGGGAGGGTCTCACTGAGCAATGGCCAGGTGTCGGTTGTACCCAGGAATATTGGCAGGACCATGCTGCTGCTGATGCCCAGAAATTGTGGCTGGGTAGCAGCCTGCTCCAGAAAAAGTTTGCGTGATCATGTACCAGCAGTGTATCAGGGATTATGGAAAATCTCAACACACATCTGGCACCAGGCTTTACCCTTAATGACCTTGTTCTAAAACCAGTGAATGTTGCTGTTATTTGGGTTCTGCTGGCACCTTTGCCTGTGGGGTAGGTGGGGCTGCACAGCCTCTAACAAATATCCTCTCAGTAGGGGAACCGCCTCTCACCTGTGGCCTGAGTACCCGCAGACCTCACTCTGCTCCTGGGGATTCACCTTTCCCACCAGAGCACCACTAGATATCAAGCTGCAGAGTTTCAGACTCTGTGCTCCCCCTGTTTATAGAGTCTTAGTGGAATATAAGCCCTCTCTTTTATCTTTTCTACCTTTTTAGTTCAGTCTCTGTGGCTGTTTCCTCTTTTCCACTTTCTCTCCAGCTGCTTTTGGGGAGGGGTGCTTTTCGTATACTCTCCCCCCATCTCTGTCCTCTCTCCGCAAGCAAAAACTGCTCTCTGCCCACCATGGCTTCTCTCTCCCCCAGTTCACCTCTCCACACCATGTACCTGCTGAGTTCTGTCATTCAGGTTGTGCAGATTTTTGTGTTAATCTTCAAATCAGTTTTCTAGGTGTGCAGGATGGTTTAGTGTTGATCTGGCTGTATTTTATGGATGTGAGATGTAAAAAAAATGCTCTTCCACCATCTTGGCTCCTCCAAGGGAAGTTTATAGCAACTGAGGCTTTCCTAAAGAAGGAAGAAAAGTCTCAAATACAAAACCAAAGCTTACACCTTAAAGAGCTGGAGAAAGAACAACAAATAAAGCCCAAATCCAGCAGAAGACATAAAATAATAAAGATTAGAGCAGAAATCAAGGAAAGCAAAATAAAAAACAGTAGAACAGATCAATGAAAACAGGAGCTGGTTATTGAAAAGAATTAACAAAATTGATAAACATCTAGCCAGATTGATAAAAAAAGAAAAAAGAAAGGACCCAAATAAATAAAATCATGAATAAATGAGGAGAGATCACAAGCAATGCCACAAAAGCACAAACAATAATAAAATAATATTATGAGCAATTATATGCCAACAAATTGGACAATCTGGAAGAAAGGGACAAATTCCTACAAACATATAAACTACCAAAACTGAAACAGGAAAAAAAAGAAAATTTTAACAGACCCATTATTAGTAAAGAAATTGAAACAGTAATGAAAATCTTCCAACAAACAAGAGTCCCATGCTGGATGTCTTTCCAGGGGAATTCTACTAAACAGTTAAAGAAGAGTTAACACCTATTCTTTTGAAGCTGTTCAAAAAAATAGAAATGGAAGTAAAACTTCCAAACTCATTTTAGAAGGTCAGCATTACCTTGATTTCAAAACCAGACAAAGACCCCAACAAAAAGAAAATTGCAGACCAATTTCCCTGATGAACATGGATGCAAAAATTTTCAACAAGGTACTAGCAAAACAGATCCAACAATTAAGAGAATTAAAAGAATTATTCACCATGATCAAGTGGGATTTATTGCTAGGATGCAGGTGTGGTTCAGTATCCACAAATCTATCAATGTGATACATCACATTAATAAAATAAAGGACAATAACCCCATGATCTTCTCAATAGATGCAAAGAAAACATTTGACAAATAACAGCATCATATTTTGTTAAAAACCCTCAAGAAAGTAGGGATAGAAGGATCATATCTCAAGATCATAAAAGCCACATACAAAAGCTTCACCTCTAATATCATCCTCAATGTGGAAAAAGTGAGAGCTTTTGCCCTAAGGTCAGGAACATGACAAGAATGTCCACTCTCACTACTGTTATTTAGCATAGTGTTGGAAGTCCTAGCCTCAGCAATCAGACAACACAAAGAAATTTAAAAAAAAACATCTAAATCAACAAGGAGGAAATCAAACTTTCACTCTTGTCAGGTGACATGGTACTTTTTGTGCAAAACTCAACAGACTCCACCAAAAACCTGATAGAACTGGTCCATGAGTTCAGCAAAGTCACTGTTGATATAAAATCAATATACAGAATGGCTGTGTTTCTGTACATCAATAATGAAGCAGCAGAAAGAGAAATCAAGGAATTGATCACATTTACAATTGCACCAAAAATCATGAAATACCTGGAAATAAACCTAACCAAAGAGGTGAAAAATCTATACACTGAAAATATGTAGAAAAGTCATGAAATAAATTGAAGAAGACATAAATGCAGAAACCTTCCATGCTCATGGATCAGAAGAAAAAATATTGTAAAATGTCGATACTACCCAAAGCTATCTATATATTCAATGAAATCCCTATCAAATAACACCAACATTCTTCACACACCTAGAATGAACAATCCTAAAATCTGTATGGAATCAGAAAAGATCCAGAATAGCCAAAGCGATCCTGAGAAAAGATAGCCAAAGCTGAAGGCATCACAATTACGGACTTTAAGCTCTATTCATTAAGAAAGTATGGTGCTGGCACAAAAACAGACACATACATCAATGGAAAAGAATATAGAACCCAGAAGTTGACCCACAAAGGCATGGCCAGCTAATCTTTGACAAAGCAGGAAAGAATATCAAATGGAAAAAAAAGATGGTCTGCTCAGCAAATGGTGTTGAGAAACTGGAAAGAAACATGCAGAGAAATGAATCTGGACCACTTTCTTAAACCATACACAAAAATAAACTCAAAATGGATGAAAGAGCTAAATGTAAGACAGGAAGTCATCAAAATCTTAGAGGATAAAACAGGCAACAACCTCTTTTCCTAGGCCTAGGCCACAGCAATTTCTTACTTGACATATCTCTGGAGGCAATGGAATCAAAAGCAAAAATGAACTATTGGACTTCATCAAGATTCAAAGCTTCTGCAAAGTGAAGGAAACAATCAGCAAAACTGAAATGCAACCGACAGAATTGGAGAAGATATTTGTAAATGACATATCAGATAAAGGGTTAGTGTCCAAAATCTCTAAAAAACTTATCAAACTCAACACACAGAGAATAAATAATCCAGTGAAGAAACATGCAGAAGACATGAAACACTTTTCCAAGAAGACATCCAGATGGCCAACAGGTACATGAAAAATGCTCAACATCATTCATCATAAGGGAAATACAAATCAAAACCACAATGAGATACCACCTCACATTTGTCAGAATGGCTAAAATTAACAACTCAGGTAATGACGGGTTGGCAATGATGTGGAGAAAGAGGAACCCTTTGTACTGCTGGTGGGAATGGAAACTGGTGCAGTCACTATGGAAAACAGTATGGAGGTTCCTAAAAATTTAAAAAAAAGAACTATCCTATGACCCAGAAATTGCACTACTAGATATTCATCCAAAGGATACAGGTGTGCTGTTTTGAAGGGGCACATGGACCCCAATATTTATAGCAGCACAATCGACAATAGCTAAAGTATGGAAAGAGACCAAATGTCCATTGACTGCTGAATGGATAAAGATGTGTTATATATAAATATATAAAGGGATATTACTCAATGATCAAAATAACGAAATATCTCCATTTGCAACAATGTACTAGTACTAGAGTGTATTATGCTAAGTGAAATAAATCAGTCAGAGAAAGAAAAATATCATAGAACTTCACTCACATGTGGAATTTAAGATACAATACAAAACAGATGAACATAAAGGAAGGGAAGCAAAAATAACATAAAATCAGAGAGGAGGACAAACCATAAGAGACTCTTAAATACAGAGAACAAATTGAAGGTTGCCAGAGGGGTTTTGGGTGGGGGGGATGGGATAAATGGGCAAAGGGCATTAAGGAGAACCCTTGTTGAGATGAGCACTGGGTGTTATATGTAAGTGATGAATCACTAAATTCTATTCCTGAAATCATTATTATACTATATGTTAACTAACTTTGATGTAAATTTAAAAAATTATAATAAGAATAAAAACAGAGAAAGAGGGAAACATGCAGAAAAGGAGAGAAATGACTTAAATAGAAAAATCTCCAATGAAATAGGAGAAATGACACCAGAGAAATACAAACAATTGTGAAAGAATATTATGGAAAAGTATATGCCAACAAATAGAACAACATGGAGGGAATGAATAAATACCTGGAAACATGTAACTTACCAAAACTGAAGCAGGAAAACAGAATATTTTAACAGACAGATTATTAGCAAGGAAATTGAATCAGTAGTAAAAAATTTCCCAAGAAAAGAGAAGTCCAGGACCAGACAGCTTCACAGGTGAATTCTACTAAACATTTAAAGAGAGTTAATACCTATTCTTCTCAAACTATTTCAAAAAATAGAAGAGGAAGAAAAAAAACTTGTACATTTATTGTATGAGGCCAGTGTCACACTGATGCAAAACCAGATAAAGACACCACAAAAAAAGAGAAGCACAGTTTCATCTCTGATGAACATAAATGCAAAAATCCTCAACAAAATACTAGCAAGCCAAATCTAAAAATACATTAGAAAAGTATTCAGCAGGATGAAGTGGGGTTTATTCATGGATTGCAAGCCTGGTTCTAGACTTGCAAATCAATCAACATTATACCTGACATGCACAATAGAAGGAAAAAGTATATAATCCTTTTAATAGATGCAGTAAAAGCACTTGACAAAGTAAAACATCCATTTTGATAAAAACTCTCAACAAAGTGGTTTTATAGGGAATATACCTCAACATAATAAAGACCATATTAAAAAAACACACAGTTAATATCATCCTTACTGAGGAAAACCTAAGAGCTTTCCCTCTATGGTCAGGAAAAAGACAGTAATCTCACTCTCCCCACTTTTATTCAACAAAGGACTGGAAGTCCTAGCCACAGCAATAAGAGAACAAAAAGAAACAAAAAGCATCCAAATTGGTAAGGAAGAAGTAACATTTTTGCTATTTACAAATGACATGATGCTATATATAGGAAACCCCAAAGATTCAATCAAAAAAACTATTAGAACTGATGAATGAATTCAGTAAATTTGAGGGATAGAAAATTAATGTACAGAAATCTGTTGGCATTTCTATACACCAATGATGAAGCAGCAGAAAGTGAAGTTAAGAAAACAATCACATTTTCAATTGCTTCCCCCATAATAAAGTACCTAGGAATAAACTTAACCAATAGGGGAAAGACATGTACTGTGAATGCTATAAAACACTGGTGAAAAGAAAGAAAAAAAAAAAGAAATTGAATAAGATACAAAGAAGTGGAAAAATATTCCATGCTCATGGACTGGAAGAACAAAGCAATCCAAAGCAATACTACCCAAAGCCATCTACACATTTAATGCCATCCCTATCAAAATCCCAACAGCATTTTTCACATGGGAACATGCAATCCTAAAATTTGTATGGAACCACATAAGAACCCCAACAGCCAAAGCAATCTTGAAAAAGAAATACTAGGGGCGCCTGGGTGGCGCAGTCGGTTAAGCGTCCGACTTCAGCCAGGTCACGATCTCGCGGTCCGTGAGTTCGAGCCCCGCGTCAGGCTCTGGGCTGATGGCTCGGAGCCTGGAGCCTGTTTCCGATTCTGTGTCTCCCTCTCTCTCTGCCCCTCCCCCGTTCATGCTCTGTCTCTCTCTGTCCCAAAAATAAAAAATAAAAAACGTTGAAAAAAAATTAAAAAAAAAAAAAAGAAAAAGAAATACTAACTGGAGGTATCACAATTATAAACTTTAACTTATTCTAACAAGACTGCATTAATGAAAATATGGTACTGGCACAAAAACAGACACATAGGTCAATATAACAGAGGAGAAATAAATCCACACTTATATGGTCAGTGTATCTTTGACAAAGTAGGAAATAATATGCAATGAGAAAATGACAGCCTCTTAAACAAGTTGTGCTGGGAAATCTGGACAGTGACATTCAAAAGAATGAAATTGGACCACTATCTTACACCATATACAAAAAAAAAAATTAAAAACGGATTAAAGACCTAAATGAGAGAACTGAAACCATAATAATCCTAGAAGAGACCATATTCCATAATTCTCTGATATCCACTGTAACAACATTTTTCCAGATATGTCTCCTGAGGCAAGGGGAAAATAACAAAAATACATTATTGGGAGTACATAAAAAGAAAAACATGCTCATTTAAGGAAACAATAAAATTAAAAGGCAACCTATTGAATGGGAGAAGATATTTGCAAAGGATATATGTAATAAAAGGTTATAGTTTCCAAAATATATGAAGAGCTAATACAATTCGACAACCAAAAAAAACAAATAATCCAATTAAAAATGGGAAGAAGACATGAATAGACATGTCTTCAAAGAAGATATACAGATGGCCAAGAGACACATGGAAAGATGCTCAACATCACTCATCAGCAGGGAAATGCAAATCAAAACTACAGTGAGATATCACTTCACACTTATCAGTATGGATAAAATCAAAAACAGAAGAGGGGCACCTGGGTGTCTCAGTTGGTTAAGAATCTAACTCTTGATTTCAGCTCAGGTCCTGATCTCATGGTCCCTGAGTTCGAGCCCCACATCCTCCTCCCCGCTGACAGTGCACAGCCTGCTTGGGATTCTCTCACTCTCCCTCTTACTCTCTGCCCCTCCTTCCCCCATTCTCAAAAATAAACTTAAAAAATAAAAACAAAAAATAACAAGTTTTGGTGAGGATGTGGAGAAAAAGGAATTCCCTTACAATGTTAGTAGGAATGCAAAGTGGTGCAGTCATTGTAGAGAACAGTATGGCAGTTCCTCAAAAAGTTAGAAATAAATACCTTATGATTAAGTAATCACACTGTTGAGTATTTACGCCCAAAATACAAAACAAACACACACACACAAGCTAATACACACACACACACACACACACACACACACACACAGACGCAATGTAATACTATCCAGCCATAAAAGATGAAATCTTGCCATTTGCAACATGGATGAAGCTACAGAGTATAATGCTAAGCACAATAAGTCAGATACAGATAAATACCATATGATTTCACTCACACGTGGAATTTAAGAAACCAAACAAACAAAAGAGAGAGAGAGAGAGAGAGGCCAAGAAACAGACTCTTAACTGTAGAGAACTGGTGGGTACTAGAGTGCAAATGTCTGGCCGTATGGGAAAAATAGTTGATGGGGATTAATGAGTGCACTTGTGATGGCACTGGGTGATGTATGAAATTGTTGAATCACTATATGGTGTATTTGAAAGTAATATAACACTGCATGTTAACTATATTGGGATTAAAATTAAAACTTAAAAAAAAGTAGGCACTCAGGAAGGTTCTTGAAAACGATAGTATTTTTATATCAAGTTCTATCTTAAAGTGTACTTCTCCCTTCGGGATTTTTTGATGGTATACAATAAATAATATTTCCTTTTTTATGCCCATGAGTCACTGCCAATGTATTGTGTCCCTATCTGGGACAATAATCAAACAACTTAAGTATATTATTTGGAATAAACACTCAAATTGAAATGTTTTCAAGTGTTAACTTAAATTCATGTTATGAGCAAGAACAAACACATTTAATTGAATATATGACAGTGGTTATAACCATGAGAACTGATGGATATTGGAACAAATACATTCATCAGGTGTCCACTTTTCCAATCCGTTATTCTCTTAGTTTTTCAAAACCAGATTTTGGTTTCAGACAAGGAGAACACTTCTCCAAAACCATTGAAAAAGGAAAATTTTAAACAAATGATCGAATATGAGATATACATGTGAAATAAAAGACATAATCTAATTTACTTTATTAACTCATTAGAAGGAAAGCAAACACTTTTTATGAGTATGTATAATATTCTCTTTCTTACTAGTTCCATTTGCTGTTTGCTTGCTCTCCCTCTCTGTCTGTCTCTCTGCAGTTTCTACACTTGCAAAGACTAAGCAAGTCTTATAACATAGAAAAGCTCTTTAATACTTGTCAAGTATTTAAAATAGAAATTAGACTTGAGGGGCACTTGGGTGACTCAGTCAGTAAAGTTTCTGACTTTGGCTCAGACCTTGATCTCACAGTCCATGAGTTTGAGCCCCTGATCGGCTCTGTGCTGACAGCTCAGAGCCTGGAACCAAGTTCGGATTCTGTGTCTCCCTCTTTCTACCCCTCACCTTGTTCTCTCTCTCTCTCTCTCTCTCTGTCTTCCTCTCTCAAACTAAATAAACATTTTTAAAGAAAATAAAAAAAAAGAATTTGACTTGATCCCAGAGATTTTAATGTTTTACATTTCATTTGAAAGTACTTTCATTGGATCCTGGGAAGATGGCAGCATAGGAGGACGCTAGGCTCACCACGCGTCCTGCTGATCACTAAGATTCCACCTACACCTGCCTAAATAACCCACAAAACCGCCAGAAGACTAGAGGAACGGAGTCTCTGGAGCCAAGCGCAGACAAGAGGACCACGGAAGAGGGTAGGAAGGGCGGCAAGGCGGTGCGTGCTACACAGACTGGCAGGAGGGAGCCAAGGTGGAGGGGCAGCCTGCCGGCCAAGCAGAGCCCCCAGTCTGGCTTGCAAAAGCAGAGGGGTTGGAGGAGTGTGTTCCGACAGCGAGCGGGACTTAACATCTGTAAGGTTATAAATTAACAGCTCTGCTCCGAGAGCGGGAAGGCTGAAGAACAACAGGAGGGAGAGTTGCTGAGTCCCGGGATGACACAGCTCAGATAGGAAGGGAACAAAGGTGCTCGGCAGCGCCATCTCCATTGCCCATCCCCCAGCCAAAATCCCAAAGGGAGCCATTTCCTGCCAGGGAACTTGCTTGCACCCCGTAAACACTCAATGCTGTGCTTCTGCAGATCCATCCCTCCAGCGGGTCTGACTCCCTCCCGGTGCCACAAGGCCCCTCCTGAAGGGGATCTCTGAAGGAAAAGTGAGCTGAGCCTGCCCCTCCCGCCCCTGTGCAACTGCCGATCCACCCCAGCTAATACGCCAGATCCCCAGCACCACAAGCCTGGCAGTGTGCAAGTAGCCCAGCCGGGCCACGCCACCCCACAGTGAGTCCCACCCTTAGGAAAGGGGAAGAGAAGGAACACAACAGTCTGACTGTAGCCCTAGCGGTGGGCTGGGGGCGGACATCAGGTCTGACTACGGCCCTGACCACCAATGCAAGTTATTCAAGACAGCAAAGGGGAAGTGCCCCGCAGTCCTGCACCACTCCAGGGACTATCCAAAATGACCAAACCGAAGAATTCCCCTCAGAAAAACGTCCAGGAAATAACAACAGCTAATGAACTGATCAAAAATGATTTAAACAATATAACAGAAAGTGAATTTAGAATAATAGTCATAAAATTCATCGCTGGGCTTGAAAACAGTATAAAGAACAGCAGAGAATCTATTGCTACAGAGATCAAGGGACTAAGGAAGAGCCAGGAGGAGCTAAAAAATGCTATCAATGAACTGCAAAATAAAATGGAGACAACTACAGCTCGGATTGAAGAGGCAGAGGAGAGAATAGGTGAACTAGGAGATAAAATTATGGAAAAAGAAGAAGCTGAGAAAAAGAGAGATAAAAAAAATCCAGGAGTATGAGGGGAAAATTAGAGAACTAAGTGATGCACTAAAGAGAAATAATCTACGCATAATTGGTATTCCAGAGGAGGAAGAGAGAGGGAAAGGTGCTGAAGGTGTACTTGAAGAAATAATAGCTGAGAACTTCCCAGATCTGGGGAAGGAAAAAAGCATTGAAATCCAAGAGGCACAGAGAACTCCCTTCAAATGTAACTTTAATTGATCTTCTGCACAACATATCATAGTGAAATTGGCAAAAAACAAGGATAAAGAGAAAATTCTGAAAGCAGCTAGGGATAAACGTGCTCTAACATATAAAGGGAGACCTATAAGACTCGTGACCGATGTCTCTACTGAAACTTGGCAAGCCAGAAAGGAATGGCAGGAGATCTTCAATGTGATGAACAGAAAAAATATGCAGCCGAGAATCCTTTATCCAGCAAGTGTGTCATTTAGAATAGAAGGAGAGATAAAGGTCTTCCCAAACAAACAAAAACTGAAGGAATTCATCATCACTAAACCAGCCCTACAAGATTCCTAAGGGGGATCCTGTGAGACAAAGTACCAGAGACATCGCTACAAGCATGAAACCTACAGACATCACAATGATTCTAAACCCATATCTTTCTAGAATAACACTGAATGTAAATGGACTAAATGTGCCAACCAAAAGACATAGGGTATCAGAATGGATAAAAAGAAAAGACCCATCAATTTGCTGTCTACAAGAGACTCATTTTAGATCTGAGGACACCTTCAGATTGAGAGTGAGGGGATGAGAACTATTTATCATGCTACTGGAAGCCAAAAGAAAGCTGGAGTAGCCATACTTATATCAGACAAACTAGACTTTAAATTAAAGGCTGTAACAAAATATGAAGAAGGGCATTATATAATAATCACAGGGTCTATCCATCAGGAAGGGCTACCAATTATAAATGTCTATGCACAGAATACAGAAGCCCCCAAATATATAAAACAAGTAATCACAAACATAAGCAACCTTATTGATAAGAATGTGGTAATTGCAGGGGACTTTAACACTCCACTTACAGAAATGGATAGATCATAGAGACACACGGTCAATAAAGAAACAAAGGCACTGAATGATACATTGGATCAGATGGACTTGACAGATATATTTAGAACTCTTCATCCCAAAGCAACAGAATATACTTTCTTCTCGAGTGCACATGGAACATTCTCCAAGATAGATCACAAAACAGTCCTTCATAAGTATACAAGAATTGAAATCATACCATGCATACTTTCAGACCACAATGCTATGAAGCTTGAAATCAACCACAGGAAAAAGTCTGGAAAACCTCCAAAAGCATGGAGGTTAAAGAACACCACACTAAAAATGAATCAGTCAAACAGACAATTAGAGAAGATATTAAAAAATATATGGAAACTAATGAAAATGAAAATACAACAATCCAAACGCTTTGGGATGCAGCGAAGGCAGTCCTGAGAGGAAAATACATTGCAATCCAGGCCTATCTGAAGAAACAAGAAAAATCCCAAATACAAAATCTAACAGCACACCTAAAGGAAATAGAAGCGGAACAGCAAAGACAGCCTAAATCTAGCAGAAGAAGAGAAATAATAAAGATCAGAGCAGAAATAAAAAATATAGAATCTAAAAGAACTGTAGAGCAGATCAATGAAACCAAGAGTTGGTTTTTTGAAAAAATAAACAAAATTGACAAACCTCTAGCCAGGCTTCTCAAAAAGAAAGGGGAGTTGACCCAAATAGATAAAATCATTAATGAAAATGGAATTATTGCAACCAATCCCTCAGAGATACAAACAATTATCAGGGAATACTATGAAAAATTATATGCCAACAAACTGTACAACCTGGAAGAAATGGACAAATTCCTAAACACCCACACTCTTCCAAAATTCAATCAGGAGGAAAGAGAAAGCTTGAACAGACCCATAACCAGCAAAGAAATTGAATCAGTCATCAAAAATCTCCCAACAAATAAGAGTCCAGGACCAGATGGCTTCCCAGGGGAGTTCTACCAGACGTTTAAAGCATGGATAATACCTATCCTTCTCAAGCTATTCCAAGAAATAGGGAAGCAAAATTTCCAGACTCATTCTATGAAGCCAGTATTACTTTGATTCCTAAACCAGACAGAGACCCAGTAAAAAAAGAGAACTACAGGCCAATATCCCTGATGAATATGGATGCAAAAATTCTCAATAAGATACTAGCAAATCGAATTCAACAGCATATAAAAAGAATTATTCACCATGATCAAGTGGGATTCATTCCTGTGGTGCAGGGCTGGTTCAACATTCGCAAATCAATCAACGTGATACATCACATTAATGAAAGAAAAGATAAGAACCATATGATCCTGTCAATCGATGCAGAAAAGGCCTTTGACATAATTCAGCACCCTTTCTTAATAAAAACCCTTGAGAAATTCGCGATAGACGGAACATACTTAAAGATCATAAAAGCCATTTATGAAAAGCCCACAGCTAACATCATCCTCAATGGGGAAAAACAGAGAGCTTTTTCCCTGAGATCAGGAACACGACAGGGATGTCCACTCTTACCTCTGTTGTTTAACATAGTGCTGGAAGTTCTAGCATCAGCAATCAGACAACAAAAGGAAATCAAAGGCATCAAAATTGGCAAAGATGAAGTCAAGCTTTCACTTTTTGCAGATGACATGATATTATACATGGAAAATCCGATAGACTCCACCAGAAGTCTGCTAGAACTGATACATGAATTTAGCAAAGTTGCAGGATACAAAATCAATGTATAGAAATCAGTTGCATTCTTATACACTAATAATGAAGCAACAGAAAGACAAAGAAACTGATCCCGTTCACAATTGCACCAAGAAGCATAAAATACCTAGGAATAAATCTAACCAAAAATGTAAAAGATCTTTATGCTGAAAACATAGAAATATTATGAAGGAAATTGAAGAAGATATAAAGAAATGGAAAAACATTCCGTGCTCACGGATTGGAAGAATAAATATTGTCAAAATGTCAATACTACCCAGAGCTATCTACACATTCAATGCAATCCCAATCAAAATTGCAACAGCATTCTTCTCGAAACTAGAAGAAGCAATCCTAAAATTCTTATGGAACCACAAAAGGCCCTGAATAGCCAAAGTAATTTTGAAGAAGATCAAAGGAGGAGGCATCACAATCCCAGACTTTAGCCTCTACTACAAAGCTGTAATCATCAAGACAGCATGGTATTGGCACAAAAACAGACACATACACCAATGGAATAGAATAGAAACCCCAGAACTAGACCCACAAAAGTATGGCCAACTAATCTTTGACAAAACAGGAAAGAATATCCAATGGAAAAAAGACAGTCTCTTTAACAAATGGTGCTGGGAGAACTGGACAGCAACATGCAGAAGGTTGAAACTAGACCACTTTCTCACACCATTCAAAAAAAAACAAACAAACAAACTCAAAATGGATAAAGGACCTGAATGTGAGACAGGAAACCATCAAAACCCTAGAGGAGAAAGCAGGAAAAGACCTCTCTGACCTCAGCCGCAGCAGTTTCTTACTTGACATATCCCCAAAGGCAACGGAATTAAAAGCAAAAATGAACTACTGGGACCTTATGAAGATAAAAAGCTTCTGCACAGCAAAGGAAACAACCAACAAAACTAAAAGGCAACCAACGGAATGGGAAAAGATATTTGCAAATGACACATCGGACAAAGGGCTAGTATCCAAAATCTATAAAGAGCTCACCAAACTCCACACCCGAAAAACAGATAACCCAGTGACGAAATGGGCAGAAAACATGAATAGACACTTCTCTAAAGAAGACATCTGGATGGCCAACAGGCACATGAAAAGATGTTCAACGTCGCTCCTTATCAGGGGAATACAAATCAAAACCACACTCAGATATCACCTCACGCCAGTCAGAGTGGCCAAAATGAACAAATCAGGAGACTATGGATGCTGGAGAGGATGTGGAGAAATGGGAACCCTCTTGCACTGTTGGTGGGAATGCAAATTGGTGCAGCCGCTCTGGAAAACAGTGTGGAGGTTTCTCAAAAAATTAAAAATAGACCTACCCTATGACCCAGCAATAGCACTGCTAGGAATTTATCCAAGGGATACAGGAGTACTGATGCGTAGGGGCACTTGTACCCCAATGTTTATAGCAGCACTCTCAACAATAGCCAAATTATGGAAAGAGCCTAAATGTCCATCAACTGATGAATGGATAAAGAAGTTGTGGTTTATATACACAATGGAGTACTGCGTGGCAATGAGAAAGAATGAAATATGGCCCTTTGTAGCAACGTGGATGGAACTGGAGAGTGTTATTGTAAGTGAAATAAGCCATACAGAGAAAGACAGATACCATATGTTTTCACTCTTATGTGGATCCTGAGAAACTTAACAGAAACCCATGGGGGAGGGGAAGGAAAAAAAAGAGGTTAGAGTGGAAGAGAGCCAAAGCATAAGAGACTCTTAAAAACTGAGAACAAACTGAGGGTTGATGGGGGTGGGAGGGAGGGGAGGGTGGGTGATGGATATTGAGGAGTGCACCTTTTGGGATGAGCGCTGGGTGTTGTATGGAAACCAATTTGACAATAAAATTCATATATTGAAAAAAATAATAAAAAAATAAAGAAAAGAAAGTACTTTATGGAATACATTTTCAAGTATGTGATTTTTATCACGGTTTTGTTTTTTTTGTTTGTTTGTTTGTTTTTGTTTTTTGAGAGAGAGAGAGAAAATTGAGAGAGAGCAAGAGTGGCCAAGGGGCCCTAGGAGAGGGAGAGAGAGAATCTTAATCAGACTTCATGCCCATTGTTGTGCTCAATCTCCCAACTCTGGAATCAATGAACTGAGCTGAAATCAAGAGTTGGTCGCTTAACTGATTGAAACACCCAGGTGCCCCAATCAGTAATTGTTTTAACTGAAAAGACATGCATTTGTTGACGGTTTTCTTTCATGTGCAAAAGCTTTTTTATTTTAATATTTTATTTTAAATATTTTTAAATATTTATTTTAAATAATATAAAAAGTTATTTATACAAATATAAAAATTAATATAACGATTTATTTTAATTTTTGTATTTTAATATCCCTATAGTTTAATATCCCTATATTTTTTTATTTAATATCCCTATAGTTTCTTTTGGCTTTTCTGTCCCTTGCATTAGGAGACAAATTTAGAAAAATGTTGCTATGGCTGATGTCATAGAAATTATTGCTTATGTTCTTTTCTATGCTTTTTATGGTTTCAGGTCTCATATTTAGCTCTTTAATATATTTTTAGCTTATTTTTGTTTTTGGTGTTAGAAAACAGTCCAGTTTTTGTTGTTGTTGTTGTTGTATGTAGTTGTCCAGTTTACCCAGTACAATTTATTGAAGAAACTGTATTTTCCCCATTGTATATTTTTGCCTACTCTGTCATAGATTGACCATATAAGCGTGAGTTTATTTCTAGTCTCTGTCTTTAGTTCTATCGATCTATGTGTCTATTTTTGTGTCAATGCCATATGGTTTTGATTACTACAGCTTGGTAGTATATTTGAAATAAAAAAGGTAACCTAATGAATGGGAGAATATATTTGCAAACGTTATATTTGATAAGGGGTTAATTTACAAAATATATAGACATTATACAACTCAATATCAAAAAAACCCAAAATGACTAAAAAATGGGTAGATCTGAATAGACATTTTTCAAAAGAAGACAAACAGATGACCACAGATGCATAAAAAATGCTGAACATCACTCATCATTAGGGAAGTCCAAATAAAAACCACAATGAGATACCAGTCACACCTGTGAGGATGGCTAAAATGAAAAACAAGAGGATGTCTGGTTGGCTCAGTCGGTTATGCATCCTACTTTGGCTCAGGTCAATATCTAGCAGTTAGTGTGTCAAGCCCTGCATTGGTCTTTATGCTGACGGCTGGGAGCCTGGAGCCTGCTTCTGATTGTGTGTCTCCATTTCTGCCCTTACCCCACTCACACTCAGTCTCTGTCTCTCTCAAAAATACACAATAAAAAAAACACGAAACAGGTGTTGGCAAGGATGTTGAGAAAGGGGAACATTCTTGCACTATTGGTGAGAATGGAAATTCATGCAGCCACTTTGGAAAAAAATATGGAGGTTCTTTAAAAAGTTAAAAATACAACTCCCCTACAATCCAGCAATTGTACTATTGGGTATTTACCCAAAAAATACAAAACTACTAATTCAAAGGGATACATGCACCCCGATGTTTAGAGCTGCATTGTCTACAATAGCCAAATCATAGAAACAAACCAAGTGTCCATCAACTGTTGAATGGGTAAAGAAGATGTTGTACATATATACAATGGAATAGTACTCAGCCATAAAAAAGACTGCAATCTTGCCATTTGCAAGGACATGGATGGAACTAGAGAACATTATGCTAAGCACATTAGTCAGTCAGAGAAAGACATACCATATTATTTAACTCATATGTGGAACTTAAGAAGGAAAGAAACAAACAAACAAAAAACAAATGAGCAAAGGGGAAAAAAAGAGAGAGAGAGGCAAACCAAGAAACAGATTCTTAACTATAGAGAACAAACTGATGGTTATTAGAAGGGAGGTGGGTGGGGGAATGGGTTAAACAGGTGATGGGGTTTAAGGACTGTGCTTGTTGTGATGAGCAAAAGGTATTTTATGGATGTGTTGAATCACTATATTGTACACCTGAAATTAATATTACACTGTATGTTACCTGGAATTTCAATAAAAAATAAAAAATAAAACAAAAACTAGTTTTGACAAAGATATGGATTAAAGGGAGCTCTTGTACACTATTGGTGAGAATGTAAATTGGTGCAGCCACTACAGAAAACAGTATGGAGGTTCTTCAAAAAATTAAAAATAGAAATATCATAGGATCCAATAATTTCATGACTGGGTATTTACCCCCCCAAAATGAGAATGCTAATTTGTAAAGATACACACACTCCTATATTTATTGCAGCAATACTTACAATAGCTAAGATATATATGCAACCCAAGTGTTCATTGGTAGTTGAATGGATAGAGATAATGTGGTGCATATTCATGCTCTCTCTTTCTCTTTCTCTGTCTCACACTCACACACACACACACACACACACACACACACAAATATTACACAGCCATAAAAAGTGATGAGATCTTGCCATTTGTGACAACATGGATGAACCTATAAGATATTATGCTAAGTGAAATAGGTCATACAGAGAAAGGCAAATACATATTTTACTCATATGTGGAATGTAAAAAACAAAACACTTGCTGCATCCCAAAGGTTTTGGACCATCGTGTTTTCATTTTCATTTGTTTCCATGTAATTTTTTATTTTTCCTTTTTTTTTGTCACTGTTTACTGATTTATTTCGAGAGAGAGAGAGAGAGCGTGTCTGCCCAAGCGTGGGAGGGGCAGAGACTGAAGGAGAGAGAGAATCCCAAGCAGGCTCCATGCTGTCAGCACAGAGCCTGACTCGGGGCCAGATCTCACCAACTGTTAGATTATGACCTGAGCTGAAAGCAAGAGTTGGATGCTTAACAGATTGAGCCACCCAGGTGCCTTCTTTATTTCTTTAATTTCTTGATTAACTCATTCAGTCTTTAGTAGGATGTTCTTTACCTTCCATGTATTAGTGTTCTTTCCAAATTTTTTCTTGTGGTAACTTCAGGTTCCATAGCATTGTGGTCAGGAAATATGCATGGTATGACTTCAATTTTTTTGTATTTGTTGAGGCCTGATTTGTGACTCAGCATGTGGTCTCTTCTGGGAAATGTCCCATGTGCACTCTAAAAGAATGTCTATTCTGGTGCTTTAGAATGAAATGTTCTGAAGTTTTCTGTTAACTCCATCTGGTCCAGTGTGTCATTCAAAGCCATTGTTTCCTTGTTGATTTTCTGCTTAATCTGTTACTATAAGTACGGTGTTAATGCCCCCTAGTATAACTGTAGAATTATCAATGACTTTCTTTATTTTTCTTATTGTTTTATGTATTTAGTTACCCTCACATTGGCGTCATAAATATGTATAATTGTTAGATCTTCTTGGTGGATAAACCCCTTTATTGTGATCTAGTGCCCTTCTTTGCCTCAGTTTGCAATCTTTGGCTTATCATCTAGTTTATCTAAGTATGGTTACTCTGGTTTTCTCTTGTCATCCATTAGCATGGTAAATGTTTCTCCACCCCCCACTTTTAATCTTTAGGTGTCTTTAGGTCTAAAATGAGCCTCATATAGGCAGCATACAGATGAGTCTTTTATATATATATGTATATATATATATGTACATATATATATACATATATATATGTACATATATATACACACATACATATACATATATATAATCTACATACATAAAATATAATATATATGTATATATATACACATATAATCTCTCTCTAATTATATATTATATATTTATATATATAATATATATATAGATATATCTATATATATATTATATATCTATATATATATTATATATATATATCTATATATATTATATCTATATATCTATATATAGATATATATTATATATATATATAAAATCTCCATCCTGTATCTTGTATATATAGATGTATCCATTTATATTCCATGTAATGTATCCATTACATTACATCCACTTAGTCTATTTACATTCAAAGTGATTATTGATAGATATGAATTTAGTGCCATTTTATTACCTGTTACTTCATTGTTTCAGGAGATTTTCTGTTACTTTATAGTCCTTGTCACTTTTTATCTTTCTTTCCCACTCCAGGGTTCCCCTTTAATATTTCTTGCAGGTCTGGTTTAGGGGGCACTAACCCCTTTAGTTTTTGTTTGTCTAGGAAATTCATTATCTCTCTTTCTATTCTGCGTGATAGCCTTGCTGGATAAAATATTCTTGGTTGCACAGTTTTCCCATTCAGCATGTTAAATGTATCATGTCGCTCCCTCCTGGCCTGCCTACTTTAGGCAGATAGGTCTGCTGCTAACCTTATTAGTCTTCCCTTATAAGTTAGTAATTTCTTTTCTGTTGCTGATTTTAGGATTTTTTTTTCTTTACCTTTGTATTTTGAAATTTTTACTTCAGTATGTCTTGGTGCCGGCCTGTTTTTGTTGACTTTGATGGGAGTTCTCTATGCCTCCTGGATTTGGATGTCTGTTTCCTTCTCCAGATTAGTGAAGTTTTCAGCTATAATTTGCTCAAATAAACTTTTTGTCCCTTTTCCCTCTCTTCTTCTGTGATTCCTATGATACAATGGTATCATGCTTTATGGAGATGCTGAGTTCTATACATCTACATTAGTGATCCAAGATTTTTCTTTCCCTCTTCTTTTTAGTTTCATTATTTTCCATAATTTTATCTTCTATATCACTTACTCTTTCCTTCTTCCATCCTTGTGGTCATTACATTCAGTCAGTTTTGTATCCTGGTTATAGCGTGTTAATTGAAGCCTGTCTAATTTTTAGTTTTTGTAATAAGTCTGCAGTAAGGGACTCCCTGGTGTCTTCTATGCTTTTGTCAAACCAGCTAGGATGCTTATGATGGTTGTTTTAAATTCTCGATCAGGCATATCGTTTATATCTCTTCTAATTAGATCCATGGCTATGACCTTTTTCTTTCTTTTGGGATGAATTCCCCCATCTTGGCACTTTGTCTAGGTCTCTGTCTTTTTCTGTGTGCAAAGAAAACCTGCTCCTGAGAGTAATGGCTTTATTAAGAAGTCACATACTATCCAGGGTCTGGTGCTTAAGGAAATATTTCTTAGGTATGCTGTGTGCACTCTTCTGCTGTGTTTTGGCTGCTTTTCCCCCTAATTCTCTAAAGACTTTCTCTTTGCCTTCAGTGGGAATTGTTTCGACCTTGTCTAGAGTGTGGTGAGTTTTAACTAGGTGTCTTCCAGTCTGCTTGTTAAAAGAGGCCAGACCCTATTTCTACTATAGCTGAAGATTTGCAGCACTCTATGGTCAGTAGAAATTAGGTGCGGTGGGTTTGTGCTGGTCTTCTGGGGGAGGTGTCCATTGCTCTGACACTCAGGCACACTTGCTCTACTAAGGAAGCACCTGCAGAGTACATGGGGGTGGGGCTTGGTGTAAGCAGTGGAGGACCCCACTTGTTAGTACTGTTATGCTCACTGAAGTTGGCCCATGCTCATGGATAGGGAAGAAACATGGCACCAGCTCTCTCCTTTATCCCTGGAGAGGGAAGTTCATGCCCACTGCTGTCTGGAAAGCCTTCATGGCAGAGTGGACTATCTCCTTTCATGTGTCCTAGGAGTCCTTAAGATCCCTGCCTTCACCCAGGCTGTGTCCGTGTCATCTGCCTACCAATCAGCAGAGTGCACCTGTGTTTTATCTCAGGCATGCTGGCTGAGTTTCAAAACTCCAAACTTTAGGGACCCAGGGCAATGTAGATCCATGCTTATCTTCTGGGGGAGGGTCTCACTGCACTGGAGCCAGTGCTTGTTTGTCACAGGAGGGGAGTCTCACCAACATGCAGGAACTTGAAGTTTAGAATAAAGCATAGCAAAAAGCCAGTGTGCAGGTTAGCTGCCCTCTGTAAGTGTCTCTGCCCCTATGTTAAGGAATAGGGCAGCAATATGGCACTTGCTGACTCTTTTGTCCCTTGAGAGGCAATGCCATCTCTCCCAGATACACTTCAAGAAGAGTGAAACGTCTCTCCCAGTGCACCCTAGGGGATCACCAGATGATACTGTCTGCTCCCAGGCCTCTACCCTCCTTCACAGGATCACTGCTGCACCTGCCAACCTCTGCATTATCCACAGCACGAACATCTAAAATTTCAATGTTTGAGCTCCATTGCTTATGAAAACACAATAATCAGCCCCTCACTTTTTCCCAGTCAATGATTTTGGGGAAGTGTTTTTCTTGTGCAATCTTCTGTTCACTGCTGTCTGTCACCCTTTCACTGTCTCTCCACTCTCTTCATGATCAGGACTCCCTCCTCTCCACAGCACCCATGATTCTTTTCTCCCCCAAATCACATCTCTGTACCTCCTACCTTTCGCAATGTGGCCTCTTGTCTCCTTTTAGCTGTGCAGTTTGTTCTTTCAGTCCTCAGTTTGTTCTGAGGACTGAGAGAAATCATTCTGATTTGATATTTATCTAGCTTTGTTCATGGGATGAAGCAAGGAGAGGGTCCTCCTATAACTCTGACATCTTAACTTCCACGAACCTAGACTTTGAAGTCATGTTTTGCTTGTTGAATTCTAATTGTAATAATTCTAATAATATTACAAGTTCTCAAAAATTTGACCTTGAGGTATATATTTTTGAAATATAGTAAAAGCTTATCAATTATAGTAAACTGGTAAATATCTAGTAAGTACTGATTTTAGCTTCAGAAAAATACATTTTTCTCTGATCAAAATTGTTTATGATTTTTGGCAAACTTCCAAGAGGTGGAAGAAGAACACTTAATATAAAGTCAAGGAACCTGATAATAAGCAAGTTGCATTTCACAACATCATTATTCTAAAATCAACCACTAGATTATTAAACTACCTGAACACTAAACCACATTTTGTATTTAACTTGATTCATGTTATCACCAGAATTATTTAGGAATTGTAGCAGCAATTGCTATTAAATCTATTAACTAAATACTTCAATTTAATTCAGTTATTTTTATTAAGGACTATGTTAAATTATTCAAGTAATTTCTAAGAATTAAAGGCAAATTTCAAAATAAAAGTACCTGAAATGTGTTTACTAATCAATTGAATTCCTTCACTTTTCATAAATAATGTGATATAAAGGATAAGTAATCCTGATATGCACAATTGGCTTTCAATATAGAATTCTTCATCATATCTAGTTCAATGAAGCAATCCATGTTGAAGATGTTTCAGGAAAACCTTTAAATGTATCTTTAGGAAATGATTAACTCTACTAGAATAAGACATGGGAACTTAAATTACCATCAGAATATACATTGTTTATATACAGATTAGACAAATAGAGATGTAGACATAGATATATAAATATATTTTCTGATGGTGACTTATGCTCCCATGTTTATATTTTTAAAATATATTTATATGTGTACATGTATGTATATATATTTATAAATATATGTAAAATATATGTATATGTATGTATGTGTGTATCTATCTTTCCATATATCCATCTATCCATCTATCTATATGCAATCTCCAAAACCCTGAGTGAAAAACCCAGGCAAATCCATAAATAAAATGAAAACATATGACCCCAATATAATTAACTGATTATTGGTGACATCATATTTTTTACGTTAGTGAATTAGTGAATTAATAAACAAACAATAACAGAGTACAAATTTGGTACTGTATCAATGGTATCAATTATCCTCAAAGTAGTATAATGAAGAAAAATGTAAACTGTTCTGTTTAAAAGTATTTATGAAGAATATGTTAATACAGGTAAAGTCACCATTCTTCTACAGAAACCACAGAAGGCTCTTGATCTACAAAGTAATTCTTATTTTGGAAAGATGCTCAAGAGGTTCTGTAGCTCATTCTGTCTTTAGACTATACTTAAATTACCTCTAGATAAATAGCTATTTAAGAAAAACTGTAGAAAAGGAGAAATTGGGTAAGATATTTAGCTTCTTGAAAACTTAGTTGTTTAGAACCTTAGCCAGAAGTCTAATACCTCCTACTTTTTATAATTCAGTGCATGGAAACAACATAGAGGTGATCTTCACATATTTAAATATTAAGGAAATATATCCAAAATAAAATAATTTTAATGTAATTATGTATGTTTCCCTGCCATTATCTTACATATTTAGTTTTAAGAAACATTATATGAGGGGAACAATGCCAACTTAGAAAAGGATTCACCCATACATAAATTTGATGTTACCATGCCTGCTGTAAGATAATTCAGAGGCTAATCATTTCCCAGTTGAGCTAACACATCCTGAAAGTTGTTTAGCTAAAATAAATGAAGAGTTCAGCTTAAGTTTGTGCAATAGTTGACTACATCAATATTATGCAAGAAGTAGCATCTCTATGGCTCAAGGTAGTCCAGACCTTCAGTAAGAAGAGAGAATGTATACTTGCAAAGAAGGAGCTAGTCTAGATGTTTTGAGTTTTATATATTGTGACTATATATTTTAATTGCCCATGTTTAATTATTAAGAAAGGTCCCTTTTGTGTTCAGAAGTTGTCCTTATTTGGAGGATAAATTATACAGTCATGTTCTTTAAATACAACACAAAGAGAAAACCGCATGAGAATAAAATAGAGATTAAAAAACACACAAAGTTACATACAAGCCATACAAAGATAATCCTTTCTTTAATCTACAAGTTGAATCTGAACTCTACATGTCAAACATTTGTGCACTGTTCCTGTGGAAATCATTGGAGAAAGGAACATTTAAAATAACTACAAATATGGCCTAAGCAATCATCAAAATAAGTAGTTTTCTTTTTTCAGTTTTTACTTAAATTCCAGTTTGTTAACATAGTGTGTAATTTTACTTTCAGGTGTACAATATAGTGATTCAACACTTCCATATAACACCTGGTGCTCATCACAAGTACATTATTTAATCCCCATCACCTATTTAACATATCCACCCAGGCACCTCCCCTGTGGTAACCATCAGTTTTCTCTATAGTCAAGAGTCTGTTTCTTTGTTTACACAGTTATATTTTAAAACAACACTGATAACTGCAACTAGGAAAACAAATCCAGTTATTTGTACAACAGAAATTTCTAAACATGTGTGAAAGCATAGAGATTTGCATTCAGTTATTTGTGATAAAAAAAGCAATTTAAAAATATTTATTTTTTAATGCTTTATTTATTTTTGAGAGAGAGACAGAGAAAGAAACAGAGTACGAGCAGGGGAGGGGCAGAAAGAAAGGGAGACACAGAATCCACGAAACAGGCTCCAGGCTCTGAGCTGTCAGCACAGAGCCCGACATGGGGCTAGAACCCAGAAACATGAGATCATTACCTGAGCTGAAGTCAGATGCTTGGCTGACTGAGCCACCCAGACACCCTAAAAAATCTTTCAATATCACACTAGCAGACAACACAAAAGCTATTGTCAGTAAAAAGAATTTGTGATAAATCATTGTGGCAGTGCACTACAAATATGCGTGAATCACCTATCACTAACTCATTGGAGCAATTACAAATTTAAGAAAGCTTAACAGCTGTAGCAGATAAAACAATTGTCAAGGAACTGTGTAGCAAAGCATGGAGATACTTTGGAATAATTCCTGAGGTTATGTAAGGCAATAGTTCACGTTTACTTATGTAATGTAAGACATGTTTTATGTAATGTAAGACATGATGCCTTAAGATCCAAAAAATACACAAGTAATTGCTTCACCAAATCCAGAGTTGTCTGGCAATATCAGATTTTTTTTAGTACAATGATAATTTACAGCCATCAATACCCAAATACGTCAACCACTATTTTGTGGGGTATGTAGAATATTATCTCAGATAGGAGTTAATATTTTGCCTCATACAGTTACCAATTTATATTTAAAAAGATCAAACATAGTTGAAATTTACTATTTAAAAAGCATCCAAAAAAACAAGTGGAGAAAAATTATAAAGTACTTTAAACTAGGTAAATTTTGATAGTATAATTATATTTGTGTAGACAAATATACCTCCAGAAGTCATATCTATTTGATAAATAATTAAAAAATCTGATTTCTAAGAGAGTAATTAAAACCTCATTTTTATTAATATGGTTATTTTACATGTAAACTGGTTTTCTATATAAAGCTTCTAGCTTTATAAAAATTGGTACATTATTTAATTTAGATATTTGATTTTAAGCATTGTTTGAAGGACTAAAGCAAAACTCCAGGCACCTGAATATGCCTGAAAATTCATGGTGTGATTTCTGGAAAAAAACTGATTTTAGAGAAGTGTTTAGAATCATAAAAGCTGCAAATGTTTAAGCTAGGTGAGCTTATGTAGAAGCCAGCCAACAATATTCCAATTAAGTACCATATATATTTCCCCAATGAGGAAATTATTTTTTCCAGTACCATGAATACTTCTAGTAAAACATACATTTCTATGCCATTTTAATGGTTTCCTTAAAAGGCTTAAAAATGATAGAAAGGTCACCACTAGTTTTTCAATTTAGAGAGTTCTAGACTGGGTTTGGAATCTAGAATAATGGTGTATTTGAGAAGTGACATGGTGCTGAACGACATGGTATGGCTATCTGTAGCTTATCCACTAGGAATCACTTTTTTGAAAGTAAAATCAAAAGGTTTAAATGTCTCTTGAAACAGGCAAAATCTCAGTTTTTAACAGTCTCTAATGCTTTGGCTCACCAATTTGACAGTAAATTTCATATATTAAAAAATTAAAAAATAAATAAATAAATAAATAGTACAGTCAAAAAAAAAAAAAAAAGAAACAGGCAAAATCTGTTAAATACTCAAATCCTCAGAAAAAAATGATGTGACACCACTAAATGAAGTAGAGAATGTAACAATCATCAGAATGTTAAATATTTTTAATGTTTATTTATTTCTGAGACAGAGAGAGACAGAGCATGAGTGGGAGAGGGGCAGAGAGAGAGGGAGACACAGAATCAGAAGCAGGCTCCTGGCTCTGAGCTGTCAGCACAGAGCCCGATGCAGGGCTCAAATTCACAAACTGTGAGATCATGACCTGCGCCAGAGTCGGTCGCTCAACCAATTGAGCCACCCAGGTGCCCCATCATCAGAATTTTATACTTTTTGTGTGTTCAGTCAACAAAGGTAGCCTTCATTTCATGTTTGCTTATTGAAATATATTTAAATTGGCTTGACTACATTAACTAATAATGATGATGATTAATATTAATATTCAGTAGTTTGTAATGATGATTTGTATTTTCCAGCTTTTTGATAGCTATATGCAGTCTCATATTCATCCATATAATGATGAATTCCATGATTTAAAGCACTATGTTTGAATACAAACAATCTATACAGTTCTTTACTTCTGAATTTATTTATAATAGATTAGATTGTTTTTAATTTTTTTAAATTATTGTGTCCCTGGATTGTGTAAGGTATCAATTTATTCTTCAGTTAATCATTTACTGAATTATTTTCATTACTGACAGCAAAGCTCTTCCTTGTCTCTGGTCAAGATATTTTATTTTTTTATTTTTTAATATAAAATTATACATTTATTTTAGTGTGTATCACACCTCTTTATGGGTCTCAATTTGTACTCTTTGACATCTACTGAGACTTATGTCCAGTTACAGGTCTAGAAGCAAGGGGAGATAATGTAAGAAAGTCCTGGAGAGGATCAGAAGATTTTTGTGAGGGAACCTGGATGGCTCAGTTGGTTGAGTGTCTTACTATTGCATTTCGCTCAGGTCATGATTTCAGGGTCGTGTGATTGAGCCCTGCATTGGGCTCCATGCTGGCCATGGAGCTTGATTAAGATTCTCTCTCTCCCTCTGCCCCTCTCCCTGTATGTTTTATTTTTATTTATTTATTTTTAATATGAAATTTATTTTCAAATTGGTTTAGGAGGGCATCTCTTGGGATGAGCACTGGGTGTTGTATGGCCAAGATATTTTAAATGGATGCTTCTAACCAAACTCCTGTCCTCAGAGAATATGTTAGCCACCTCTTAAGCTAGAAAATATACAAAAATCCATGAAAGCCTGGTTCTAGAAAATATCCTGTTTGAAAAATGATATTTAAAATATTAGGTTAGAAAAATTAAAAATAAAAAATTCAAATTTTATATTGCAAATCTCTCTAACAGAATCCCCTGCAGAAAGAACCATGATTGACTTACAGGAAAAGAAATACAAAATGGAAAACCTTTTTTATTATTAAAAAAGAAAAGACAGGACAGGGAATTTTGTATTTTTAAATGGCATATGAATGAGATGCAAATAAAGCAATGTCAGATGGTAAAAGCTGTATATGAGAAGATATTCACATTAGCAGTATAATAGTCATATGGGGAGCCAGGAGTAGACAAGGACAAATGAAGAAAAAGACTTTTGATTCAAGATATACGCTGAAGAAGACAAATAGAAGTTTGTTTTAAAATGAACTAGATCAAAAGTAAGTGTGAAACCAATGGCATTGAGAAGGAGAATAATACTGGCATATTTTTTATCTGTGTACATACAAAAATATGCATTATAAATAAGTTCAAGATGTAAAATAATCTTTTTAAAGGGTAAAAAGCATATTCTCAGAAAAAATTGGGGAAGCCTACAATTAAACTATAGAGCAAAACCAATAAATAGTGTTTATGGAATACTTTTCTTTGAGGCCCTCAGCAAATTTTATATACCTTTATTATTTTTAATTTTTATAATATCTCTTCTTGTTTGATAAGGGTAGTTTTAAATTCTTCCATTATATGAAAGGAACTGATCTAGTCATGATCTCACGGTTTGTGAGTTTGAGCCCCACGTCTGGCTCTGAGATGATGGCTCAGAGCCTGGAACCTGCTTTGGATTCTGTGTCTCCCCTCTCTCTGCTCTTCCCCCACTCATGCTCTGTCGTTTCTCTCTCAAAAATAAAATAAAATATTAAAAAAATAAAATATAACTAATGTTTTTCTTCCTTAATATAATTGGTGTAAAAATATACTCATTATATGCCTGTTATTAAGTTATTAAGTTGCTTAGGGATCATGTTTATTATTCAAACATATTTTTATCCCTTAAGTCTTTGTACACTAGGCATTCATTAAGTGTATGTTAAATTTATATGACTGGGGGAATGTTTTGCGTGATGGCAGGGTAGGAGGACGCTGGGCTCACCTTGTCCTGCTGATCACTTAGATTCCACACAAATCTGCCTAAATAACCCAGAAAACCACCAGAAGACTAGCAGAACGGACTCTCTGGAGCCAAGTGTAGACAAGAGTTACACGGAAGAGGGTAGGAGGGGCAAACAGGCGGTGCATGCTACACTAACTGGCAGGAGAGAGACAGAGCAGTGGAGGGGCAGCCCACCTGGCAAGGCAAAATCCCTGAGTCTGGCTTGCAAAAGCAGAAGGGGTAGACTGCATGAGTTCTAACAGCCAGCGGGACTTAATATCTGGAATGTTATAAGTCAACAGCTCTGCTCTGAGAGCAGGAAGGCAAGAGGACAGCAGGAGGGAGAGGTGTTGAGCCCTGGATGACAGGCGTCAAATCGGCAGGGAACAAAGGTGCTGGCCAGTGCCATCTCCCTCTCCCATTCCCCAGCCAAAATCCCAAAGAGAACCAGTTCCCATCTCTGAACATGCTTGCCCTGTGCAAACACCAAATGCTGTGCTTCTGTGGATCCATCCCTCTGATGGGTCTGCCTCCCTCCGGGTGCTGCAGGGCGTCTCCCGCAGGGGACCACCTATAGCAAAGCAAGCTAAGCCTGCCCCTCCCACCCCTGTGCACCTTGTGGATCCACCCCGGCTAATATGCCAGATCTCATCAAAGCAGCACCACAAGCCTGGTAGTGTGCAAAGCAGCCCAGACAGGGGCCACACCACTCCACAGTGAGTCCTGCCCCTGGGAGAGGGGAAGATAAGGTACATACCAGTCTGACTATGGCCCCAGCAGTGGGCTGGGGGAAGACATCAGGTCAACTGTGGACCTTCCCACCAACAAAAGTTACTCCAGACAGCACAGAGGAAGTGCTCTGCAGTTTGGCGCGATGCAGGGAATATTTAAAATGATAAAACGAAAGAATTTTCCTCAAAAGAAACTCCAGAAGTAGCGACAGCTAATGAATTGATCAAAAATGATTTAAGCAATATAAAGGAACAAGAATTTAGAATAATAGTCATAAACTTAATTGCTAGGCTTGAAAAAAGCATAGAGAACAGAAGAGAATCTATTGCTACAGAGATCAAGGGACTAAACTAGTCATGAGGAGCTAAAAATGCTATAAATGAGGTGCAGAATAAAATGGAGGCGACCACAGCTCAGATTGAAGAGTCAGAGGAGAGAATAGGTGAACTAGAAGATAAAATTATAGAAAAAGAGGAAGCTGAGAAAAAGAGAGATAAAAAATCCAGGAAATGAGGGAAGAATTAGAGAATTAAGTGATGCGAAGAAACACAATAATATATGTATAATAGGGATTCCAGAGGAGGAAGAGAGAGAAATAGGTGCTGAAGGTGTACTTGAACAAATCATAGCTGATAACTTCCCTGAACTGGGGAAGAAAAAAGGCATTGAAATCCAAGAGGAACAGAGAAGTCTCTCCAGACGTAACGTGAATCCATCTTCTGCATGACACATCATAGTGAAACTGGCAAAATACAAGGATAAAGAGAATTTTGAAAGCAGCTAGGGATAAATGTGCTCTAACATATAACGGGAGACTGATAAGGTTCGTGACGGATCTCTCTACTGAAACTTGGCAGGCCAGAAAAGAATGGCATGAAATCTTCAACGTGATGAACAGAAAAAATATGCAGCTGAGAATCTTTTATCCAGCAAGTGTGTCATTTAGAATAGAAGGAGAGATAAAGTTCTTCCCAAACAAAAACTGAAGGAATTCATCACCACTAAACCAGCCCAACAAGAGATCTTAAGGGAGATTCTGTGAGTGAAATGTTGCGAGGACCACAAAGTACCAGAGACATCACTACAAGAATTAAACCTACAGACATCACAATGGCTCTAAACCCATATCTTTCTATAATAACACTGAATGTAAATGGACTAAATGTACCAACCAAAAGACATAGGGTATTAGAATGGATAGAAAAACAAGACCCATCCATTTGCTTTCTGCAAGAGACGCATTTTAGACCAGAGGAAACCTTCAGATTGCAAGTGAGGGGATGGAGAACTATCTGTCATGCTACTGGAAGTCAAAAGAAAGCTGGAATACACATACATATATCAGACAAACTAGACTTTAAATTAAAGGCTGTAACAAGAGACGAAGAAGGGCATTATATAATAATTACAGGGTCTATCCATCAGGAAGAGCTAACAATTATAAATGTCTATGCGCCGAATACCGGAGCCCCCAAATATATAAAACAAGTAATCACAAGCATAAGCAACCTTATTGATAAGAATGTAATAAATTCAGGGGACTTTAATACCCCACTTACAACAATGGATAGATCATCTAGACAGAGGATCAATAAGGAAAGAAGGGCCGTGAATGACACATTGGATCAGATGGACTTGACAAATATATTTAGAACTCTGCATCCCAAAGCAACAGAATATACTTTCTTCTCAAGTGAACATGGCACATTCTCTAAGATAGATCACATACTGGGCCACAAAACAGCCCTTAATAAGTATAAAAGAATTGAGATCATACCATGCACACTTTCAAAACACAATGCTATGAAGCTTGAAATCAACCACAGGAAAAAGTCTGGAAAAACTCCAAAAGCATGGAGGTTAAAGAACACCCTACTAAAGAATGAGTGGGTCAACCAGGCAATTAGAGAAGAAATTTAAAAATACATGGAAACAAACGAAAATGAAAATACAAGAATTCAAATGCTTTGGGATGCAGCAAAGGCAGTCCTGAGAGGAAAATACATTGCAGTCCAGACCTATCTCAAGAAACAAGGAAAAGCCCAAATACAAAATCTAACAGCACACCTAAAGGAAATAGAAGCAGAACAGCAAAGGCAGCCTAAACCCAGCAGAAGAAGAGGAATAATAAAGATCAGACCATAAATAAACAATATAGAATCTAAAAAACTGTAGAGCAGATCAATGAAACCAAGAGTTGTTTTTTTGAAAAAATAAACAAGGTTGATAAACCTCTAGCCAGGCTTCTCAAAAAGAAAAGGGAGATGACCAAAATAGATAAAAACATGAATGAAAATGCAATTCTTACAACCAATCCCTCAGAAATACAACCAATTATCAGGGAATACTATGAAAATTATATGCCAACAAACTGGACAACCTGGAAGAAATGGACAAATTCCTAAGCATCCACCAACTTCCAAAACTCAAATAGGAAGAAATAGAAAACTTGAACAGATGCATAAGCAGCAAAGAAATTGAATCAGTTATCAAAATTCTCCAAACAAATAAGAGTCCAGGACCAGCGGGCTTCCCTGAGGAATGCTACCAGATTTTAAAGCAGAGATAATACCTATCCTTCTCACACTGTTCAAAAAATAGAAAGGGAAGGAAAACTTCCAGACTCATGCTATGAATCCAGCATTACTTTGATTCCTAAACCAGACAGAGACCCAGATAAAAAAGAGAACTACAGACCAATATCCCTGATGAATATGGATGCAAAAATTGTCAACAAGATACAAGTAAATCGAATTCAACAGCATATAAAAAGAATTATTCACCATGATCAAGTGGGATTCATTCCTGGGCTGGAGGGCTGGTTCAACATTCGCAAATCAAAAAGTGTGATACATCACATTAATAAAAGAAAAGGTAAGAACCACATGATCTTGTCAATTGATTCAGAAAAAGCGTCTGTCAAAATTCAGCATCTTTTCTTAATAAAAACCCTCAGGAAAGTCAGAATAGAAGGAACATACTTAAACATCATAAAAGCCATTTATGAAAAGCCCACAGCTAATATCATCTTCAATGGGGAAAACCTGAGAGGTTTCCCCCTGAGATCAGGAACACGGCAGGGATGTCCACTCTCACCGCTGTTGTTTAACATAGTATTGGAAGTTCCAGAATCAGTAATCAGACAACAAAAGGAAATCAAAGGCATCCAAATTGGCAAAGATGAAGTCAAGCTTTCACTTTTTGCAGATGACATGATATTATACAGGGAAAACACGATAGACTCCACCAAAAGTCTGTTAGAACTGATACATGAATTCAGCAAAGTCACAGAATACAAAAATAATTTACGGAAATCAGTTGCATTCTTATAGACTAACAATGAAGCAACAGAAAGACAAAGAAAGAAACTGATGCCATTCACAATTGCACCAAGATGCATACAATGCCTTGGAATAAACCTAACCAAAGATGTAGAAGATCTGTATGCTGAAAACCATAGAAAGCTTATGAAGGGGATTGAAGAAGATATAAAGAAGTGGGAAAACATTCTGTGCTCATAGATTGGAAGAGTAAATATTGTTAAAATGTCAATACTACCCAAAGCTATCTATACATTCAATGCAATCCCAATCAAAATTACACCTGTATTCTTCTCGAAGCTAGAACAAGCAATCCTAAAACTTGCATGGAATCACACAGACCCCTCAGAGCCAAAGTAATTTTTAAGAAGAAGACCAAAGAAGGAAACATTACAATCCCAGACATTAGACTCTACTACAAAGCTGTAATCATCAAGACAGCATGGTATTGGCACATAAAACAGACACATAGACCAATGGAATAACATAGAGACTCCAGAATTGGACCCACAAAAGTATGGCCAACTAATCTTTGACAAAGCAGGAAAGAATATCCAATGGAAAAAAGACAGTCTCTTTAACAAATGGTGCTGGGAGAACGGGACAGCAACATGCAGAAGGATGAAACTAGACCACCTTCCTACACCATTCACAAAAATAAACTCAAAATGGATAAAGGAGCTTAATGTGAGACAAGAAACCATCAAAACCCTAGAGGAGAAAGCAGGAAAAAAACCCTCTGACCTCTGCCACAATAATTTCTTACTTGACACATCCCCAAAGGCAAGGGAATTAAAAGCAAAAATGAACTATTGGGACCTTATGAAGATAAAAAGCTTCTGCACAGCAAAGTAAACAACCAACAAAACTAAAAGGCCACCAACGGAATGGGAAAAGATATTTGCAAATGACATATGGGACAAAGAGCTAGCATCCAAAATCTATAAAGAGCTCACTAAACTCCACACCTGAAAAACAAATAATCCAGTGAAGAAACGGGAAGAAAACATGAATAGACACTTCTCTAAAGAAGACATCCAGATGGCCAACAGGCACATGAAAAGATGCTCAACGTCGCTCCTCATCAGGGAAATACAAATCAAAACCACACTCAGATATCACCTCACGCCAGTCAGAGTGGCCAAAATGAACACATCAGGAGACTATAGATGCTGGAGAGGATGTGGAGAAACGGGAACCCTCTTGCACTGTTGGTGGGAATGAAAACTGGTGCAGCCACTCTGGAAAACAGTGTGGAGGTTCCTCAGAAAATTAAAAACAGACCTACCTTATGACCCAGCAATAGCACTGCTAGGAATTTACCCAAGGGATACAGGAGTACTGATGCGTAGGGGCACTTGTACCCAAATGTTGATAGCAGCACTCTCAACAATAGCCAAACTATGGAAAGAGCCTAAATGTCCATCAACTGATGAATGGATAAAGAAATTGTGGTTTATATACACAATGGAGTACCACATGGCAATGAGAAAGAACGAAATATGGCCCTTTGTAGCAATGTGGATGGAACTGGAGAGTGTGATGCTAAGTGAAATAAGCCATACAGAGAAAGACAGTTACCATATGTTTTCACTCTTATGTGGATCCTGAGAAACTTAACAGAAACCCATGGGGGAGGGGAAGGGAAAAAAAAAAGAGGTTAGAGTGGGAGAGAGTCAAAGCATAAGAGACTCTTAAAAACTGAGAACAAACTGAGGGTTTATGGGGGGTGGGAGGGAGTGGAAGGTGGGTGATGGGTTGAGGAGGGCACCTATAGGGATGAATACTGAGTGTTGTATGGAAACCAATTTCACAACAAATTTCATATTAAAAAAAGAATGGTTTTCCTATTTGTATTTAAAAAATAAAAAAATAAATCTATATGACTGGAATTAGGCTAAGATATTAGCAGACAGTTGCTGTTACAACTAAGAGAATATTCAGCAGATCAGCTTTCTGCTCTGCAGAATTCTACTTCATTACATTGGAGAAGCTTGAAATAATGGACTTCTGTATTCAAAATAAACATGAATATCAGAAATGGTCATGAAAATATCCTCCACAAATACAATTTCTGATTAAATGAGTTCTCAAGGACAAATGTAAATTAGGTTAGATAATCCAAAACATCATTTCATAATATTCATTTTTTTTTAAATTTTAGAGCATGTGAGAGACAGAGCAAGGGACAGGGGAAAAAGGGGAGAGAGAGAGGGAGAGAGAGAGAGAGAGAGAGAGAGAGAACCTAAATCAGGCTTCATGCTCAGCACCAAGCCCAATACAGTGCTCAGTCCTAGGACCTTGGGATCATGACCTGACCCAAAATCAAGAGTCAGATAATCAACCAACTGAGCTACCCAGGAGCAACTACAGTGTTCAAATTTTAAAACTCCTTTTTTTTTAGTGAAACAAATTTAAAATTACTTTTTTTAAAATGTATTTTATTTGTATTTCCTATTATATAATTTTGTACTATTTTTCTTAGTTTACCTGTATGTATAGAGATGTGTACATGTAGCCATTAAAATATAATACTAGTACATATTCTTTCAATGTATTAAAAAAAAAGCAATAGGTTTCTTTTTACTTGTTACCTAGAATTACCTCTTATATTTCACAGCAAATTAAAAATATATGAGCAACTATAGTTTCATCAGTTTATTTGCTACAATACACATATATGTGTGTGAGTACATGTGGATATTCTATTGTGATTCACTGAGCTTTCTGGTAATGAGTATTTAACATTTTATAGATAAAACACATTATCACATATTTCATAATAATTTCTGCAAACAAAAGACCAATGTAAAATGGCCATTTCAAAAACAGTTAAGAAAATTAAGCGTCTGTGTTTTATAAATAAATTGAACATAATACTTTCCTTCTCCTGATAACTTCTACATGTATGCAGAACTAAAAGATTCTTCAATAAAAATATACTAAAATTTATACTGTGGCAAAAGCAATTTATTTAACCTATTATGCTACTGAATTATTTATTCACAATTTTTATTGATTTTATGAAGATGACTATAAACTGATAACTGCAAAGGGAAAAAATAATGTCTTTAGTATTTGATTTTTGAAGTGAGAACTATTTTTCATGTGCTTTTTATGTTTTTTGCTGAAGAATAATTTCTTAAATAATTGGTCCAAATTTACATAAAAACATAAAGCTTTATAAAAGCATAAAACTATTGTGAACTATTATAAGAGCATAAAACTATTATTTTATATATAAAACTAAAATCGGAAAGTTTCCCACAAAATGACCTTATTGCTTTTATCATCATTTCTAATTCAAAAACTTCATCAATCCATCAACTTTTTTTGGTCTAAGATTGAATGAAAGCTCATACTTCATTTCAGTACGAGGAGGCCTTCAATACACAAAGTGTTGTTATATAGTCTATATAAAGCAGTGTAGAAAAAATATAATTTATGTGAAACCAACTATCCACACTGGGGTATTTATTATCTTAGATTGTTATCACTAAGCATAATAATGGAAGCCAAACATATCTGTGTAACCAAACCTCTTATTTTCATTAAAGAGTTCTATGCCACATAATTTTGTCTTGTGTAAATATATAATTATAGTAACTTTCAAGTCATTGCCTTTGGCAGGAAGAAAATTAAGTATCAAGTAGGATTTTGTTTAGATACAGTGAAAAATGGAATAACAGAACATTAAGTAGGCACCTAATAATAATCAACATAAAATTTAGCACCATTTCTTTCAGTTAGTTGGTATTAAAAAGTCAAGGGGCAGTATATGAGTGAATTAATCAGAATAGGAAACACATTTTCTCTTCATAGTTTCAATTATAAATTCAAGAGTTGAGCTATCTCAAATATCCTACATATATAGGTTCCGTGTAGCACTATTGATAACAGGAGTATATAATGAAAGGTATTAGTGGACTATGAATATTAATCAGGATTATAGTAATAGTAACTGAAATCAAAATGTACTTAATTCTTGGTGAAAGGGAAAAACCTGCAGCCAAGAATACTCTATCCAGCAAGGCTTTCATTCAGAATAGGGGCTTAAAGCTCCAGGACTCAGTCACTATCATTCAGAGCAGAAGGAGAGATAGTTTCCAAAATAAAAGCTAAAGGAATTCATGTTCACTAAACCCAGCCCCACAACTGTTATGGAGGACTGGGTGAGTGGAAAACAAACACAATGAGTAAGAGTAAGAAAAATAAGAAGCACAAAAGCAAAATAAATAAATAAATAAATAAATAATAAAGTATACCTGTAAAAATCAATCGAGAAGACCACAAATTAAAGATTATAAAATATGATGCCAAATATCAGAAATGTGGAGGGGAGAGCAGTAAAGATTGGGTCAAAATGTAAGCAGCCATCAACTTAATATAGACTATTAAATGCAGAAGATGTTATATATAAGCCTCATATTAACCACAAATCAAAAAGCAGTAATAGATAAGCAAAGAATAAAGAGAAAGATATCCAAGTATATCACTAAAAAAACTCCAAGAAACTATGAAAAAGAGCAAGAGGGAAAAGGATCAGACAAAATGTATAGAAACAACCATAAAACAAGTAACAAAATAGCAGTAAATACATACCTATCAATAATTATGTTGAATGTAAATAGAATAAACACTCCCATCAAAAGACATAGGGTGAAAAAAAGACGTAAGATAACAGAGAGGATAAAAAAAACAAGACCCATCTATATGCTGCCTACAAGAGACTCATGCAAGACCAAAAGTCATCTGCAGATTGAAACTGAAGGGATGAAGAAATATTTATCATACAAACAGATGTTAAAAGAAAGCCAGGGTAGCATTATTCATATAAAAATATTTTAAAACAAAGACTATAAGAAATGAAGAAGAAGGGCACTATATCATAATAAGTGGGACAATACAACAAGAGGATATAACAATTGTAAATATTTATGCACCCGATATTGTGGCACCCAAATATGTGAAAGTTAATAACAAACATAAAGGAATAATAGATAACAATATAATAATAGTAGGGGACTTTAACACCCCACTTACTGGGATGAACAAATCATCTAAACAGATAATCAAAAAGGAACAGAAGCTTTGAATGACGTACCAAACAGATGGATTTAACAGATATATTGAGAACATTCCATCCTAAAACAGCAGAATTCACATTCTTTTCAAGTGCACATAGAACTTTCTCCAGAGTAGATCACATATTGGGCCACAAAACAAACCTCAAAAAGATCGAAGTCACACCATGCATTTTTCTGATCAAAACACTATGAAACTTGAACTTAACCATAAGAAAAAATCTGGAAAGACCAAAAACACATGTTACATTACAATTAATGGGTTAACCAAGAAATCAAAGAAGTCAAAAGGTAGATGGAAACAATCAAAAATGAAACACAAAGGTCGAAAACCTTTGGGATACAGCAAAGGCAGTTCTAATAGGGACATATATAGCAATAGAGGCCTACCTCAAGAAGCGAGAAAAATCTCAAATAAACAACCTAAACTTACATCTGTAGAAGCTAATAAAAGAATAACAGCAACAAAAAAAAGTCAAAACAGCAAAAGGAAGGAAATAATAAAAATTAGAACAGAAATAAATCATATAGAAACTAAAACAAAACTGGAACAGATCAATGAAATCACGAGCTATTCTTTTAAAAAAATTAATAATCGATAAACCTCTACCCAGAGTTGTGAAAAACAAAAGAGAAATTACCCAAATAAAGAAACATCACAAGTGAGAGGGGAGAAGCAACTACTACCACAGAAATTCAAACAGTTGTAAAGAATATTATAAAAAATTACATGCCATCAAATAGGCAAACTAGAAAAAAATGGATAAATTACAGAAATATATAACCTATCAAAACAGATGCTGGAAGAAAATTTGAACAGACTGGTTACCAGCAAGGAAAATGAATCAGTAATAATAACAATAATAATAATAATAATAATAATAAAATCCCAACATACTAACGTCCAGGACCAGACCACTTCACAGGTGAACTCTACCAAACATTTAAAGAGTTAATACCTATTCTTCTCAAACTATTTCAAAGAATAGAAGAAGAAGGAAAACTTCCAAATTCATTCTATGAAGCCAATATCACCCTGACAGCAAATCCAGATAAAGACACCACACAAAAATATAAGTACAGGGCAATATTTCTGATGAACAAAAACGCAAAAAATCCTCAACAAAATACCAGTAAACTAAATCCAAAATTATGTTTAAGAAATTATGCACCATGATCAAGTGGGATTTATTCCCAGGATGCAAGAGTGGTTCAATATTTGCAAATCTATCAATGTAATAAATCACATCAATAAAAGAAAGGATAAAAACCATATTATAATGTCAATAAATACAAAAAAATTTTGAAAAATTACAACATCCACTCATGATAAAAGTCAACAAATTAGTTTTAGAGGAAACATACCTCAACATAATAAAGGCCACATATGAAAAACCCACAGTCAATGTCATACTTAATGGGGAAAAATCTGAGAGCTTTCCCCCTAAGGTCAGGAACAAGACCAGGATTTCTACTCATATGACTTTTATTCAATATAGTACTGGAAGTGCTAGCCACAGCAATCAGACAACAAAGAGAAGTAAAAGACATCCAAATTGGCAAGGAAGGAGTGAAACTTTCACTGTTTGCTAATGGCATGATACTGTATGTAGAAAACTCAAGACCAAAGAAAAACTACTACAACTGATACTGAATTCAGTGAAGTCACAAGATACAAAATTAGTGTACAGAAATTGGTATCATTTCTATACACTAATAATGAAGCAGCAGAGAGAGAAATTAGGAAAATAATTGAATTTACAATTGCAACAAAAATAATAAGATACCTAGGAATAAAATTAACCAGAAGTGAACAACCTGTACTCTGAAAACTATAAAATATTGATTAAAGAAATTCAAGATGGCACAAAGAAATGGAAAGACATTCCATTATCATGTATTAGAAGAACAATTATTGGGGCACCTGGATAGCTCAGTTGGTTGAGCTCCCGACTTTGGTTCAGGTCATGATCTTACAGTCAGTGAGTTCGAGCCCCGCGTCGGGCTCTGTGCTGACAGCTCAGAGCCTGAAGCCTGTTTCAGATTCTGATTCTCTCTCTCTCTCTGACCCTCTCTTGTTCATGCTCTCTCTCTGTATCAAAAATAAATAAACGTTAAAAAAATTAAAAAAAACAATTATTGCTAAAATATCTACACTACACAAAGCAATCTACAGATTTAATGCAATCCCTTTGTAGAATTTAAGAAACAAAACAAATGAACCTAGCATGAAAAAAAGAGGAAAACAAAAAACAGACTCTTAACCACAGAGAACCAGAGGCGAGGAGGGTGAGGGAATCGGTTAAAGAGGTGATGGGGATCAAGGAGGGCATTTGTTGTGATGAGCACTGAATGTTGTATGTAAGTGTGGAATCACTAAATTCTACACCTGAAACTAATATTGCACAGTATGTTAACTAACTAGAATTTAAATAAAAACTTGAGAAAAAATAATGCAAATACTATCAAAATGCCAACAGCATTTTTCAAGAACTAGAACAAATTCTATTATAATCCTTAACTTTCTATGGAACCATAAAGGACCCCAAATAGCCAGAGCAATGTTGCAAAAGAAAAGCAAAACTGGAGGTATCACAATTACAGACTTCAATGTTGTTGTAATCAAAACTGTATGATACTGGCACAAAAATAGACACATAGATAAATAGAACAGAATAGCAATACCAGAAATAAACCCACAATTATATGCCCAATTCAACTTTGACAAAGCTGGAAATGATATCCGATGGGAAAGACAGTCTCTTCAACAAATGGTGTTGGAAAAACTGGTTAGCTACTTGCAAAACAATGAAACTGGACTATTGTCTTACACTATACACAAAAGTAAATTTAAAATGGATTAAAGACTTAAATGTGAGCATTGAAACCATAAAAATCCTGGAAGACAGCACAGGCAGTAATGTTTCTGACATAGGCTGTAGCAACATTTTTTATATATGTTTCCTGAGACAAGGGAGGGAAAAGCAAAAATTAACTATTGGGATTACGTCAAAATAAAAAGCTTCTGCACAGCAAAATAAACAATCAACAAACTAAAAAGCAACCTACTGAATGGGAAAAGATATTTAGTCAAAGATATATCCAATAGTTAGTATCCAAAATATATAAAGACCTTAAAAAACTCAACACTAAAAAACAAATAATCCAATTGAAAATAGGCAGAAGACCTGAACAGACATTTCTCCAAAGAAGATATAGAGATGGCCAACAGACACCTGCAAAGATGCTCAACATCACTCATCATGAGGGAAATGCAAATTGAACTACAGTGAGTATCACTTCACACTTATCAATATGGCTGAAATAACATAAGAAACAACAACTTTTGGCAAGGATGTGGAAAAAAAAGGAATTTCTGGCATTGTTGGTGGGAATGTAACTGGTGCAACCACTGTGGAGAACAGTATGGAAGTTCCTCAAAAAGTTAGAACTAGAATTACCCTATGATACAGTAATCACACTACTGAGTATTTACCCCCAAAATATAAAACACTAATTCAGTGTCATATATGCACCTCTATTCTTATAGCAGCATTACTTACAATAGTCAAATTATGGAAGCAGCCCAAGTGTCCGTGGGTAGATGCCTGTATAAAGAAGATGTGATGTGTGTATGTGTGTATATATATATATATATATATACACATACACACACACCAGAATATATACACAATACATACACATGTATATATACACATATACGTACAATGGAATACTATTCAGCCATAAAAACGATGAAATCTTGCCATTTGCAACAACCTGGATAGAGCTAGAGTATAATGCTATGCAATATAAGTCAGAGAAAGATAAATATCATATTATTTCACTCATATATTGAATTTAAGAAACGAAACAAACAAGCAGAGAAAGAGAGAGTGCACGAGGAACTAAGAAACAGACTCTTAACTATAGAGAACAAACTGATGGGTACCAGAGGGGAAGGGGATGGAAGTATGGGTAAAGTAGGTAATGGGGATTAAGGAGTGCACATTCACCATAAGCACTAGGTGATATATGGAATTGTTGAATCTGTATATTGTACACCTGAAACTAATATAACACTGTATGTTGACTATACTGGAATCAAAATAAAATAAAATTTTTAAGAAAATTTTCTAAAATGTTACTTCATCCTATTAGTGCCAAGCACTTATTTTAATAAGAACGGAGAACATTAATAAAGATCTATTTATGAATAAAATAAGTTTATATTTTCATTTTTCCCACTGGAGGTGCATTTTGATAATAACCTCAAGTTTTCAGGAACCTAATAGTCATTAGCATTTGATTTTTCATCTCTTTTGCTTTTCAGCATAGACCAAAAATGTTAATCTACACATCATATAAATCAGAGAATATAAAATTGAGTTATCTTAAAGTTGAAAGCATAAACTTCTAGTTAAAATTTCATCTTATAGTTGAAAAAAATGAAGAAATCATTATATTCAAACTCCTCTGATCCTCTTAGAGGCAACTATGCTTTCTAAGACAAACATGTTATTTATTATAGACTGAAAGTTCTGCCTCCAATAACATTAGTGTATCTTTACTCACTGCACCTGATACTAACTGCACACCACTTTGAGCTATGGTTACATAAGATAAAGTAATAGTAGTTCCTTCAGAAAAATAAAGTTTGTTTGCTTTTTGTCTCCAGGATATATTATTCAATGCTTCATTCTTAGCAATTTAATTCAAGATTACTAAATCTCTTTGTAGAAGAGTTTTTCACAATTTGGATTTTCTAAACCCAGATTTCAAAACATATCTAACTTTAACCATAAGTCCAAACTCATAGCCAATAGGAAAGATATTTAGTTCTCACTTAGTTTTAAAATTAAAGACCAAATAGTTGTATCTTTTTAAAAAATAAAATAGAAATAAGTGCCCAAATCCTTATTATGTGAAAAGACTAGCCCAAATTAAATTTTCTTTGAAGGGTGATTGAAAAGATAAAGATGCTTTATGAAATGGGCAAAATGGGTGAAGATTTCAACTAAGACCACTAATCTGAGAAAAACTTGATATTCATGCTCTGTCAGCACAAACTGTCAACCTTTGAAACACTGCCACACCTGTCTCAAGGGAAGCAATCAACACACTGTCACTAGACTAGTATAGAAACATTATTGATACATGCAAAGGAAGATGGAAATGTGAAGCAGAAAATGAAGACATATGTAATATGATTACACAAACTAAATTACCCTGAGTTCCAACCATAAGAAGAAGCAGGTCTCTGTAGTTTACATTTATACCTTGATTCAGATTGGGTACATGAAATTTATTTCTATTTGTGAAAAATTGGTTTCCCTGTCAACAAGACTTAGAATGTGAAAAAAAAGACTGTATAAATAACAGGCCATCATAATAATAATAAGATTAAATAAGATTAAAATTAAAGAGATACTGTAATAACTTATTCCTGGTGAACAGCTTCAAATGCTTCAAGAGCTCAATTGCATATATATATATATACATATATATATATATATAATATATGGTGCATATATTATATTATATATGGTGTATACAGATATATAAATATCTGCATCTAACTATATATATATATATTATATATATATACAATATATATATATACACGTAAATATATATATATACAATACATATATATACATATATATATACACATATTACATATATATATAATAATTCCAGCCTTGGAATTGTTTCATACTTGCAAAATTTTCTAACAAGACCATTAAAAGGGAGATTAATTTTAATTATATAATTGTTATAATTATAGAGTATATATAATTATAATATATATATTATATATACCACATATATAATAAAATATTTTAAAGTATATTATTTAATAACATTTAATAAAGCGATATATTTATGATATATATAAAATAAAATATATTTTAATACATAAAAGTGTATATACACACATAAATAAAAGTGTATATATGTACTTATATACATATGTAATTGTATATATAGATATATATAATTATAAATATTTAGCATAGGCAGTTGAAATTAAGGGAAATTATACTAAAATATGACGGGGAATTCACATTCTAGCATAACTTTACTTGAAACAAGGAAAAGTGAAGATTTTGTTTCTGGATGTTTTAAGTAGCAACCAACAGCAGACATTTTTAATGAATATTATTTTTTTCTTTAGAACGTATCCTAATCTCTTAAAAAGTTGAAAAAAAAAAAAAAAAAACCTTGCCAGGGTCACACAGATAAGGTTTATTGTAACATAATTTTCTTTGTACTAAGCAGAATCACATGGAGGTTATCACTTCATTATTTCATTTTCACTTTCTCCTTTTTTTTATTTCTTTCTATTTTCTTCTTCCTCCCTTCTTACATCATGAACTTGTTGTGATCTCCATCCTCAAGATTATCTATCTATCTGTCAATTAAATCTAAGAGTCAGAGACCTTATTCTGGACCCCAACTTTATCATTTACTAGTGATATGATCATAAGCAAAATAAAATTATTACTCTAAAATGCATTTCCAGGGCGGCTGAGTGGCTCAGTGGGTTGGGCGTCAGACTTCGGCTCAGGTCATGATCTCGCGGTCCGTGAGTTTGAGCCCCGCGTCAGGCTCTGTGCTGATAGCTCAGAGCCTGGAGCCTGTTTCGGATTCTGTGTCTCCCTCTCTCTCTGACCTTCCCCCATTCATGCTCTGTCTCAAAAATGAATAAATGTTAAAAAAAATTTAAAAAATATAAAATAAATTTCCAAGTATTAAAAATGTGGAATAACATTTTCCTTGTTTATACCAAAGCATATCTAATATAACAAAAATGCAAAAAATAAGGTAAAGTATTTATAAATTAAATTTTTGAAGATAAATATTCTGTTTTATATTATTTTATATTATATACATTTTTGGTGCATCTATTTATTTTTATTTTAGAAAGAGAGAGATCATGAGTGAGGGAGAGGAGCAGAGGGAGAAATAGAGAATCTTAAGCAGGCTCCACACTCAGTGTGGGACCCAACAAGGGCCCAATCCCAAAAATCTGGGATCATGACTTGAGGCAAAATAAAAAATTGGACACTCAATAGACTGAGCCACCCAGGCATCCCAACATTTTTGATACATGATTTATTAATCATTTCCACCACTGCCTTTATTTTCACTTAATATAGAACTGTCAACAGTGGGACCCCTTTATGTGTACACTGACCTATTTTTCCCTAATTTTTTCCCTATATCTCCCCCTCCCCTCACATTTTGTTCTCCGAACTTTACATATACATTTTATATGTCCCTAGTTAGAATAAACTATGATTTTGCTAGTCTTGTCTATTCAACAAATATATAACAAATTAATATTAATTAAATTCTCATCCTCTTCAGCAGAAGTTATTATTATGGTTGGCTTACTTGCTTTTAAAGTGTAACATTTATTAAAGTTTATGGATGAATCATAATATATTTATTTTCTTTAATTTTATTTAATCTCTCCATCTCCTCAGTATACTTACTACTTTCATGACAAGACCTTTCTGTAAGTCAAAGTATATCCAATTCAAGAAGCACTGAAAACTCCTGTTAAATTCAAGCAAACCTTGTCATCACCAAGACATATAGTCAAATTCATAAAATACACATACAAGGAAAGAATCCTGAGAGCATCAAGGGAAAAGAAAGTCCTTAATCTACCATGGTAGACAGATCAGAATCACAGGAGATCTTTCCACAGAAACATGGAAGATCAGAAGGAAATGACAGGATATATTCAACAGGCTGAATGGGAAAAATAAGCAGACAAGAATACTTTATCTAGTGAGGTTGTCATTCAGAATAGAAGGAGAGATAAAGAGATTCCTAGACAAACAAAAAAGTAAAGGAGTTTGTCACCACTAAAGTGGCCCTGCAAGAAATATTAAAGGGGATTCACTGAGGGGGAGAAAAAGACCAAAGCAACAAACACTAAAAGGAACAGAACACCACTAGAAACAACACTTTTACAAGTAACAAAATGGCACTAAATTCATATCTTTCAATAATCACTCTGAATGTAAATAAACTAAATGTTCCAATAAAAAGACATAGGGTATAACAATGGATTAAACAAAGAAACAAACAAACAACAACAAAAAAACAAGACCCATCTATATATTGCCTGCAAGAGACTCACAAATATCATATGATTACATTAATCTGTAGAATTTAAGAAAAAAACATATGAACATAAGGGAATGAGAAGGAAAATAATAAGGTAAAAACAGAGAGGCAGGCAAATCATAAAAGACTCTGACATATAGAGAACAAACTGAGGGATGCTGGTGGGGAAGTGGGGGTGATGGGCTAAATGAGTGATGGGCATTAAAGAGGGCACTTTTTGGGATGAGCACTGGGTCTTATGTGTAAGTTATGAATCACTAAATTCTACTTCTGAAATCATACTAAACTACATTAACTAACTTTAATTTGAATAAATTTTAAAAAAAGAGACTCACTTTAGACCAAAATACACCAACATATTGAAAGTGAGGGGTGGAGAAATATTTATCATGCAAATGGATGTTAGAAAAAACACAGTAGCAACATTTATATCAGACAAACTAGATTTTAAAACAAAGACTGTAACAAGAAATGAAGAAGGACATTATATCATAATTAAGGGGCCTATTGATCAAGAAGACCTAACAATTATAAATATTTATGCCCTCCACTTAAAACAAATAAATATATAAATGAGTTTAAAACAAACATAAAGGAACTCATTGATAATAATACAATAATAATAGGAGACTTAAACACCCCCACTTACTGCAATGGAAAGATAATCTTAGCAGAAAATCAACGACGAAACAATGACATTGAATGACATACTGAGCAAGACAAACTTAACATATATTCAGAACATTTCCTCCAAAAGCAGCAGAATACACATTCTTTTTGAGTGCACATAGTGAATTCTCCAGAATATATCACATACTGTGTCACAAATCAGCCTTCACCAAATATAAAAAAGATAAAGATCATACCATGCATATTTTCAGACCGCAACACTATGAAACTTGAAGTCAACCACAAGAAAAAACTTGGAAAGATCAGAAATACATGGAGGTTAAAGAACACCCTACTAAAGAAGGACTGGGATAACCAGGAAATTAAAAAAGGAATTAAAAAGTACATAGAAGGAAATGAAAATGAAAACACGGCATTCTAAAACCTTTGGGATGGAGGAAAGGCAGTCCTAAGAGGGAAGCATGTTGCAATACAGGGCTACTCAAGAAGCAAGGAAAATCTCAAACTGGTGGGGAAGTTACACATAGCCTTACACATAAAGGAACTAGAAAAGGAACAACAAATATTGACAAAATGCAGCACAAGAAGGGAAACAGTAAAGATTAGAGCAGAAATAAATGATATAGAAACAAAAAGTCAGTAGGACAGAACAACAAAACTAAAACCTGGTACTATGAAAAAATTAATAACATTGATAAATCCCAGCCAAAGAGAAAGGACCTAAATAAATTAAATTTTGAATGAAAAAAAGACATCACAACCACCACAGGAATATAAATAATCACAAAAGATTATTAAAGATATATGAATTTTTTTTTGTCAAAATTCTGGGCAATCTGGAAGAAATGGACAAACTACCAGAAACAGACAACCAACCAAAACTGAAACAGGAAGAAATAGAAAATTTTAACAGACCCGTATCCAGCAAAGAAATTGAATCAGTAATCAAAAATCCCCCCCACCCCCAACACACACATAAACAAAAAAAGACCAGGGCCAGATGGCTTCCCAGGAGAATTCTACCAGGTATTTAAAGAAGAATTAATATCTATTCTTCTGAAATTATTCCAAAAAATAGGAATGAGGGGTCCCTGGTTGGCTCAGTAGGTTATGTGTCCAATTCTTGATTTCAGCTCAGGTCATGATCTCATGGTCTTGAGATAGGGCCCCGTGTTGGACTCTGCAATGACAGCATGGGGCCTGCTTAGGATTCTCTCTTTCCCTCTCTCTCTTCCCCTCCCTGCTCATGTTCACGTCCTCTCTCTCTATCTCTCTCTCTCTATCTCTATCTCTATCATCTCTATCTCTATCTCTATCTCAAAATAAATAAATAAACTTAAAAAAATAGAAATGGAAGGGAAACTTCCAAACTCCTTCTATGAGGTTAACATTACCTTGATTCCAAAACCAGACAAAGACCCCACTACAAAGGAAAATTACAGGCCAATATCCCTCATGAACATGGATGCAAAAATTCTTAACAAGATAATGGCAAATAGAATTCAACAGTACATTAAAAGAATTATTCACCTTGATCAATTGTAATTTATCCCTGTGCTGCAGGGAAGGTTCAATATTCACAAATCAATCACCACGATCCACCACATGAATAAAATAAAGGAAAAGAACCATATGATCCTCTCAATAGAGGCAGAAAATGCATTTGACAAAACACAGCATCCATTCTTTATAAAAAAAAAAAACCTTCAACAAAGTAGGGATAGACAGAATATACCTCAATATCATAGAGGCCATATTAGAAAGACCCAAAGTTAATATCATCCTCAATGGGGAAAAACTGAGAGCTTTTCATCTATGGTCAGGAACAAAGCAGGGATGTCCACTCACCATTATTGTTTTACATAATACTGTAAGTCTTAGACTTAGAAATCAGATAACAAAAATAAATAAAGGGCATCCAAATCAGCAAGGAAGAAATAAAACTTTCACTATTTGCAGATGGTATGATATTCTACGTAGAAAACCCAAAAGACTCCACCAAAAATTTCTAGAACTGATAAATGAATTGAGCAAAGTCATATGATATAAAATCAATGTGCAGAAATCTGTTTCATTTCTGTACACCAACAATGAAGCAGTAGAAAAAGAAATAAAAGATTCTATCACATTTACAAATGCACCAAAAAACATAAGATACCTAGAAATAAACGTGACCAAAGTGGGAAAATATCTGTAGTCTGAATATTATAGAACACTTATGAAAGAAATTGAAGATGGCACAAAGAAATGGAAAAACATTCCATGCTCCTGGATCAGAAGACAAACGTTAAAATGTCTATACTAACCAAAGTAATCTACACATTTGATGCAATCCCTACCAAAAAAGCATCAGTGTTTTTCACAGAGCTAGAGCAAACAATCTGAGGATTTGTATGGAACCACAAAATACCCTGAATAGCCAAAGCAATCGAAAAAAAATAAAAGCAAACATGGAGGCATCACAATTTTGGACCTCAAGGTATATTATAAAGCTTTAATCATCTAGACAGTATGGTACTGACAAAAAAACAAACAGATATAGACAGAATAGATAACACAGAAATGGACCCACAACTATATAGTCAACTAATCTTCAACAAAGCAGGAAAGAACATCCAATGGAAAAAAAAAGCCTCTTCAACCAATGGTGTTGGGAAACCTGGACAGTTACATGAAGAAGAATGAAACTGAACCACTTTCTTACACCATACACAAAAATAAATTCAGAATGGATGAAAGACCTAAATGTGAGACAGGAAAACACCAAAATCCTAGAGGAGAACACGGGAAGCAACCTCTTTGACCTTGGCCGTAGCAGCTTTTTACTAGACATGTTGCTGGAGGCAAGGGAAACAAAAGCAGAAATAAACTATTGGGACTTGATCAAGATAAAAAGCGTCTGCACAGTGAAGGAAAGGATCAACAAAACTAAAAGGCAGCCTACAAAATTGGAGAAGATATTTGCAAATGACATATCAGATAAAGGTTAATATCCAAAATCTCTGTAGAACTTATAAAACTCAACACACACAAAAACCAAATAATCCAGTTAATAAATGGACAGTAGATATGAATAGACATTTTTTCAATTAAAACATAAATATGGCTAACTGACACATGAAAAGATGCTCTATATCACTCATCATCAGGGGAATACAAATTAAAAACAATATGAGATACCACATCACACTTGTCAGAATGGCTAAAATTAACAACCCAGGACACAACAGGTGTTGGCGAGGATGTGGAGAAAGAGGAATCTTCTTGCATTGTTGATAGGAATGCAAACTGGTGCAGCTACTCTGGAAAACAGTAGGCAGATTCCTCAAATGTTAACAATAGAACTATCCTGTAACACAGCAATTGCACTACTAAGTATTTAACTAAAGGATACAAAATACTGAATCGAACTGGCACATATAAACCCCAATGTTTATAGCAGCATTATCAATAATAGCCAAATTATGGCAAGAACTCAAATGTCCACTGACTGATGAGTAAAGAAGTAGTGTATATGTAGAATGGAATATTACTCAGCTATCAAAAATAATGAAAGCTTGCCATTTGAAACAGTTATTTTAAAACATCTCCAAAAATCTTCTGTATGTGTATCTACTTTCTACTGGATGTTTATTATCCCAATTCTGCCTGTGACATTTACATTGTTGTCTTCATATTATGAGCAAGGAAACTAGAAGTCAGAAAAATTAAGCCGGAGGTGGCATATCTAGTCAGCAGTAAGCACAAAATTGTGATCTATATCTTTCTGACTCCAGCATATTTTTCCATTTCATCAGATAAGGAGATACCATTACAGAAGGCTTACCTATAAGTGCTCATTTATAAATATTCTACCCCTTATCTTTTACTTCTTATACTCACACACAAATATGCATTTCAGTTGAATTCACTCAAGAGATCTTTAGCCTTTGATTTTTGAATATATTCATAAACAAATATATCTTTACAACACATCAGCATCAGCTGAGCAGGTTTACAATATATCTCTTTCAGGCCAAAACCTTCAGATGATATACATCAAAATAATCTTTGTATTTTTAGAATATTTTGTAACACTGGCCATTATGTTAAATCATAATCTTGTAGCAAATAGTCAGAAAATGTTTATAAAACTTTAAAAATACCTTGATCAATCTATATTAATTCTACACATTTTTTTCCACACATTTTCCAAAATCATTCAAGTGCATTGAAACTATTTCACATACCCAAATCTGAGTTTCTTATTATCCTATGTATTCTATAGATAATTAAAAAGAATCACCTGTTCACTTGTTAAACAAGACCCCTCTGCACATATTCCAAATACCAATTATTACACCTATTCTTCTCTCTGTCTTCCCTACCCCAAGACCCAAGTCAAGCCAAAACAGGTACTTCAGATAAACTGAAACTTTTTGGCTAAAAATCTTACTTACCTTTTATAGCAAATGAGTGTTCTGTGTTTTCAAATAATTAGAACAAAATGAAAATATTTAACATTAGCAGCACATTGGCTAAAATTTAATCTCATTCTGATGACTCAAGCGATGCTTAAAGATATTTCCTTGACGGGAAATCATCATTAAAACTATTATTCTGTATATGTGCAGAAACGTTAGTAATAAAAAATGTTCTATTCACCCCTCAAATAAATGTATTTGGCATCTTGTCTAATGGCAAGATAAAGCTTTCTATCTAAAATGACCACTGAGTAAAAGTGATAGATCTATGCATTTATTCTTAATGTTTAAATTTGTTTGTTTAGGTCCACTTCGTGGCAGAGTCATGATTAGACAAATTAAAAGTAAGGTATTAGGTAGTTTATTGATTTTTAAGTAGCAGGGTTGAGCTCCTTATCTGACTCCTATAATAGATTGTTAAAGGAAACATGAACAACCGCTTGAAAATAAATGTACATAAAGTAAAAATTCATAAACCACCTGCAATTGCAATCACTGCATTGATGAATTTCCTCCACTATGCTTGAACTCTAAAAAAATTGTGTTTACTCAATTTTGGCTTTCTCAAAATTTGAAGTATACTAAGAAAAGGAGAGAGAGCGAAGAGGAAGAAAAAGAAGAAATTATTAAAGCCAACCATTAAAAGTGTGTTAACTAAATGCTCAGTTTTAAAATCATTAAATTAAAATATTATTACAATTGACACTATTAAATAATATTATACATTTTTTTCATTAAGGCAAATTATACAACATACCTATAGTAATTAAAAGACTCAGTATTTATTAACGTGGTCATCATTGATAAAAATATGTAAAAGATATAATATACCAAGATAGATAAAGGTAATAAAAATAATTTAAAACACTGAATTCAATACTTAAGGGACAGTAAGGTATATCTTTTACCAATAACAAAAATACAGTCATTATGTATCATTATAATATGGTTTTCAAATGTAATTCTTCTATTGGTAATAAATGTTTTATGCAATATTCCATGTGTTCATCTCTGTACATCAAAAAAAATCAATCTATGTGAAAAGAAATCAAGAATCATAACATATGAAGGATTCAGGAAGTTTGGATTAAAGAAGTAAAATCCTGAGATAGAGGAGGGGGTTGATGTGACAAATGGTTATAAATGAGAAGAACTACCATGTGAAAATGAGATTCAAGTTTCCTTTCTTTGGATGAGAGGAATAAGACTAGGTAATAACTACAAGGAGGCAATTTTCAACCCAACATAAACAATTGCCTATTAAATTATTCTGTGGGGAAAAAACAGTTTTCAGATGATAGTGAGAAGTTAGCTAATCAGCTTAGATATACATGTTTATGATTTGGTAGATAACATCCAAACATTCAATGGAAGAAACTGACTAGAAGATATTCTAACTTTCAGAATTTATGTTTATAGATTGAAAGTAGATCATATTAAAATGGGTTTTCATGGGGGGCCTGGGTGGCTTCAAGTCAGTTAAGCATCCAACTTTGCCTCAGGTCATGATCTAGCAGTCTGTGAGTTTGAACTCCATGTCAGCCTCTGTGCTGACAGCTCAGAGCCTGAAGCCTGCTCCAGATTTTGTGTCTCCTTCTCTCAAAAATAAACGTAACAAAAACGTCTCTCTGATTGATTTTTCCCCCTTGCTTATTATTTTTCACTTATTTAAATTTGCCAAATTATTTCAGGTCTCTAGTTCTTCCGATAATATTCAATAACAAATTTTTATTTCCTCATAACTTGCAATTTTTTCTTCAGTTTCCTTTATTAATTCTCAATTTGGTTTGTTTGAAATAGTATCAATTTGGCATACTATCTTTTAATATCTTGTGTCAAGAAACATTTTAATGTGCTTCTGGATGTTATTTATAGATAATCTATTAATATAAACAAAGTAAAATTTGTATCATGCTGCACTAAATGCTATCAGATGTTATAATTTTACAATTAAATAGGAATTAATGCAGCTATCAGATGTTATAATTTTACAATTAAATAGGAATTAATGCAGCTATCAATGCATTCAAAATTTTTAAAAGATCAGCTGACAGATGGTCATTTAAAAATCCATAACAGAAAATTATTTTTTCATTACAGAAAATTATTAATGCACATAGGTATCTAATTAAGGAATTTCTCAATATTTATTGATAATTGATAACATTAACAAAATTCTAGTAATGGTTCTAAATACAGGAAGACTCATGAAATGATAGATATAAATAAATTTGTTATAAATATTATGGTCTGATTATGTCAATGTATTATATTAAATAATTTTTCCACTGTATAGCTGTGCATCTGCAGTTTTAAAAAAATATGCACTTGGACAGGTCAGAAGACACAAAAGTGAGAAAAAAAGAAACCTTCCTATTTTCAATCATTAATAGAATAAATGTATTTGTTGCAACAATTGAAATAGTTTAGGTCAACCAATAAATGAACCAGATATACTTGAAACATTTCATTTAAAAATTCTTATCACAGAAGTAAAAACATATATATTATGAATCCACCCACTTTCCTGTGTTGAGAAGTTCATGCCATTTATAAAACATTTTAATAGTGAGTAATGCTGTACTGAAGACATTATCCTAATAAATACAAAAAGACTATTGCCTAGGGTATTTTTAGCCTATTTGTTCAACGATGAACATTGGGATTAAATAATGTAATAAAACGTTTTACAAGATTTAATTTCTTATGAAATATTGGCTCTATATAAAAATACCCATTTGTACTTGCTGTGTTAATATGCACAAATATACTTGTACAAACATTATGAATATAGGACATATAAAATGCTTCAATGTCTATGTGTGTGGTTTTGTAAGTACTATGCAAACATAAGCAGAAATAAAAATAGGACAGTGACAATTGGAATTAAAACTACTACTCTCTTCTTATTTTACCCTTAAGCATTACACATTATTACAACTGACAGAAGAATACTACAGACCATTTTTTAAAACATTGTATGCATGTTGCAACATCTCTACACAAAAGGAGGAATTAAGAAAGTGACCTAATTCCAAGCAGTCCTCTTCTGCCAACCCATTCTAAATCTGTTCCACTCTTTCTTTAATAACATCATAAAATAAAACTTTTTAATATGTGTTTTTCAATTGAAATTCTATCAGGGGTTTTAAAAACTGGAAAGTATTGAGAAAGAGGACAATGACATTTCTAAAACTTAAGCAAATAGCCATATTGCAAGCATAGAGAATATATTTACCCTCTTTCATAAAGGTTTAGTGACTTATTAAAAATATTTATTAAGTTTTTAAAACAAAATGTGTCAGGCACTGTTCTGAGCACTGAGAATAAATCAGTGAACAAAACAGACAAAAATCTCTGTCCTTGCAGAGTTTATCTTTCATAATTTAACTATTTCAGAATGTCTTTAATTCAGGGTTCAATGAATAACAAACTCAACTCTGCCTCTATCAGGATATAAACATGCATAATTAAATAACCTCAATCTCCAGATTTTTATTCCAACCCCTTACACTTACCACTTGAAAATGTATTCGAATCTTTAAGATTAAAAAGGTTTTCCTTTAAAATGCTGAGTTTGCTTCTTTGACCAGTACAGAAATTTAGTTACTAAACATGGATATAAAAACTCACTGCTTAGTTTTATGGAAGCATGATGAATTTAAATCAGACATTCAAGGAAGATTTTTCTACATACATACCTTTACTTGGCTCTAATTTTCTCTCTCTCATGAACAAACGATAAGATAACCTTAAATTTCTTTACCATTTTCTGACATCCCACTCCTACTATAGTCTTAGTTTGAAAACTTATAAGGGATCCATAATTAAAACAGATAGAGATAATTAAAATTTTCTATAAGTTATAGCAGTGCCAATGCTATTTAAGTGATATTTTGTGTATGTAATGCCTAGCGGTTGCATAAGCAACAGTCATAGAGGGACAGAATCATGACAATCAGAGAAAGAAAAAAGCAGAAACAAAATAAGCAACTCTGAAATTTTAAGATATGAAAAAAATGCAAATTCATTTTATATGTATGTGTTGTCATTCTAAAAAGTAAGTAGATAAAGGAACTAAGTCTCTACTCAATTCTAGAGATTTCAAACCACAAAAGTAATGTTCAAATAGTTTGTCAAAAGTATTCCAAGGCATAATTTCCCTCACATATTGTTACATTTTCTTTCATTATAGTACTGTTTTTAATTTCTGAAAAAACTAATTCTATATGAATGAGTGGGTTGCAGACTACAATAACAAATTGCTAAAAATAGTACAAATTTGGGTATTATATGAAAATATGAAATCTTGCCCATGGTCTTAACTTCACTTGGCTCCAATCACTCTAATTACTTTAATGTCTCCTGAAGTCAAAAATACACCATTAATCAACCATGAGGTATCATATGGTTACTTCTGTTTTCTTGTTCTCATGCAGCCAAAGCTTCTTTCACAGACTGGGGAAATAATAAGGTAGATTTTAAAGCTGGCAGGAAGCAATCTAAGACATTGCAAAAAAAGGTAACCACATCTGGAAAAAGACAAACTAGAGCAACTGATAAGCTCACACTTTCAAAGGGACTGACCACAGGTAGAATGGAATAGGTGCATTGGCTGTTGTGCTTGACATGAATATTTTCTATATATTCTGAAACATGAAGTGCCAAACAAAAGATTTAATAAGGTATGGTAATTTTATAAAATTAGTATTTTATTTTATTTTTATTCCAGAAAGTACTCATTTATTGCATTTCTTTTTTGTATAGGTCTAATTTTCACATTTGTGTCTAATCTTCTTCAAAAAGTGGATTCCATCAATATTGCTTCCTTCTTTATGATGTTTATGTTTTGTTGACTCATTCTAACACTTCACAAAAGTTGTTGCAGTATTTTCTATCAAATATGTTAATAATCAATGCTTAAGCAGCATTTGCAAGAAAATTTATGATGGTTGCTTTTCCACATAAAACCAATTATCTTGATTTTTGATATATGACTTAGAGAGCATTCAAAAAATGGCTTTACAAATTAATCAAGTAAGAGATATATTCTATATGGCAAAAATATAATGCTCATCCATCATCACATATCCTTTTATCACCTTGGGGTGAATTTAGCTATAATTATTTCAATATCTATTATTTTAATATATTTGCTCCATAAGTATCACATTATCATAATAATAAATCTTAAATTCATTAAGGTTAAGAGGATAATATCCATTTATTGTAACATTCTAACAGTCCACCTAAGGAACTAGAAAAGGATAAGCAAATAAAGTCTAAAACCAGAAGAGAAACAATAAAGATTAGAGCAGAAATAAACAATATAGAAACAAACAAACAAAAAACAGAACAGATCAATGAAACTAAGAGCTGGTTCTTTGACTGAATTAACAACATTGATAAATGCCTAGCCAAACTTATCAAAAAAGATAAATACCCCAAATAAAATCATTAATTAAAGAAGATTGGTAGCAACCAACACTACAGAAATACGAACAATTATTAGAGAATACTATGAAAAATTATATGCCAACAAACTGGACAATCTGGGAAAAATGGACAAATTCCTACATACTCACACACTACCAAAGCTCAAACGGGAAGAAATAGAAAACTTGAAAAGACCCATAACCCGCAAAGAAATTGAATCATTAATTAAAAATTTCCCATCAAACAAGAGTCCTGAGCCAGATGGCTTCCAAGGGGAAATTCTACCAGACATTTAAAGAAGAGTTAATACTTATTCTTCTCAAACTGTTTCAAAAAAGAAGAAGAAGAAGAAGAAGAAGAAGAAGAAGAAGAAGAAATGGAAGGAGAGCTTCCAAACCCATTCTATGCAGCCAGCATTACCTTCATCTCAAAAGAAGACAAAGACCCCAATAAAAAGGAGAGTTGTCCTGAGAAGCCGGATATCCCTGAGAAATATCCCTGAGAAACTGGATGCAAAATTTTGGACAAGAAAATAGCAAATCAAATTTAACAGCACATTAAAATAATTATTCACCATGATCAAGTGGGACTTGTTTCTGGGTTGCAGGGCTGGTTCAATATTCACAAATCAGTCAAGGTGATACACCATATTAATAAAAGAAAGGATAAAAATCATATGATCCTCTAAATAGATGCAGAAAAAGCATTTGTCAAATATACAGCATCCTTTCTTGGTAAAAACCCTCAAGAAAGTAGGGATGGAAAGAACATACCTCAACAATATAAAGGTCATATACAAAAGACCCATAGCTAATATCACCCTCAATGGGAAAAAATTGAGAGCTTTCCCCTAAAGTCAGGAACACAACAGGGATGTCCACTCTCACTGCTGTTGTTCAACATAGTACTAGAAGTCTTAGCCTCAGCAATCAGACAACAAAGAAGAAAAGGCATATAAATTGAAAAGGAAGAAGTCAAAGTTTGACTCTTCACAGATGTTATGATACTCTACATGAAGGCCAAAGACTCCAACAAAACACTGCTATAACTAATATAGCTGAATTCATCAAAGTCACAGGATATAAAATTAACATACAGAAATTAGTCGTATTTCTATACACCAATAATGAAGCAGCAGAAATCAATGAAGAGATCCCATTTACAACTGCCCCCAAAACTATAAGATTCCTAGGAATAAACCTAAACAAACAAAGAAGTAAAAGATCTGTATGTTGAAGACTATAGAAAGCTTATGAAAGAAAATAGAAGACAGAAATGGGAAAACATTCCATGCCCATGGATTGGAAGAACAAATATTGTTAAAATGTCCATATTACCAAAAGCAATCTACACATTCAATGCAATCCTCATCAAAATAACACCAGCATTCTTCACAGAGCTAGAAAAATTATTCTAAAGTTTGTATGGAATAATAAAAGACCCCAAAAAGCTAAACTAATGTTGAAAAAGAAAACCAAACCTGGAGGCATCACAATACCAGACTTCAAGCTGTATTACAAAGCAGTAATCATCAGGACAGTATGGTACTAGCACAAAAACAGACACATAGATCAATGCAATAGAATACAGAACCCAGAAATGGACCACACATTTATGGCCACCTAATCTTTGTCAAAGCAGGAGAGAATATCCAATGGAAAAAAGACAGTATCTTCAGCAAATGGTTCTGGGGAGGCTGGAGAGCAACATGCAGAAGAATGAAACTGGACCACTTTTTTACACCATACACAAAAACAAATTCAAATGGATCAAAGACCTAATTATGAAACAGGAAACATTCAAAACCCCACAGGAGAAAATAGGCAGCAACCTTTCTGACATCGGCTGTGGCAACTTCTTACTAGACATGTCTCTTGAGGCAACGGAAACAAAAACAAAAATGAACTATTGGGACCTCATCAAGATAAAAAGCTTCTGCACAGAGAAGAAACAATTGATAAAATTAAAAGGTAACTGACCGAAAGGTAGAAAATATTTACAAATGACATATTGGATAAAGGGTTAGTATCCAAGATCTATAAAAAACTTATCAAACTCAATACCCAAAATCAAATAATTCAGCGAAGAAATGGGAAGAAGACATATACTTTTCCAAAGGCATCCATATGGCTAACAGTCACATAAAAGGATGCTCAACATCAGTCATCACCAAGGAAATACAAATTAAAACTACAATGAGATACCGCCTCATACTTCTCAGAAAGGCTAAAATTAACAGTTCAGGAAAGAACAGATTTTGGCTAGGATGCGGAAAAGTGAAACATTTGCCCTGTTGGTAAGAATACAAACTGGTGAAGCCACTCTGGAAAACAGTATGATAGCTCCTCAAAAAACTAAAAGTAAACTACCCTATGACTCAGCAATTTCTGTAGTAGGTATTTATCCAAAGTATGCAAAAATGCTGATTTGAATGGACACATGCACACCAATGTTTAAAGCAGTGCTGTCAACCATAGCCAAATTATGGAAGAAGCCCAATGTCCATCAACTGATGAATGGATAAAGAAGATGTGTATACATACAATGGAATATTAGTCACCAAAAAGGATGAAATATTGCCATTTGCAATAATGTGGATTGAACTAGAGTGTATTATGCTAAGCAAAATAAGTCAGAGAAAGACAAACACCATACAATTTCATTCATATGTGGAATTTAAGAAACAAAACAGATGAACTTAGGTGATGGGAAGGAAAAATAAGATAACAACAGAGATCTTAATGACTTATTTTAGTGTGACACTGCTCTAAATATAATACATGTAACTAATGAATATTATTGTTGTTAATATAATGATTCTACAATTAAAGCCTTAAGATATTTGAAATTTGTTTTTGAGATGTTACCACAAATACTGATTTTCAAAATACACATACACATACTTATATTTATGTATATGTATGTATACATAATGTATATCTGAAATATACAATATCTAGATCAATAGTCAAGTATCTAGTTTAAATTCCCAGAAGAACATATGGTACAACTACATTTTGAAGATAAACAGAGTTTGGGGCTGTAAAATTTCATCTTCTATGTATTATTTCTTTATCTGGGGAGAAAGGGGGAATAAAAGTCTGCAAAGTAACAACTACATTTAAATATGCTGTTATAAGAATTTTAAAAATAAATCAAATGAGTAGAAATAAAATGGTTGGTGAAAGAAACTTAAATCTACTATCTTTTATAGTCACAAAAAGTCTCTCTTAGAATAAAGTTTGGTATATTCATCATTTTCCAATATATCACGAATGAACACTGCAACTTCTAGGAGTAATGGCAATAAGTGATTTTATCAGTATTTTTGTCACTTCAGTTTTCTTAATGGAAATTATGTACTTTTCTTCGCCATTTTTCTGCATTACATTAACATTGTTTAAGCTGTCAAAGAACATCATTTGTGATGACTACTGTTAACAACACTGCTGCCAATTTAAGAAGTGTAAAATTTCCACTACTTAGGAAATAGTAGGCTTTATCAGTAACCTCACTATCAATATGTGGTTGAAGAAAATCTAAGAAATTCGATAGTTCTCCACTCAGGCTATTTGAACTCTTGCTTCCAAGATTATGCATGCCTTGTTAAATTACTGAAAGTCATAATCCTATTAAAATAAAATATAAAGGAAAAAAAGTTCCATGTTTATACAAATTACGAAAATACCTTGAGACATTCAGCACTTAGATTCATCTTAATACAACTTCTAAAGTATATAATCAATTATTAAAATAATAGTTGTTGCCATTTTATTGAGTTCTTATTGCATGCCAAACACTCTGCTAAGTATATTTAATACAACAATCTTGTGATATAGGTACTGTTATTACTTCCATTTAAATATGAGGACATGAGGCTCTAAGACTTCAAGTAATTTGCACAAGTTCTCAGAGCTATTAAAGTATGCACCTAGAATTTTGAAAGCAGATTTATCTGGCTCCTAAACTTAAGCTCTTAACTACTAACACAGATACTTTATGTAAGACAAAAGATGTTTATGTGTTCACTTATACTAAGACAAACAAAACCTAGCAATGTCTTGGAATCAAACCTAAACTGAGATTATGTTCAAGGGGATCACCCAGTAAAGAGTTAATCTGTATGAAAATGTAACTTTAGGAAAAATGGGGAAGGTACTTGCTGGGAAATAATTCTGTTAATTTAATTTTTTCTTAGAAATCAAATTTTCTTAATTTTCTCATAATGAGATAAGCAATTACATGGAGGTTTCATCCAATATGTTTCTATAACCTGTATTAAAGTACAAACACTATAAATATTCTGTAGAAAAAAGTAAATACTACCTTTTGATCCAAATGCTTACCTTATTAGAAATGTCTACTAATTCAATATGTAACTGAATTGGAAAATAGATTTGCTTGATGCTACATCTCACTGAAATTGATATTGCATAATTGGGTAATTTGCACTAAGGACATTTAATGGAACTATGTTTCATTTTGGGGAACTCGTGTGAAAATTAGATCAGAAGTCCTTACTTCACAATTCTCACTTTCATATAATGCATTATTAAATATTAATTATTCATAAATATTTCCACAACATTAATTGTTGCTTAAATCTTATGTAATTATATTGACAAATTTCATATGTGAAGAGTATATTCAGGAAATATCTCCATGAATAACATTATAATTTTGGAGTTACTACAAATTAAGCTGTGTCATCTCCCTGTCAGTAAATCATCTGGTCTAAGATCTTTGATTATTAAGTATAATTATATGAAATTGCAGATATTCAACAAATTCTGACGTGAAAAATAACAATTTCATATGGTCCGGTACTACTTTATATGTTCCACCTCAGTACTTAGACTTTCCACTAATATTCAATTCTCTATATAAATTACTGTATCAATAAGAAAAAATTAACTCCAAATATCTGGGGAATATGCAAACTGGATGCAGAAGAACTTATCATGCAGGTGGACATTATTAAATAAGCAGAAATTATAAAAATGCATAGACCTCTTAATAATGTAATTTGATGTGAAGTGAGCAGCAAGATGCTTAAATAAGTAAAGGGAAAGTACTTATTTGCAGGAAATAAAAGATCAAAATAGATGAGTTTTAGTCAACAGAATTATCTGAATCTTAATTATGTGTAGTATACTGTACTAACATATTCAACTGTAATGAAAGAACACAAAGGCAATACAAAGACAAGCTGGAAGAAAATAAAGAAAATCACCTATATTTAATCTGAAGTGGAATACAGACTATCAATAACAACTTGGATAGGCATGTTATTCCCCTCTCTTCTAATGTATGCACGTATAACATCTGCATGTGAATGACTGCCCTTTAATCATATACAACACTATAAAGGAAGAGTATCTGCCCCACTTGAATGAAGACCAGTTCCCTCCGTTAAGTATTTTCTCTAGTAACCACTTCTTCAAGAAAGCATACTGTTAACGTGTCAGTGTTTTCAAATTAGTCAGAATCTTATTGCTTCATCGAAATAGAATTCTTTTATATATTTTGGACTCCCAGATTACTGCATCCATTAAACATATTTCATTTATATTGCAGTCCAAGCATAACTGTAAGTCATATATAACCCCTGGAGAACCGATAACAAACACCGTTTTTTAAGTTTATTAATTTATTTTGACGGACAGAGTGTGCTCACATTCATTTGTGCGCCAGCCAGGGAAGGGCAGAGAGCTAGAGAGAGACAAAATCCCAAGCACGCTTCAGGCTGTCAGTTCAGAGTCCTAAGCCGGAGACAGGGTCTTGATCCCATGAACCATGAGATTTTGACCTGAGCCGAAACCGAGAGTTGGACACTCAAACTAATTGAGCCACCCAGGTGCCCCAACAAATGCCATTTTTAATAGAGTAGGAGGTTGATACTTGAAGAATCTACGATATATTTATTTACATAATGAAAATATTTTTGCAAAACAAATAGTTGAATATTTAATGTTACATATTATGTTAGTAGCACATATAATTTTAGCCTTATTTAACATCAAAATATTTCCAATTTTTAAATATATACCTTTTTTCTATATGAATTTAATTTGTAAAGTTTATTTTAATTTATTTATTTATTTTGAGAGAGAGAGAGAGCGTTGAAGGGGCAGAGAGAGAGGGAGAGAAAGAGATCACAAGTAGGCTCTGCACCATCAGTACAGAGCCTGACTTGTGGCTCGAACTCACAAACCATGAGATCATGACCTGCGTTGAAATAGAGAATCAGACACTTAACCGACTGAGCGACCCAGGGGCCCCAATAAAGTTTTAAAGTATTTTTGTCACCCCCAATGTAAGTAAAATGTGATTTTCACTAATGAAAGGAAAGTTTATTTATTTCACTCTGCACACTCAGGTTTGGCTAGTTCCTTCCCTTTGAAAATAAGAATAAGTCTACCATTTCTATGCAATGTTTTAAAATCTGTTTATATTGAAGAAATTTCTGTTATTCAGGTATAATATGCAACCCATCTTACCTTTTACTAATAATTTAAAAATGAAAAAACCCTCATTGCATTCCAAGAACTTCTTTTATATAGACTAAGATAAAATAAATATTTCTCTTTAAAACCCTATAAGTTTTTTTCTTAAACCCCTGTAAGTTTTATATGTTTTAAATTCTTCTGAGTTGTATAAGCAACGATCTTACTTATTAAAGTCACGTTATTTGAAGCCCAGACAGGATAACTAACTTTTTAAAAAGAAAATTATATTTTTTAAAAAGAATAAATAACTTTGAAATTTAAACTAAACATTTTTAAAAGTTATATATATGCTATCATATGCCTTAAATTGAATGATCAGCTTAATATTTTATGATAAGATTAGTTTGGTTTCAGTTTTGCATTTTTCGAGTGTTTTTGCATTTTTCAATAGTTTTTTAAAAAGCTATTGCTGACTCATACGCTAGATAAAAAACAAGTGGATACATAAACAATGTCACACAGAGAACCATTTTAATTACATAAAAATTATATATCTCCTTTTACCTTTATACAAAATGTTACTCAAAAATCTGATTTTTAAAAATTTTATCCTTTACTTAGGATATTTATTGAGTACATGTTATAATGATACTCTATACTTAAAGGAGAAAACCGTAACCTGGCTTTAAATCTAAACAATACACTATTCTTAGAGCAGGCCAGGGATTTGCCTCCTTTATTAAGTTCTTATTTTAAGACATATCAATTTGTACTCCTCATAAAGGCATGGCATTAAAAAAAAAAAGATGAGTTTGTTCCTCTTGCTTCCAAAATTTATTACCCTAGGTGATCGTGAGAAGAGTTAAAGGTAAAAATTTACCATGTACAGCACATCATCACAAAAATTCCCGGCTGATTTTTTTTCCATATGGCATTTTAGTAAATTAAAATTACTAACTAGATCCAAGATCAGCAAATAGTTTCCAGGTGATGAAGAATTTAAACCCTAAAGCAACTCTGTAATTAATCTGGCAACTTAATCTTGTAACTCAAACCTTGTATTAACAATTTAGGGGTCAAAAATCCTAATAATTTAATTTATGATGTGGGAGTACATATATGTATATAATAGATATCCCACGTTATAAATTTGTGTATGTGTGGTTTGTGTTTTTGTCACCTCTTCCAAGATCAAGCAAGAGGAAAACAGTAAAAGAACTGGGCACACCTTTTTAAAAATTTCAACAGTATGTTTCCTCTATGTGGTATTACGATAAATGCTCTATAAAACTGTTAGCTGAAGGCTTAGATCAGCTTGGACTACTATAGATAACTTTTGAAAAGTGTTCCTCAAATTTTAAAAAGGGAAAGTAAATTTTTAACTACCTGCTAAATTATTGGATTTTTTGCAAGAGAATGTTACTCAAGTTTTCTAAATTGATAACTTCTGAGTTTACATTAAATCTCTCTCATATGAAAAGTACAGATATTAGAATATTCATTAAGTAAAATGAAAGTATTACCTAGTTTCTAAGGCACACCATTAGTTATACCATCTAAAGTGGGATTTATTTGATGACCTGCATTAAGCTTTCAGAACATTTGCTGCAACTCAGGTAGAAAGAGGCAAGTATTCACATTATATATTAGTCTGTAGTCAAGAAAGATATGTCAACTAAAATATGTCAATCCTCCCATCTGAAATCACTTAAAAATTACTGATGTGATATTTGGAAGAGTTTCTGTATTTTTTACACTGACCTACAGTGCTCAATGCTTTAGAGGGTTGGGTAAACTCAGTTCTCTTTTGTTCAACAATGCCTCATCTCCACTGCATAAAACTTGGTCTCCAGTTCCACTATCCAATGCCTGCCTTACATCAAGTCGTACTTCATTGGTACCACATGAAGTAATTATGTTATACAAGGCCTCTAGATCACTAGGTTTGAATGTAATAGCTGGTTTCATTAATGTTCCAGGAGCAAGAGAACCCTCTCCAATAATTTTCATATTGATAAATTTGATTTTCTAAGTATTTCCCACAAAAGGGCAGTGTATGAGTCCAAAAATTTGTTCAAAAATGCCCAAACAAGTGTTCCCTCCGTGGACAGTCCCAGCAACTCCAACCATAACTAGACCACGGAGAGAAGCACACAAGAATCTAGATTGGAACTGAGAAAAAGATACTCTTCTTTCACTAGTGACAACAGACAAAGGCTTACAATTTCCACTCCACAGTAGTACATCTCATTTTGTTCAGAGGTGTTGTAATAAAACCTAAGCTTGACATCATGCCAGAAGTGCTGTGGCCCCCATTCATCTTGAGGTGGTCCCAGAAAAGGATTCTGAGAACTAAGAAGTTCAAATAACCAGTGACAGAATTCTTCTCCTAATCAACGAAAATCAATTTTTTTTTTAGCTTTTTTATCTTCTTTTTCCTGCTGTCAAAAGAGTCTAATGTCCTCTGTCTTAACTGGCTCTGGCGTTTCCTTCAATTTCAGCTGTAATTGCCTTTTCCAGTAATCCTGTGCATGCTAAATAAGATTGTATTTTTCAGTAGCTGGAGGTTTAATAACCCCCTGTGCTGCCAAGTACTTAAATATGACTTCTCGGTCGACTTTCTTACGCCTCAAAAATTCTTCTACACTTTGTACATTAATATTGCACGAATGGCATCTTGGCGGTCCTCAGGCTGCACCAGGCGGTTGTTGATGGTGTTGCAGAGAGCCATGATATCGTTGTCTAGTAGGCTGAGAAGGTTTAGTCAGCCCTCCATCTCTGGGTAGCTGAGCCTCGACATTTCAGCCACCAAAAAGCTCAAAAAATCTGATTATGTTTAATCAGGCTCATTTAGATATATAAATCAAAAGGACAAATATTTGCTCTAATATCCTAATTGTACCTTTTGCATTTATTTTTAGGAAACAAAAGATACTTTAAAAACAATAATAAAAGTATTTTTAAGCATTCGTTTTTTTGTAATAATACACATATCTACATAGAACTGAAATAGAAAACAGAATAACTTGTAGTAAAATATTTAATCTTTCAGCAAGTCACTTTTTGAAGAAAGGAGTGAAAATTCAATGAAAGAAGGAAAAAATACAGTAGAAGGAATGGATAAGGGATGGAAAGTAGAAAAGCGTTGGGCCAAAACCCTAATGAGATATCAGGTCAATCTCCCTACTGTGTGAATTTGTCAACTTTCTCTGACCTGGAATGTGGTGGTACCTGTTATTAAGAGGTCAACATGCTGTTAGTGTGGGGGCAATAAATTTTATGTACATGAAAACTTAAAAGATCTAGTTTGTATTTCCATGATTAGTATATATGATAATTTCAAGTTTGTTAATATATATAATAATTTCAAGTTTGTATTTAGGAACATGTGTCTAATTCATTACATTGCCATTTGTCTAAGCAAGAATATATTGGCATATATATTCACATATACTTGTCCAGAAATACTAAGGTCTAATATATGAATAATATAAATATATCATACTGATACAAATGTACTTACAGCAATGTTTAGAAAAATGTACAGCTTAGTTATGTAATTTAACCTGTCTATATAATGTTATGCATAACACCTAATTTTAAAAACTTATTTATGACCATATCATTGTTCAGCATTTGTGATCATTTATGAATACAAATGTACAGCATTTAAAATATTTAAAGCTTTATATCTTTCAATTCTGTTCTTCTGAGTGAACCCATTTTTTCATGTCTCATGATTTATTTGTTTAGTGTCTCAGAAAAAAAAATTCAATGGCTATCATTATAAATTTATAACCAGGAAACTCTTTGGCTAGTTATGAAGAAATTCATAGTAAATCATAAGTGTTTGACTCTTCATGATACACAGTCTCTTAGTGACTATTTTACACTGACTCTTGTCAGCCTAGAACAATGCTTCAGTAGAAATGAAGTCATTTACTCAACAGAACTATTATTTATGATTATGATATGAATCTATATTTATGATTATTTAACTGAAGAATAATGCAAATTTAGGTTGCAGATATGACTTTTTAAAACCAATCAGAAGATACATTAATGTGTCTAGGAGGTAATGAATTTAGTTCAAATCTCTATTCTTCTAAAATTTCTATTTTAAATTCCCATGGATGAAGGATTTTTTTCAAAAGAAAATAGTTCAGGAAAATATTACAAATATGGAATAAGTCATAAATAAGCTAACCAAAGTCTCTGGAAAAGAGTAATGTTTGATTCAGTATTAATGGATATATATGATAAGGAAAATATAGTTTTGGGCTTAAATATCGATTTTTTAAAATGTTTTCAATATATAAATAGTTATGATTTATTATATAATTTCACATATCATATATATACTGAAGGAAGAAATAATCCATGTCTGAGTAAAACGCATACCAATAGAACTGAATTCCAATAGCACCATTTCTCTCTGGTTGTAATATGTCCTAATATTGGAAGACAGCCTAAATTCCATAAAACAGTTTTTTTAATGAACACTAGAATTCTCAAATAGCAAAATGGCATTGTATATTAGTAAGCGAAATACAACTTTTTAAGCACCGTTAAAGATAAATTTATATTAGTCTACATCGAATTTGAAGGCCATTATGTACCATAAATGTTAAAAGGTATGTGTGTGTGCACATTTGTAGTTTAGAAAAGTGGTTCTATTTTTTAAAGATTTTAAGATATCACTATAATTTTTAAAAATGCACAATGTTTACCTACTAGAATGAGAGTCTACTTAGGCAAAATTCTATCTTGCTAAGATTCCCTGTTTGTACTTAACAAGCAGTGGCATTTATGTTCATCTATGTTCTATATTTGTGCTGTATCTGCATGATTATTGAATGATAATAATTTTAATTATTAAAAAAAATCCAAGAGAAGATATTTTAACATTTGACTGATCCTTGATCAATGTCCTTGACTCACAAGTCTCTGTCCTGGCTGATAAGCTCTAAGGACATGATAAAGTATAAGCAATTGCTGTACTTTATTTGTCTGAAGTAGAAATATAAACTGAGTTATTTACACAATGAGAGTAATGTCCACATAAAAATAAAACTAGCAGTTAATTTGAAAAAAATTAGTTAAAATAATTGATTGATTCCAGTAGATGTGATACTATGCAAATGGATTGTAATTAAATTCAATTTCTCCCTTTGTAGTTCAAGAGAATGTTAATCATTTAGTTGTTTAATGCTGTGAAATATTTTACCCTTCTAGTATTTATCCCAGCATTATGTATCAAGATTTCTAAACAGAGACTAGAATTGAGAACTATTATTTTAATTTGGGATTGTCCAAGCAAATCCATTAAAAATCAATATTGCTCATACCCCTAGATCAAACCCATCAAATTTCAAAATGAAATGATAATGCAACAATCTTTGATGAGAAAGATCATAAGCCATCTATAACTTTAATTTGCTTAAGCTGATTATATAATTTATAACAAAAAATGAAATTATCAAAGGAGAAAGTGTAGGTTTTAAATTAGACCTGTAAGGTATATGTGTTCGTATTTCCCCGGTTGTAACTGAATTGTTAATGACAGGTAGTGATATTATAGATTGAATATTTCTCCTACAATTATGATGTTTAGAAGGAAAAAATATCTTAATATTTAGTTTAACTGAGGTGTTTTTTTTTGTTTCCTCAAGGCATTGTGTTCTACAGCGCTAATACAGTAATTGTAGGTAAATGTGCATTTTTATTTTTATTTTATATTTTATGTATTTTATAATTATATTTTAACCATTGTGTTTCTTTAAATAATTGACTCTAGATTTTTTCGGTCAAAAGTAAAAAGTCTTTTCTAGATGGACAGCTAAGAAAATGCTATTGAAAAATTTTGTCCCCTTTTAGTCATTTAACAGCTTCCAATTTTACCTGTTTGTCTTCAGTAGCTTTTGAATAGAAATTCTTCTATGTTGACTTTTTTACCACATAACTAACATTTCAAAATTTATCTGTATAGTAGTTCCAAAACAGCTATGTTAAAAAATAAAAATAAAAACAAAACTAACAAGAAAAAAAAAAACTGACCTTAGGAATTTTATCTGGAAATCAGGTTAAAGGCATGCAAATTATTTCTTAAAAAGATTTAAGAATTTATGCTGTGCAGAAGAAATATGGCTCTGGTAAAAATGAAAAACAATTGTAGACCAATAACTACGGAAGAAAAAATGCTGTCTGTTTATAATGAAAACTCCTTAAATAAAAAGATATAATCTTAAGTAAAATAAACTTTCATTCAAATAAATACAACCAGAGCAAAATATAAGTGATGTCATTGGCTTTTAGAGTATTTCTTTCCATTTAACCAAACGTCATTAATTTATATTTTGAAAAACAACATGCCCTTTGAAAGCATGTTTTCTAAGCAGAAGTTTGCAGCTCCATTCCATTAATCTATTAAAAACCTGAAGTGTTAGACATTTTTAGCAAGAAAGAAAACACCTTTAAATTAAACAGGGAAATATTTAATTATCTATAAATAAGCAAAACAAAAGTTTCATAAATTGGATCATTTATAGTGTTTATGAAACATTGAAAGTTTACATTAATGTATTTTGGAGACCTGAGTAACAGGGGCATGCCATTAAAGCTAATGACTGTAAAACTGTTCTTATAGTATTTTTTCAAAACAAAAATCTTAGATTTAAGACACAGATCTATGTCACAATATAGCAGAGTTCTTTAGTGAAATTTGAATAAATTTTAATTAAAACTTAAAACCTCATGTAGAAGGTATATCTAACATTCAAAATTGTAAGTTACTTAAAATATACAATATTGTCTTATAACATTTAGGTTTTATTCAGAAATTTGTTAATGAGTTAATAAATATTTAATTTGTTCCAAAAGTCACGATTTTTTGCTACTTAATACACATTTCTTTGGTATTTAATATATAAATATCTAATCAAAATTACTTGTAGCACTTTGGAACATTTCAACCTATATGATCATTACACATCTAATTTTGTGTTATTTGCACAAGCTATTTTACTATGGTAAAAGACAGTGTGGTATAGTGAAAAGCACACTGGCTAGAGAGACCTAAATTTTATTCCAGACTGTCACTAACTAGCTTTTGTGACCTGGACTGAACAAATCACTTCAAAAGGAATGGAACATTCTGGAAAACAACAAATATTAAGAAAAAGTGCAAGTTCAGCACAAATTCAAAAATTCCTGAAGGATGACATTCCTAAGTGAAAAAGAAAAAAAACTGAATAGAGATTCAAGGATACTACATAGTGTCTACGAACATGCATTTCACTGAAAGAGCCCTACTCTCTCTGTTTGGAGACATTTATTAGAAGAGAAGATAAATCCCAACAATAAACAAACTAAGTGTGTTTTCATCAAAACATTGCTATTATGAGTTACTTCAGCATATTGCTAGTATCCTCAAGCCTGAATATCTCATCACAATTTACGTTATTTTCTGCAGAGAAATGTCAACCATAAATTAGATTCCATGTCTAAAAAATGCCTTCTTTCTCTTTCTTCCTTTATTAAAAATGTCAAATCCCTGCATAATTCCCAGGATAAATTATCTACTATCTATGATCCAATCAACCTATATAGTGAAAGGCTCATGGAATTTAAAGTCACTCCTAACTAACTTGACCTTAGGCAAAGCCATTTAGCTAATTCTGAACCAGTGTGATTCTTCATTTGGAAAAGGAAAATGAAAAAAAGAAAGAGTAAGGGGATAAAATGTCTGCTCCACATAACTCATAGGTTTATTTGGAGTGTTAGATTATTATATGCTAAGTCTTTTGTCAAGTACAAATTCACAAACAAGTATCAATTTCATGTAGAAGAACTGTATTTTTAAGGAAACTTTAAAATAAGGATAATATTTTTCTTTTATATTCAATGGCAATTTGGCAGAATATGTGTCATCGTTTGTACTTTTCTTTACTAATTATCTCATGAGATTCATTAAAGAACTTAAACAACATTTGCTTCTCTATGAAAGATATTTTTTGTGTAATATCTTCTAATAATCTAGTTCTTCCAAGGGAAAACAAAGTGTGATCTCCCAGGGGGTAAAGCTATTCACATCACGTGGTTGACTACTGTTCTAAAAATCTATCTTATGGAAATGCTTGAATATAATTCAAATAAAATGAGAAACCTCAAACCTTCCAAAGTTCCGGGCTGCAAGCATTTCCAGAACATAGCCAGAGCAATACACCTTTGTTTATTATTTAACTTTCTATATGTAAGCCTTGGATTTAATACATTTTCCTTTTTCCCCCCAAATATTCCCTTTCCAGAACTATTCTCACAAATATTTTTATCTTTACAAATAAAGAAATATCTTTGGAACTGGGCTCTGGTTTCTGAGCCTATTTTATATTAGAACCAAATCCTCATTTAAAAGGGCTTATGAGATTTATCCATCTTACTACTCCTTCCTTGTTCAATTTGATTGCATCCTTATTCTTAGCCCACTATGATTATTGTATAATTGTATATTTATGTTATCATATGTGCTAAAGTACACACCAAAAATTTCTTATTCAAATTCAAAACTCTTAAAAGAGTGTATATATATATATATATATATATATATATATATAATTGTATTTGGACCTAAAATTTTAGTACACACAGTGACTGATGGCCCAGGTAAAATAAGAACAATGATCTACTGCTGCCTCTGAGACTTAATAGGTAATGTGGTCTTAAGGACAAAAAAGAAAAAGACTGATCTGTGTCTCTTTCCGTGCGTGTGTCAAAACAGTTTAGTACCTAACACAGGACTTCTGTGAGATTTTCATAAGATAAAATTTGTAATACTCTGATATGCAATGAAAACAAATTTTGAAATTATAATGCAATCATTCATACAGTTAAAATAGTTAAAACAGTATGGTCGTTTTATACTTACTGAGGAATGTTATTTTGGGTAATTTCTTTAGATTTAATGCAAAAACTGATGATAAATTTACATTGCTTTTCTAATTGTTTGTTTGGTTTTTTTCTTCAGAAACTCAGTTGTTTCAGTTACCACCAAAGCATGTTCCTAGGTGATTTAGTTACTATCGTTAATGTATGATGTAAGGAAAATATAAAGTGTAATGACATTTTCGAAGGAAATATTAAACATTATATTCTCACAGTTTCATCCATTTCTTTGAATGATAGTATTTACTTGAGTTGTCTATCTTCATCCTTGAATGATAGTATTTACTTGTCTATCTTCATCCTGGAACCCAACCTTAATCTGTAATTCTAATCTTATTCTAATATAATGAACCCATATCTTTAGTAATACTATCACTAATTTTTGTCTCACTCTCATATTATTATCAATTATAAGTACTTCAACATTTCATGTACATTATATGGCATTATCTACAGGCTAATCATGTTCAATTTTCACTGATATCTCTTTAAGAACTTTATTGAACTTACATGATTTATGATTAAAATTTGTACAGTTAAACAATACTTTCCTCTATTTAATATTTCCAATACTTAAAAAATCTCATTCTATTAAGCTGTATTCATATTACCCCTAAAATTACCCCTAATGTATTCATATTACCCCTAAAGATAGAATTGATTACTTTGACAGAATTTTGTTTAATATTTTAACATTTGTAACACTTGTTAGATTAGTCTAAGAAATTTCTCATATGTTTTTCTTCCAGCCGTTATGACCCAAACATGGTCTTTTTACATTGTATTCAATTTTATATAATTTTTGTGTTTCTTAATTTTTTAAATGTAAACTCTATACCCAATGTGAAGCTTGAACTCATGGCCCCCAGATCAAGACTCACATGCTCTACGGATTGAGTTAGCCAGGCTCCCCTAATTTTTGAGTTATAATGCTATTTTAAAGTGACTCAATTTATTCTTATTCTGTCTTAAGGCATAAAAAGCATATTTTAATAGAACTGATATTTCTACTTTGTACAGAGTGAGTTTTTATCTCCTCTATGAAAATAAAATTTAAAGAGGTCTGTTATTTTTCACCTGGTTTTTGCTTCTGTTTTCAGTATTTATTTTTTTTTTTGGTATATTTTGGAATTTCTCTCTCAAAAAATATATATGTATATATATATGTGTGTGTGTGTGTGTGTGTGTGTGTGTGTGTGTATGTGTGTGTGTGTACAGATGTCTATGCTAAACATGATTAAATAATATTAAGGATAAAAAATCCAAGGCAATTTGGCAGATACCGAAGTTCATTTAGCACTTACAAAAAACACTTCACTCCAACTGGCCCTTTACTTCATTGGAATCCTCAAGTTGACATCAAACAAGCTCTGCTGTTGCTATTAAAGTGTCAGAGCATAGAAAAGATTAATAGTTTCATTGGGAAGGCAATGGATTATGAATACCAATGCTACAGTTAAGACATGAATCCTAGTTTCAAAGTGACAACTTATTCAGTTGTTTTCCTAAATCTGCCGGAACCACACTGTGCCCTCTAACAAACAGTTTAAACACTTATACTTGACATTTTTCAATAGCTGTTTTCAATGTTGTTTGTTTTAATTTGAATCTAGCTCCATATCAAGATGAACTGCACACAAATGGAACTATAAGAATTTCCTAGATGATTATTAATGCAAAGTTCACTTAGACTAAATGACTATTCTGCTGTAGTCAAGATAAAAGTATAGTGTGAAGAAAATAGGCAGCACAGTGCCTAATTTACCATTTGTTCCTGTCTGAGGGGACTTTTGAGAGAGAGAGAATATAAAATAACCCTTACCAATCCTCTTTTGCTATTGTTTTTGCTGCCCTTAAAAATACTAGACACTCCTTGAAACTAACACTACATTGCATGTTAACTAACTGGCATTTAAATAAATACAATGAAACTAAAAAAAAAAAAGTACTACTTTGCACTGGAGGCTTTTGTTATGAAGATGTTCAGCAAAGGTTTAGATCCACTCACTGATGTAAGATGTAAAATAGCTGAATAAGGAGATTCAAACGTGGTTCCTAACCTTATGAGGGCAACTTGCATTTTTTTCACAGACCAAATCTTTTTTTTTCTGTTCTAACAGTCAGATGGACAATTGAGCAGGACTAATATTTCATGCTTTATACTTTATGACTTCCTGAAATTGGAAATTGCCTGCAAGTGCTGAATACAGATGAAATCTGGCATTCATTCTAAACTCATAAGTCAAGCATAAATTATTAAAATGGATATACAATAAAAAATCAGACACTAAAAAGAAAATAAAAGCGTCTGCAAATTAGGTAAGTGAAAATTTAATTGGTTATTTTATTCTGAAATCTGAATGATTAATTGATATGTTCATATTCAGTATTTCACAAACTAATATCATCAAGGATCTATTATATTAAACTGCTCAGAATTTCTGGATCTTTTTGGAAAAAGCTTTAAAACTATTGGTAGACTGGGGAGGGAGCCAAGATGGCAAAACAGCATGAAAGCTTTTTGTATGTCTCCCGTCCATGAAGTATAGCCAGACCAACACTAAAACATCCTGCACACCTAGAAGACTGATTTGAGGATTAACACAACAATCTGCACAACCTGAACCACGGAATTCAACAGGTACATGGCAAGGAGAGGTGAAATTGGGGAGCAAGAAGACACAGTGGGCAGAGAGACACTTTTGCAGGCAGAGAGAGGATGGAGACGGGGAGGGGGTGGTGGGGAGGGGTGGAGAATACAGGAAAAGCACCCCTCCCCAAAAGCACCTGGAAAGAAAGTGGAAAATTAGAAACAGCTGTAGGGACTAAACTAAAAAGGGAGAAAGGAGAAAGGAGAGGGTTTAAATTCTATTAAGACTGTAAACAAGGGGGGGCGCAGAGTCTGCAACTCCACAGCTCAAAACCTGGTGGTGCTCTGGTGGGAAGAGCAAATCTCCAGGAGTAGAGTGGGGTCTGGGAGGTTCTTGCAACACATGGGGAAAAGCGGGTCCATTACTGGAAGGACATTTGGTAGAGACTGTTGAAGTCACCTGGTCCCAGCAGACCCCAGAAAATGGCCGCATTTGCTGGTGCTGGAACAAGTTCGTTAAGGGTGAAGCCTGGTGCCAGATGTGTGTTGTAATTTTCCATAATCCCTGAAATGCTGCTGCTACACTATCTCCTGAACTTTTTCTGGGGCGGGCTGGAACCTGGCCGCAGTATTGGGGCACTGGAAGCAGCAGGGTCCAGCAAGCGTTCCTGGGAGCAGCTGACATTTGGCCATTGTTCAGCCGTTGCTTGGTGAGACGCTCCCGCAAAGGGGCAGAATGGGTCAAAGCCACAGTCGTTTCGGGGCCGGGGAAAAACAGCCACATCTGAGACAAAACTCGGGAGAGAGGTACTGCCTGGGGTTTGGCCATGGACAGTGAAAAAGCTGGGAGTGGACGAAAGCTGAAGAAAGAGGACATGTGTGCATTGCTGATCTGGGAGAACAGAGTTATGATACTGGGTAGCTGAGTGACGCCATTTTCACCGCTCCCGTGCATGTTTATAGGCACCTAAGAGTGCCACAACAATTCACTCCAGTAGGCTAGCAGCACCATCTAGTGGATAATGGAGCCAATACATTAAGACCCGCCCAAATAGGCCAACCTCCCTCTTCAAGAACACAAGTCTCACCTCCTGCTTAGTTTACGGACAATAAAGCTCTTCATAGCCTGACTTCTTGGGGAAAACGAAGTAATTTCAGTCGTGTTTCAATCTGTTACCAGGTCCATCTAATCATTTTTATTTCTTTTTATTTCCCTTTTTCACTTCTTTTATTTTTCTTGTATACAGAAAGAAAACATTCATTTTTATTTTCAGTATTTATTAAAAATATTTTCTTTAATGTTTTTACTATATTTTTTTACTTTTGTGTAATTTTTTTCAAATTCTATATTACATCCATCATTTTATTTTAGTCTATCTACTTCAGTGTATTCACTATTTCAAATTTTCAAACTATTTCCTTTTTTTCTAATTTTTCTCTTTTTTGTTTCTTTTCTGTTTCTTGAATACAGAAAGAAAAAATTCATTTTCATTTTCTTTTTTTTTATTTTTTTAACGTTTATTATGTATTGAGAGACAGAGAGAGACACAGAGCATGAGCAGGAGAGGGGCAGAGAGAGGGGGAGACACAGAATCTGCATAGGCTCCAGGCTCTGAGCTTTCAGCACAGAGACCAACACGGGGCTCGAACTCACAGACTGTGAGATCATGACCTGAGCCAAAGTTGGTTGCCCAACCTACTGAGCCACCCAGGCGCCCCTATTTTCAATTCTTATTAAAAATATTTTCTTTAATTTTTTGTACTATATTTTTTACTTTTATGTAAAACTTTTCAAATTCTAGTTTACTTCCATCATTTTATTTTAGTCTACTACAGTGTATTCACTTTTTCAAATTTTCAAATGATTTTCTTTTTTTCTTTTCTTTTTTCTCTTTTTCCTTTCTTTTCTTTTTCTTGAATACAGAGAGAGAAAAAAATCATTTTTATGTTTAATTTTTATTAAAAATATTTTCTTTAATTTTGCTACTATATTCTTTACTTTTGTATAAATTTTCTCAAATTCTATTTTACTTCTATTATTTAATTTTAGTCTACTCCAGTGTATTCACTTTTCCAAGTTCTCAAACGATTTCATTTTCCCCCTTCTTTCTCTAATCTATCAAACCACTTTCAATACCCAGACCAAAACACACCTAGGATCTAGCATCACTTACTCAATTTTGTGTGTGTGTATGTGTTTATGTGTGTTTAATTTTTTAATTTTAGTTGGTTTAATTTTATTTTTTAATTTTAATTTTTCTACTTCATTAATTTTTTCTCCCCTCAAAATAACGAAACAAAGGAATTTACCCCAAAAGAAAGAGCAGGAATAAATGACATCCAGGTATATAACCGACACAGACACAAGCAAGATGTCTGAACCAGAATTTAGAATCACGATAATAAGAATATTAGCTGGAGTAAAAAATAGAATAAAATTCCTTTCTGCAGAGATAAAAGAAGTAAAAACTAGTCAGGATGAAATAAAAAATGTTATAACTGAGCTGCAGTCATAGACGGATGCCACGGCTGCAAGGATGGATGAGGCAGAACAGAGAATCAGTGATATAGAGGACAAACTAATGGAGAAAAATGAAGCAGAAAAAAAGAGGGAGATTAAGGCAAAAGAGCACAATTTAAGAATTAGAGAAATCAGTGACCCATTAAAAAGGAACAACATCTGAATCATAGGGGTCCCAGAAAAGAAAGAGTAAGAAATAGGGGTAGAAGGGTTATGTGAGCAAATCATAGTGGAAAAGTTGCCTAACCTGGGGAAAGACATAGACATCAAAATCCAGGAAGCACAGAAGACCCCCATTAGATTCAACCAAAACCAACCATCAACAAGGCATATCATAGTCAAATTCACAAAATACTCAGCCAAGGAGAGAATCATAAAAGCAGCAAGGGAAAAAAAAGTCCCTAACTTACAAGGGAAGACAGATCAGGTTTGCAACAGACCTATCCACAGAAACTTGGCAGGCCAGGAAGGAGTGGCAGGATATGTTCAGTGTGCTGAATCAGAAAAATATGCAGCCAAGAATTCTTTACCCAGCAAGGCTGTCATTCAAATTAAAGGAAAGATGAAAAGTTTCCCAGACAAACAAAAATTAAAGAAGTTTGTGACCACTAAACCAACCCCACCAGAAATTTTAAGAGGGACTCTCTGATGGGAGAAAAGATGAAAATATAAAAAATAAATACATACACACACACACATACATACATACCAAAAGCAACAAAGATTAGAAAGGACCAGAGAACACCACCAGAAACTCCAACTCTACAAGCATCATAATGGCAATAAATTCATATCTTTCAGTACTCACTCTAAACATCAATGGACTCAATGCTCCAATCAAAAGGCATAGGGTAACAGAATGGATAATAAGACAAGATCCATCTATTTGCTGTTTACAAGAGACCCACTTTAGACCTAAACACACCTTCAGATTGAAAGTAAGGTGATGGCAAACCATCTATCATGCTAATGGTCGACAAAGGAAAGCCAGAATAGCCATACTTATATCAGACAATCTAGACTTTAAAATAAAAACTGTATCAAGAGATGCAGAAGGGCATTATATCATAATCAAGGGTTCCATCCACCAAGAAGACTTAACAACTATAAACATTTATGTGCCCAATGTGCAAGCATCCAAATATATAAATCAATTAATCACAAACATAAAGAAACTCATTGATAGTAATACCATAATAGTAGGAGACTTCAACACCCCACTCACACCAATGGACAGATCATCTAATCAAAAAATCAACAAGGAAACAATGACTTTGAATGACACACTGGACCAGATCCACTTAACAGATATATTCAGAACATTTCATCTAAAGCAGCAGAATATACATTCTTCTCCAGTGCACATGGAACGTTCTCTAGAATAGACCACATACTGGGACACAAATCAACCCTCAGCAGTTACAAAAAGATCAAGATCATACCATGCATATTTTTAGACCACAACGCTATGAAACTGGAAATCAGCCACAAGAAAAATTTGTAAAGGTAACAAATACTTGGAGACTGAAGAACATCCTACTAAAGAATGAATGGGCTAAGCAAGAAGTTAAATAGGAAATTAAAAAGTACATGGAAGCCAATGAAAATGATAACACCACAACTCAAAACCTCTGGGATGCAGCAAAGGAGGTCATAAGAGGAAAGTATATAGCAATCCAGGCCTTCCTAAAGAAGGAAGAAAGATCTCAGATACACAACCTAACTTAATGCCTTAAAGAGCTGGAAAAAGAACAGCAAATAAAACCCCAAACCAGCATAAAACAGGAAATAATAAAGACTAGAGCAGAAATTAGTGCTATCAAACCCCCCCCAAAAAAAGTCGAACATATCAATGAAAGCAGAAGCTGGTTCCTTGAAAGAATTAAGAAAATTGATAAACCACTAGCCAGTTTGATCAAAAAGAAAATGGAAAGGACCCAAATCAATAAAATCAAGAATGAAAGAAGAGAGATCACAACCAACACAGCAGAAATAAAAAACAATAATAAGAGAGAATTATGAGCAATATATGCCAATAAAATGGGCAATCTGGAAGAAATGGACAAATTCCTAGAACATATACATCACCAAAATTGAAAAAGGAAGAAATAGAAAATTTGAGCAGACGTATAACCAGTAAGGAAATCGAATTAGTAATCAAAAATCTCCCAAAAAACAAGAGTCCAGGGCCAGATGGCTTTCCAGGGGAATTCTACCAAACATTTAAGGAAGAGTTAACACCTATTCTCTTGAAGCTGTTCCAAAAGATAGAAATGGAAAGAAAACTTCCAAACTTTCTATGAAGCCAGCATTAACTTGATTCCAAAACCAGACAGAGACACCACTAAAGCCTGACTATAGACCAATTTCCCTGATGAACATGGATGCAAAAACCTCAACAAGATATTAGTCAACTGGATCCAACAATACATTAAAAAAAATTATTCACCATGACCAAGTGGGATTTACACCTGGGATTCATGGCTGAATCAATATCTGCAAAACAATTAACGTGAATCACCACATCAATAAAAGAAAGGACAAGAACCATATGATCCTCTCAATAGATGCAGAGAAAGCCTTTGACAAAATACAGCATCTATTCTTGGTAAAAACCCTCCATAAAGTAGGGATAGAAGGAGCATACCTCAAGATCACAAAAGCCATATGTGAATGCTGAACACAAATATCATCCTCAATGGGGAAAAACTGAGACCTTTTCCCCTAAGGTCAGGAACAAGACAGGGATGTCCCCTCTTGCCACTGTTATTCAACATAGTATCGGAAGTCTTAGCGTCTGCAATCAGACAACACAAAGAAATAAAAGGCATCCAAATCGGCCAGGAGGAGGTCAAACTTTCACTCTTCGCAGATGACATGACACTCTATATGGAAAACCCTAATGATTCCACCAAAAAACTGCTAGAACTGATCCATGAATTCAGCAAAGTTGCAGGATATAAAATCAATGTACAGAAATCGGTAGCATTCCTAGACACCAACAGTGAAGCAACAGAAAGAGGAATCAAGGAATCGATCCCATTTACAATTGCACCAAAAACCATAAAATACCTAGGAATGAATCTAACCAAAGAGGTGAAAAATCTACACACTGAAAACTATAGAAAGCTTATGAAAATAATCGAAGAAGACACACAAAAAAAAAATGGAAAAAGATTCCATGCTGCTGGATAGAAAGAACAAATATTGTTAAAATGTTGATACTACCCAAAGCAATCTACATATTCAATGCAATCCCTATCAAAATAACACCAGCATTCTTCACAGAGCTTGAAAAAATAATCCTAAAATTTATATGGAACCAGAAAAGACTCCGAATAGCCAAATCAATCTTGAAAAAGAAAACCAAAGCAGGAGGCATCACAATCCAAGACTTCATGCTATACTAAAAAGTTGTAATCATCAAGACAGTATGGTACTGGCACAAGAACAGACACTCAAAGCAATGGATCAGAATAGAGGACCTGGAAATGGACCCACAAACGTATGGCCCACTAATCTTTGACAAAGCGGGAAAGAATATCTAATGGAATAAAGACAGTCTCTTCAACAAGTGTTGCTGGGAAAACTGGACAGCGACATGCAAAAGAATGAACCTGGACCACTTTCTTACACCATCCACAAAATAAACTATGAATGGATGAAAGACCTCAATGTAAGACAGGAAGCCATCAAAATCCTCGAGGAGAAAGCAGGCAAAAACCTCTTTGATCTTGGCTGCAGCAAGTTGTTACTCAACAGGTCTCTGGAGGCAAAGGAAACAAACGCAAAAATGAATTATTGGGACCTCATCAAAATAAAAAGCTTCCACCCAGCGAAGGAAACAATCAGCAAAACTAAAAGGCAAGTGGCAGAATGGGAGAAGATATTTGCAAATGACATATCAGATAAAGGGTTAGTATCCAAAATCTATAAAGAACTTATCAAACTCAGCACCCAAAAAACAAAGAATTCAGAGAAGAAATGGGCAAAATACATGAATAGACACTTCCCCAAAGAAGCCATCTAGATGGCCAATGAAAAAATGCTCAGCTTCACTCATCATCAGGGAAAGACAAATCAAAACCACAATGAGATACCACCTCACACCTGTCAGAATGGCTAACATTTTTTTTTAGAGGTAAGTTGAATTTTTTTTAATTTATTTTTTTAATATGAAATTCATTGTCAAATTGGTTTCCATACAACACCCAGTGCTCATCCCAACAGGTGCCCTCCTACATACCCATAACCTACCCACCCCTCCCTCCCACCCCCCATCGACCTCAGTTTGTTCTCAGTTTTTAAGAGTCTCTTATATTTTGGCTCCCTCCTTCTCTAAACTTTTTTTTTCCTTCTCCTCCCCCATGGTCTTCTGTTAAGTTTCTTAGGATCCACATAAGAGTGAAAACATATGGTATCTGTCTTTCTCTGTATGACTTATTTCACTTAGCATAACACTCAAATGTCCAGCAACTGATGAATGGATAAAGAAATTGTGGTTTATATACACAATGGAATACTAAATGGCAATGAGAAAGAATGAAATATGGCCTTTTGTAGCAATGTGTATAGAACTGGAGAGCGTTATGCCAAGCAGAATGGTTAACATTAACAACTCAGGCAACAACAGATGTTGGCAAGGATGTGGAGAAAGAGGATCTCTTTTGCATTGTTGGTGGGAATGCAAGCTGGTTACAGTCACTCTGGAAAACAGTATGGAGGTTCCTCAAAAAACTAAGAATAGAACTACCCTACGACCAAGCAGTTGCACTACTAGGCATTTATCCGAGGGGTACAGGTGTGCTGTTTCAAAGGGACACATGCACCCCAATGTTTATAGCAGCCCTCTCAACAATAGCCAAAGCATGGAAAGAGCCTAAATGTCCATCAATGGATGGATGGATAAAGAAGATATGGTATATATATATATATATATACACACACACACACACACACACACACACACACACACACACAATGGAGTATTACTTGGCAATCAAAAACAGTGAAATCTTGCCATTTGCAACTACGTGGATGGAACTGGAGGGCATTATGCTAAATGAAATTAGTCAGAGAAAGACAAAGATCATACGACTTCACTCATATGAGGAGTTTAAGAGACAAAACAGATGAACATAAGGGAAGGGAAACAAAAATAATATAAACCCCCCCGGGGTGGGGTGGGGGACAAAACATAAGAGACTCGTAAATATGGAGAACAAACTGAGGGTTACTGGAGGAGTTGTTGGAGGGGGGATGGGCTAAATGGGTAAGGGCACTAAGGAATCTACTCCTGAAATCATTGTTGCACCATATGCTAACTAATTTGGATGTAAATTAAAAAAAATAAAATAAAATAAAAAAATAAATTAAAAAAAGGAGACCTTAAAAAAAGAAATAAAATTTGGAGAAGAAAAAAAATATTGGTAGACTATTGACACTGTGTGGTCAATGGTTTTGTTTTTAAAATGTTATAAATATATGTATACAGTGCTTGTGAAACAAATTTGACTATAAAATGAACAAGCAACTGTTTTTTCTTCTGATCTACTTTCAACTGATCTAGTTATCCCAAGAGTTAAAATCAATTTAATATTCAAAAGCAATAATTGTATATAATTTGATTTTTTTTTAATCTTTAAAAAATTCTGTCCTTTGCAAAACAGCTGTTACCTTTGCTGACTCACTTTTCATGTTTTTTTTTTCCAGACTAAGAATTAGCCTTCTGCTATTCAGTGTGATTTCAGGGCAAGGGCAGCAGCATCTACATCCCCAGCAAACCTCTTATAAATGCAGAATTTCAGGCCATACCTAGACTATACTGTATCAGAATCTGCATTTTAACAATATTCCCAGATGTTTGGTAGGCACATTAAAGTTTGAGATACACAGGAATAGAATATAACTTCCTAGAAACTGGAGTTGAAAATAACAAGTCATTAGCAATGATGGTGATTGATTAGATATTGTGTATTGGCTCTATTTCTTTCTAAAGTGCTTTGATTCTGTTATAGGTAACCAGCTATTTTTTAGCATTGACCTTATATTTCCATATTTATTCACTCTTGTATGCAATTCTAAGGCATTCAGAAACCATAAGATATTTAATTGATTCAAATTCTCTTCCTCAAATAATCCTGGTTTGCACTCTCACATTGTAAAATGGCTAGCATATATTGAAACTGCTTTATGTCACAGATTTTTTTGCTTTTAAGTTTATTAATTTTTTTGAGGGAGACAGAGACAGTGTGAGCAGGGGAGGGACAGAGAGAAAGTGAGAGAGAGAGAGAGAGAGAGAGAGAGAGAGAGAGAGAACCCCAAGCAGATTCCGAAGGGTCAGTGCAGAGCCTGATGTGGGGCTCAAACTCACGAACTGTATGATCATGACCTGAGCTGAAGTCAAAGTCGGAGCCTTAACTGACTGAGCCCCCCAGGGGCCCCTCACAGATTTTCTTAAAAGGGAGTTCATGGGTGAAGAGAAGTTGTAAGAAAAAGGATGCTATAAGAATCCTAGAGCCAAGGAGCACCGGGGTGGCTCAGTTGGTTAGGCATCCATCTTGGCTCATGTCATGATCTCACAGTTCCATTAGTTCTAGTCATACCTGGCACTGTGCAGCCCACTTCAAATCCTTTGTCTTCTCTCTTTGCCCACCCCCCCCCACTTGCACACTCTCTCTCAAAAATGAAAATGAATAAACATTAAAAAAATACCTGCGGAGCCCAACTGAAGGCTAAACTATCAGTGTTAAACTAAGGAATTTTTTTCCTGTTGTAAAGAGAAAAACAATGGAAATCCCGCCTCATAGCCATAGAACAAGCTCCATGTAAAAGTTTTATTCTGTTGCTGTGTGCTGGTGTGTGTTTATTACCCAATATTAAGTTTCTGTTTTAAAATTGTAATATATTCACATGTTTTTGAGGTTTCATGATCCAAGTAAAACTATCAGAAAATTAGCAAATAACAGTTAAAGTATTCTAAATAGATAATATTAGAAGTTAAAGAGAGAAACCAGCTTAGGCAGTTTCAAAAAGGTTGCATATTTCACAGTAAACTTAAAAAAACAGACCCTGTCACCTAACAGTGTTCTTCGCCCCTTGATATCCTTTCTTATCCCCTTCCTCCCCCTCTGTCACAAAGTAATATATATCAATCTAAGGCTATTCAGGGAAGAAAGGAAAACTTTGTTTAGCATATTTTGCCAGACTAACTTTACCTGACCTGTATTCCCTAACCTACAGACATATATCCCAGCATGGGCAAGAAGATCATGCAGCAAGCAGACATAAGTTAAAATCTTTCCCAAATTATATTTAAAACTTCAGAGAAATGTACTTCTAAGTATTTAGGTAAATATGTATTTATAAAGATAAAACCATCCTTCAAGAAATGTATATTACTTGCCACTTTAATTAAATGGACTTTTCTTTTCTTATTCAAAATTTTTCAATGTTTATTTTTGAGAGAGAAAGAGAGAGAGACAGGGCACTAGTGGGGGAGGGGAGGAGCGAGGGAGACAAAAATCCAAAACAGGCTCCAAACTGACAGCACAGAGCCTGATGTGGGGCTCAAACCCACAAACTGTGAGATCATGACCTGAGCCGAAGTTGGATGCTTAACCCTCTGAGCCACCCAGGTGCCCCAGTAAAAGGGCTTTTCAAGACTTTTTTTTTTTTATTTTTTAACGTTTAATTATTTTTGAGAGATAGAGACAGAACACAAGCGGGGAAGGAGCAGAGAAAAAGGGAGGCACAGAATCGAAAACAGGCTCCAGGCTCTGAGCTGTCAGCACAGAACCCAATGAGGGGCTGGAACTCATGAACCTGTGAGATCATGACCTGAGACAAAGTCAGAGGCTTAATTGACTGAGCCACCAGGCACTCCTCAAGTCATTTTTTTTTTAATTTTTTTTAATGTTTATTTTTTTCTGAGACAGAGAGAGACAGAGCATGAATGGGGGAGGGGCAGAGAGAGAGGGAGACACAGAATCGGAAGCAGGCTCCAGGCTCTGAGCTATCAGCCCAGAGCCTGACGCGGGGCTCGAACTCACGGACCGTGAGATCGTGACCTGAGCTGAAGTCGGACGCTTAACCGACTGAGCCACCCAGGTGCCCCTCCTCAAGTCATTTTTAAAGAGTTAAAATATTTATATACTTTAATGCCTTGATACTTTATTTACTTAGCCTTCATGTCAAAACTTCATTTTGCATGTTTTATAACATAATATGCACAATACAGACATTTTTAATATTTAAACTCAAAACAAAATGTGGGAAGCAGTATTTCCCATATCTGAGTCAAATTAGGAAACTGTTAAGCCTAATAAAGCCAAAAAAGAAACAAACAAGTCTTGGATATATTTAACTTGTGATAAGGTACAAAATTATTATTGCATTCAAACAAAGTAGGGAACAGGTAAGGTTGTGGGATATATTAACTAACACTTTCACCCAACGCCTTACATGAATTCCTCTACCCTTAGTTTTCTTACTGTAAAATGAAGGAGTTGGACCAAATAACGTTTCTGTCCCCTCTACTTCCAGGTTATAAAACCTGGACTATACTGTTTATACTGTAATGTGTCACCTGGCACTTAATGTATGTTGAATTTAATTTGATGTAATTATATATTACTTCATTATTTTTGTTGTTCATTGTTTTTGCCCAGTCAGAATATAAGCTTCTCAAAGCAGATACTACCTTAAATTTCCTTAATGGCCACCCTTCACAACCCAGTCAAACCCCCACATCTAAAGTAATATAATGTGGGCAAGCAATACTTTTTTAGTTATTAATGGTTAATGGATCAATGCAGTGAAACTGGTAATACCTGCCGTACCACTGGACAAAGAAAGAATGCTTTATAGGACTACTGATTTTTGTAAAACATCATATAACTTTCTTCCATTGCAAATGGACTAGAAATAATTTACAGTTTCTTGATTTTACTTTTGGGAAAACTGTACTCCAGGGAGATTAAATTATTTGCCCAAGATCACTCTTTAGATGCTAATAAAATATGAACCATAAAATACTTTGTATTCACACAATTTAAATAAAACTTCTGCTCTCACTTCCAGTACCAAAAACCATGGGATAAAGGAGTTTATAACCCTGAAGACACCAAACAATGATTTGCATATTGGAAGCTTAATGTCCTTTTGTTTGATATGATTCAAACCTATATACAATTGATTCCCAAAGACATGCTGCTTCACAAATGGCATGTCAGAGGAAACCCACTACTTAAAAATCATTGAAAAATATTCCCTAAAATAAATCCTATATAAAAATATAGATGTCCTAAAAGCTGAATTAGGCTATAACACAAAATACTTGTCATATTAAGTAAACTTAAACTTTATGGAGTGTCATTATGATAAGTCATAATTTGAATTCTTCCTGTAAATAAAATAGAGGAAGTATATATGTTTCTGTGAGTGTGCACTGTTAAATTTCAATAATCTTGCTATTTTAGCATATAATTTTTACAAGGTTAGTGCACACAGATTCTAAATAAGAGGAAAATATGGCACAAGTAGCCAGTTAATTGATAGACTTATTTAAATATACTTGCATATACTTGTCTCTGAGATTTTTATTTTTTAATCCAAGACACATTTTGTGCTTACTTTTACATGGAGAAATTTGAGAAAATATACTCAAAGAAATGATAGTCATGGTGGGAAGCTGGGAAAAGCCCTGGTTTGGAGACTGAAAACCAACAATCCTGTATAAGCTTCCCCTCTTACCATCTGGAAAGCCTATTTGGTTTTATTTGTCTGATCTTCAATTTTCCCACTGAAAACAATAGGTATAACCATTCCTCCTTTTTCTACTCAAAATGTTTTGAGACTACATTTATATATATATAAATGTATATATATATAATATATAATATATATATATTATGTATATATATGTGTATATATATTATGCATATATATGTGTATATATATTATATATATATACATAAGAAAACTTAATGTTTTGTTTTCATTTCATATGACAGTAAATGAAGTGTAAAATCAGTATGAATCTGAACTTGCATTCTAATCACTTATGGATTTAAAAAAGAAATTAATTTTCATATAGTTTAATTAAAATTCATCAATAAATTACTTTTATTGTCATGCTAAATGCTATATTAATTAAAATAGTTTTTATCAAAGAGAGAAAAATTATCTCTGAGGATTTAGTTTCTTTTTTCTTTTTCCTCTCTATTTTTTGTCTTCCCAAATCTATACATTTGAGTTGAAATTAAGTAGAAAACAGTCATTTTTTTTTTTTCAGATCTGGGCTGAAAATGATAGCTGTAGTCATTGTCACTCTGACTTTCAAAATCTACTATATTGATTTCATGCTTAACACATTAAAGACAATTAAAAAGACAATTTAACTCCTTGATCATTTGAGGATTTTTAAAGTGCAAAAGATAAAAGAAGCATTTATGATTTCTGCCAAGTCACTTTTCTAATTTGAAAATCTTAACTGAAAGATTATTTATCCAAATTTTAATGTTTGATAATGAAAATGCAGTCTTTCCACAGATGTAACCAAATCTCAAAAGACACTTATCACCCTAAAATAGCTTTACCCACTTAATAAACCTGTGTTTTACAATTAAACAGGGCACAGGGCATAAATCTTGCATAGGACATAAATCTTGAGATACCATGGCATATAAATCATTTGATGTTTTCTCCTAACGAAAGATAACAATATGTTAGGGATGATGCCTTCATGATTCCATTGAAAAATAACACCATTTCAAGTAGGATAAGATTATTTTGCACATCACAAACTAGTGTAGAATATCAAGGCATCTTACCTAGTTTTATTCATTCTGGATAGTGAAAGAGCAATAAAATCTTTAGATAATAGAACTCTGCTCATACAAAGACATGTAATTTCAAATGTTATAATATAAAATAGATATAATTAAATGTACTTATATATTTTTCATTTTCCCCAAAGGTAAAGGCTACATATGTCATTGATGAAAAAATGCATCATTTACTTTTATGGTATACTCTTTTTTTCCCTCCTCAATTCCCAGTAAAGTTTCAGCCAACCCTACCACATGCAGAGATATGGATGACCTAAGAATTGTCCTTTTTCCACACACACAAAAATAACTTTCTAAGAATGTAGTAAAGAAACAAGGAGTCCTGTGCCTCCGAAAATTGGCATGGTAACTGTATACGTTGGTATGAACATGCTTTGACAAAGGCCTTAAAATTCTGTGTGTGTGGGGGAGAGTTTAAGGGGAACACCTTTCAAAATATATAAATTTGAGCCACTATGACAGTTCCACAAAGCAAAAAGGAGAGGGAAATGAAAATATTAAAGAAATATTTACTGAAAACGTAAGAAGAATGAGAAAAGAACACACAAGAGAAAGGATGGGATGCAGAGAAATAGTTTTAGAAAAGTGTAATGAGAAATTCAGAAAACTTGGAAATATTTCCCAATGTACAATATTTGGTTCCCTACTTGTAGCCAAAAGATAACAGACATTTTCAGGCATAGTAAAAAAAAAAAAATCTAAGGAATTCCATCATAATTTGTGTTTGAAATAAAAAAGCAAAAGACACACACAGCAAGAAATCTTGGTGAGAAAAATGTTGCAAATCTGAGTTTGAAGTAGATGCTCCTTTTTTTGTTTTGTTTTGTTTTGTTTTTGTTAGCTTTGATGTCACTGAAGGGGAAAGGGAAGAGAGTCCAAAGTAGCTAGTGGGAAGGAGGAAATAAAATGGGGATAAATAGAGAAATAACCTAAGTAGATAAAGTAGGGAATAAACAGGGAGGGAAGACTGACAAGCAAAGGAAATAGAATAGAGATAGAGGTGTTTGTTGGGCCTAAAGGGAGGAAAAAGCCAAGATTAAGGGACTAATTGTGGGTAGAGAGAAAGCTGAAGTGGGTAAGGATGGGAGAGATGATGCAGAGGGTTGTGTGGAAAATGGAGTACGGTGAACATAAGTGTGCTTGCAAGCGGCTCAAGAAGTTTACTCTGATGATTGAAGATAGGAAATTTGGAAGCCTAGGATAAGAAGATGAGTATAAAGATACAGTGGATAGATGACTATGACTAAAGATAAATTTTCTCATCCAAATTAGCATTTGTTTCTTTCTTAGTTATACTTCAGGCTTTCTTCATTAATTCACCCTCTTTTCTGGATGTTGCAGTATATTTTTTAATTATTTGCTTCCACTCGTTTTTCCACATGCATTAATTTATTCGAACATTCATTTAAAGGCAAACAACAAGAATGATTCTATTGTGTGCCACCTACTACCCAATTTTCTCATCCTGTTTTCTTTTTAACATATCTGGTTGAAAGAAAATATCTTTAAAGGTGGTCTGTGTCCACAAAATAGATGCACACTTCTTAACTCCACAGTGGGGCATCAGGACCTTCACACCTTTCCTTACTTAGTCTGTGTGAAGCTCTTCCAACTCTGCTTCCTGGCTGGCCATTGCCTTGGAATGTTTATTTTTCAAAGCCAGAGAAACACCTTCTTTATGAATCTTTTCTCAATCTCTTAGCAAAATTAATCTTTTCCTACATTATGCTCAATGCAAACATTCATCACATTGTATCATACATTTGTAAGAGTCTCCTGGCTCACAGAGGCATCAAGCCACTTTTTCATATTCTCTTTTGTATTCCTGGTGCCTAGTACATTGTTTGGCACAGTAGGTGACTAATTAATGTTTGTGGATTATTTGGTGAATAAATAATCAGATGATACTTGCTTTAAAATATGTGAAGCAAGGGGCGCCTGGGTGGCTCAGTTGGTTGAGGGTCCAACTGGCTCAACTCATGATCCCCCATGGGTTTGAGCTGGCAAGGGGCTCTGTGCTGACAGCTCAGAGCCTGGAGCCTGTTTCAGATTCTGTGTCTACCTCTCTCTCTCTCTCTCTGCCCCTCCCCTGTTTGAGCTTGCTCTCTCTCTCTGAAAAATAAATAAATAACCATTAAAAATGAAATAACTTACATTAAATATGTGAAGCAAAATTACTGGAGAAAATTAGATTTCAAATTTTTATGCTGTAAATAATTTCCCATAATACTAATAGAAAATGTGGCAACCAAACATATTTTGTCAAAGTAGGTTAAAGCCAGTGGTTAATGTAAAGTCTCCTTGTCAGTGTGGCTCCCCTCCTGCCTCCAGAAACTTATAAATCCTGGATAAAGGCTGTTGTGGACTGATTGCACAGAGAAAGGAGAATTTTATGCTTTCTAAGTCCCCTACCAGATTTCTTCCTGCCACCAGCATTCTGGAAGCTCTCTATTAGGAATTTCTATCTTGCAAAAAACATAAAGTTTTGGATACCAAGAGAATAAATAGTGTGAAACTTGGAATCTATTCTGCCATGGATCCCAGCTGCCAAAACCCAACATTACTTGGGCGTCCATCAGAATTGCATTCTGGTGATTTGAAGAAAGAAGAAGAAGGAGAAGAAGAAGAAGAAGAAGAAGAAGAAGAAGAAGAAGAAGAAGAAGGAGGAGGAGGAGGAGAAGGGGGAAGGGAGGAGGAGGGGAAGGGTAAGGAAGGAGAAGGAAGAGAAGGAGAAGAGGAAGAAGAAGACTCCTTTCAACCCTCAGCAAATATTTGAACTCTAGAAAATGAATGTGTGTTTATGACTGGTCTGAGTTTCCTTCCCATTCCTGTAATTCAAACGCACAGCAACTGTGCGTTTCCAAACTATAAGTTTGCTGCCTTTTCTGATATACCACGTAAGGGAAGCCTTCCATCAAAGGGAACAAGAAAACAAAACCCTAGATTCACAAAACATAAGAATTATTTGCTCCTGCTCCCATTCCCCCAAATTTTCCACCTGCCTCAAAACCAAAATACAGTAGGTAAGCGGTTTGTTTTAATCCGCTATATTTCCTTTGGGAAATTGTAATTTCCTTGGGAAGGTAAACAGTTCTGAGACCCAATCGCCTACATTTGTCCTATGTCCCCTCCCTCTTGCCCAGTGCAACCTTCTCTACTTGAGCACTGTGGTCCTTCTCCCATAACTAAAGAAAGGATTGTTGGCAATCAGGGGAAATGGATAAGACTCCAATTCAGGAAAGCCGGTGGATTACTCCTTAAAACGAAAAAAGGAAACTCAGAAAGGAAGCTTCCTTCTTGAAAATCCTATTCCCGAATCTTCTGAATTTGGCGCGCCGATATCCATAAGTGACTGTGCAGCATGGTGCATGGTGGCCTCTCCTCCCCCGCAGCAGCAACTAGAACCTTTCTTTTCACAACTCCCAAGTTCCAGTCATCTCTTTCAGTTAAGGGTATTCCTCATTCAGCGCCACCGCCTTTGATTGACCCACTCCTCCTCCACCGCAGCATTTCTTTGCGGAGAGGAACCTCTTAGCTTTCTAGGGAGCTTGCTCGGTTGCATGAGAAAAGACAGCCACGGGATTTTAAAGACGCCCGTCTTCACATCCCCTTTCCTTTTCACCCAAGAAGGAGAAAAAACAGCGGGAATTTAACACTGGTAACTACTATTATTTTATCCGAAGAACGTGCCCTCCAAAATGCCACTAAATAAGTAAATTCACAGTTAATAGTGAAGATATAAACTGAAAGGGGGAGAGAACAGGGGTGGGGGAGCGGAAAGAAAAGTTTAGGAGCGCGGGAAGACCCTAAACCTGTGGTTGATCCTGAGGTTCAAAACCAGCTGCATCTTGGCCCGCAAAAGTCTCCCTGGCCTCCCAGGTCTCCGCGCGCCTCTTGGTAGCTTGTGAGCAAGGAGGGGCCGAGAGCTGGAGCGCCGCGGCAAGGAGGCTTAAAGCAAGCGACAGCGGCTGCGCACTGGGAGCGCGCGGGGCAGGGCTGCTAGCGTTCCCGACCCGGGCTACCTGCTCAGCCTACTCCAGGCCTGCCTTGCCTCTCCTGAGTTGACATCATTGCCAGAGGTGGGGGTGGGGGCTGCCCCTGCAAAGGCTACTGGAGAAAAAGGTTCTTGGGCCTCGCTAGCGGAGGCGCTCCCTTACCGCTAGGCACGAGCAGCGCGGTGGCAGTTGTGGCTGGACTCCCCCGCGCGAGCTGCGCAAGGCAATTCTTAATTTACCAGAGGGAGAAAAAGGTATCTTTAGACCTTAGCGTGTCTATCTCTTGGTTCATTTATCAAATCTGCCCGCACATCGACCGCTCTTTCTCGGTTGAACCAGACAAAGGCAGGGAAGGGGGAAACGTCTACAAAAACTATTACTTCTACCTGCTTCCAAATGCCACCCCTCCCATCAATCTACGCAGGCGAAAGGGCAGCTCTGAGGCTTAGATTTCCCGCCCTGATCTTGCGAGTTTGTTTCAAACAAGATTACCAGTGGAATTCCATCCAGTCGTTACCAAGTTCAGAAGGTGCCTGCAAGTACCCTCGCCTCCCCCCGCCCCTTTTTTTGAGTCACACCTGTTTTAAACCTTTTATGGGAGGAAGAATCGCTTTAGTTATAAAGCGCCACTACCTTCTATGTTGTGCAGAATTCTCTGCACTCTCCTCTGGTTGTTTCCTTGTTGCAGCGCTTAGGAGCACCCAAGCGTCTCCTTTAACACCATCGCCCCCTCCCCATATTTTCTCTCCACTTCCCTGCTTATCCCGATTTTTAAACACTATCTTCTACGTATTTTCCTTCGTACAGCTATTGTGCCAAGTTTACCTGCCACCGTGAGATATTTGCACACAGGGACCTCGTTTCGTTTTGTTCTTCTTATTTAATTTTATTTATGCTTTTGACCTAGCCCTTCTTCTCTTCTTCGATCTTTGCCTTGTGGGTTTGTGCCGCAATGGCGCAAGTTTCGATTCCCAGCCCCCAGCCAACATTTTGGAAGGGCACTCCACTGGGAGATGCTAGGGGGAGGGCCCTCCTACAGACGTGTGTGCACACGCATTGTACACACGCACCCGGGCGCCTGGCACCCAAAACTGCATAGGCGGCCAAAGTGGCAACACCCGGAATAATTCATTACGGAAATGGAGAGGCATTTTCAGTTGAACTTTAAACGTCTTTCCTTAGAGGAGGAAAGGAAGTGGTTCCCACTATACACTCCTGGAAAGAGACCTCCCCTCCCCCTTATTTTGCAAGGAGAGGAAGTCAATTTGTGGCCAAGCGCTCATACGTAAGTGTCTCCAACCGAAGACACACTGCCTCTCTGCTCTTCTAAAGTCTCTAAAGAACAGGACCCATTTGCGGCTATGAGCTTTTAAAAAGTAACCTTTTTCTGATGATGTCTTTATTGAGGCATTCGTTTTCAAAAAAGGGGGATGTTTATGACTACGCGCTTAAAAAAAACAATTCCTTTGTGGAGAGATGAACTGTTTTTCGGTTGTATCCTATTAAACGTCATTCATTTATGGACGAGGTAAGGTTTTGTTTTGTTTTGTTTTCTTTTTTCTTCTTTTTTTGGATAAGGGAGTAAAAGTCATTTCTTTAGTTAAAGAGGAACCCTTTTGCGTTTGGCTACGCTTTCTTTCTTTCTTTCTTCTTCTTCTTCTTCTTCTTCTTCTTCTTCTTCTTCTTTCCTTGAGGAAAGGATGGTGTTTTTCGGCTACGCGATTATAAGTAATTCAAAGCTAGGCAGAATTTTCCACCTACTATCTCAACATTCAGCAGGTGCTGGCTGAGCAGAGGTCCATAAGTAGGGCGGGAAGAAAAGGCAGGGAGGCCAGCGCCAGGCATAATGGTCCTGGGGGACCCTGTGCGCTCTGTGGCGCGCTGCGATATCCTTCACTCCGCGCCAAGATTCGGGTCCCCAAGGGTTAGAACCAGCCTGGCAGGGATCCAAACCCCGAGCCCCCAGAGATACGAGCACAGCAGCTTGGCTGTAGGAGGTCTGAGCCCGATTCTGGGCTTCCAGGCATTGCCTCTCAGCTCTGGCAGCTCAACCTGGCTAGCCAGAGTCCCGGGTGTGATCTTTTCTCAGCACTTGCCCCAATCATAGAATTTCTCTCAGCCTCGCTTAAGCTGGCTGTATCCATTAAAGTGAAAATACCTTTTTACAGGGCCAATGTCGGGGAAATTCATGAGCGGACACTTTTCTGACAGAAGTGAGAGTTTTCGCAAAGTAACCAAGCCAAGCCAAGCAGTGACAGTGCCAGGAATATATGCTATCTGCGCTCACCTCTTTTTTTTTTTTTTTTGTCCTTTGACCTCCAACAGATTGGGAAAGGGGGAAGGGAAGACACCAGAAGCATCTCTAAAACCACTCTTGTTATAGTCTAGACTCCAGGAGTGGACAGCAGGAAACCTCCGCGCACTAAGTGTGGTACTCACGCCTCACAGGCCGCACTTCATTTCATTCTGGCACCCGGGGCCGTTACTTACCCAGTGAAAGAAGCCTCTAGAGTAGAATGAGGTGGTAAGTAAAAAAGGGAAAAGGCTTCCTCCAGCTCCACGGAGACGGTGATTGCTGTAGCGGGCTCTACCGCCACAGCTTACAATCCGTGGAGCAGCTGGAGTCGTGGAGGCTGTCTCTACGACTGTTCACAAAGCCGGGGTTTCCTGGGCTGCCTGTGTCGCCGCTGCTAAAGTCACCCCTCGCACTGTTTAGGCTGCTTTCTGCTTTGTCGTGCCGGTTTCTGCGCGTAGCTCGGGCTCATGGCTCCTGTTGCCCTGACTGTTCACCTTCTGCACTGAGCCTGTGCCAAGCCAGCCCTTTTCAAAGGCGAGGGGGAGGGACTAGATAGAGGGGAAGAAGGGGGAAGGAAAGGGGGTGAGTGAGTGGAGGGCGGGGATGGGGGGGAGAAGTAAACCAGTGCCCGGGACGCCTGCTGGGAGGGGATGGCGCAACACCTATGGCTGGGTACCCCCGTCGGTTCCCCACTCTCTGCACCCCACATCTCTCGCAGCTCCAGGAACCCTTTCCCACACACACCCCTGGCTGACGGGGAATGGGGGAGAAGGGCGGGGGCGAGATGGAGGCAATCTTATGAAGTTACTGTTTGCCGCCCCGCGAAGGCAGCACAATGTACGCTGGCTGCACGCTCACGTGCTAGACCCGGGCTGGGGAAAACGTTCTACTTTCCGGCTGCGAGTTTTGCAGAGTAAAAAATAGGGCATGCATTGCTCCTTTCGGTCCTCCACTCGCTTATGTCTTGGCTTTCTTTTAAGCTTAACTCATTCACATTATCTTACAGAAGTTTTATTTCATTTTTGTTATGTGTGCTTTTCTCCCGATCCGCCTGAATGCCCGGACTCCAGCTAGAGAACAAGCTTCCAGAAGCACCATTTTCTCATACAAAGGATACTTAAGGAAAACTAGTGGAAGTAGGGACAGGAGCCGGGCCAAATCGAAGTTGGAGCCAATAGACTGTGTCTGCATATTTCATACTCAACTGTGAGCCACTTTCAGTACCTCGCTTGCCTTTCAGATTGATAGTCTGGGGGTGGCAGAGAGGGGAATAAAGAGGAAAATCTAGTATTTGTCTACTCCAGATAGCAAGTATGTATGCGAATAAGCACGTCTCGGGCTTTAGGCTGCTTTAGCGAGGTCCAGCACTTCGCTGCCTGGGACCCAGCAGCATTGCGGGTGCAGACATTCCTGAGGTAGGAAAGGATGCAAGAGAGGGAGGAACCTAGCCCTACGCCCGCAAGACTGGTGCTTGCCAGCATGCTCAGGCTGACTAGTCAGTGACCCCAGGGTGGGCATAGACGTGCCAGGTCTCCCAAGAACACTAAAGCCTGGGGAGGCAGTTTGGCTGGCCTATGGCTCTGACGGGTCGTGGATATCTAGAAACAGGTCTAATTTTCCTGTCCCTGTCATGAGATTAAAAGCTAATAGCAACAACCAAAACCATCCCAGCTGGTCCTCTCTGATTTTTACTCCAAAAAGCAAGTCCTTCAATGTACCCAGAGGCCAAACAATGAACCAGGTGAATTTCTAAATTCCTCTTTAGAAAGGTGTAGGGTTTTAGGGGAAAAATCCATTTTCCATGCTCAATCAAGAGAAAAATTTATCTTTCTAGTGCTCTGCTTTGTTTGAGGAGGAGGCTGTCTTTTCTGAAATAAGAGAAAAAAGTAGATAATGTTTTTGGGTGCCAAGAGCACAGTATTCATTTTTATTTTTGTCTACTGAATGAAAGGGGGAATGCATCTGTGTAAGGTAGAACATCAAGAAGGAAAATAAAATTGCTAATTATCATGAGTTGATTTTCTCTAATAGCTTTTTTTGTGGAAAGTTTTTGTTTTGTTTTTGTTTTTGTTTTTAATGGAAGGGAAAATCTTTACAACTTATTTCCCTAGTATGTCCATCTCCATCTTCATAACTGCCTTCATTCCAAGTTCTGATATATTTTAAAGATTAGCACTTTGGTTCAAATAATTCTCACATCACTTACCTTTTCTTTTCTTTTTTTTTTTAACATGTAAAGTTTCCATTGAGAGCGTCATTACCACTGCAGTTCAGTCTGATCTTCATGAAAGAGGACACACTGAAATACTTACTATTACATTTTACTCCTCTTGTAACTCTGCTTTCATAATTCACAGTATCCAGCATATGCACTGTCCTCTTCTTGGTAGCTAGGAAAATATCTTGGAGATGAAATCAGAAGCTGTCAAATGGTTACAGTTCTGATATGTGGTTTGCACTTCTGGATAAGACTGTGCCATAGAGAATGGCAGGAACTCAATGAAAATAAAATCACTGATTAATCCAGGACAGTGTGGCAAAGCCATGCCATGGAGTCACTCTCAGAGCACTGATAATCATTTATAACATCTACTTTAGACACTAATTAACTGATTTCTTAAAATCTCCATCTAAATTCAATGCACAGGATAGACCTATTCAGTGAGTATTATGAAATATTTAGTTATCATCCTGACAGATTCAAGAGATTAATATTATTGTCTACATTTTACAGTTCCTGAAACTGAAGTTCATAGAGGACAGATAATTTGCACAAGACCATGGAGGTGAAGAGTAACAGACTCTGGATTTCCATTCAGAGTGTCTTAACTCCTAAATTCAGCTACATGGTTGCTTTGTAGTTAATTTGTATTATTCTATAATATACAGCACAGCATTTAGTTTCAAGTGTATAGTCCAATAGAAAATTATCTCTGTAGAGTAGAAACATTACTTACAGACCAAGGAGACTACCAGTTGAACTAAGTAAACCAGAAAATCATCTGCAAATTTTAGTTTGCTGATAAGACTGACAGAAATCCACATCTGAAAATAATGAAAATGTTTCCCATTTCTCTTTTCCTGTGTTCTGTCTGATGGTGGCATAAATGACCAATGGAATAACCAAAAGCCAGGACACCTGGCAAAAGCTCTCCTCTTAGTGTTCTAACTCTAAAAGGACTGATGGGGACTCAGCTGGATTTGTGTACAAAGAGCAGGACTCCTTCATTGAATGCCTTTTATGTACCATCAGTCCTATTAATCCTCAAAAACATTCTGTGACATAGCTATTATTAGCTTCATTTTCTTTTTCTTTTTAAGAAATGAGGAAACAGATGGGGCACCTGGGTGGCTCAGTCGGTTAATGGTCCGACTTCCGCTGAGGTCATGATCTTCCGGTTTGTGAGTTGGAGCCCCGCATTGGGCTCTGTGCTGACAGCTCAAAACCTGGATCCTGCTTAGATTCTGTGTCTCCTTCTCTCTCTGCCCCTCCCCCACTTGTGTTCTGTCTCTCTCTATAAAAATATATAAATAAAAAAAATAAAATAAAAAGAAATGAGGAAACAGATTCAAAGAGACTAGATAAAATGCCCAAGGTTCTAAAGGTATAAATTATAGGTTGGGAAATTCAAACCCATGTCATTTCCACTCTACTATGCTGACCCTCTGCATATGGTCCTCCAATTGTGTGGCTACAAGTTTTCAGAATTTGCTTTACATTAAAAGTTATATAATTAACAAAAACCCTCAAAAGTTAAAAGGGAACTGTGTGAATTTGGTTTCTGGAGAAAATGGCATGAAGGAGCAATGACATATATTGCATTTTGTTTGTTCAGTCTTCCAGTTTGGAACTTAATACAGGGTTCTGCTAAAATCAGAAAAGGGAAATTATGGTAATGTGTACCCTATAAACATGGAAGTATGTCTAATTTATGAAGATTAATCTATGAAGCCATTATATAATTATAGAATAGATCCCAGAAGAGATTTCAAATACTTCAGTGGATAAGGATGTTTATCAGGCTGGTAAGAATTGATGAAAACTGAGAAAGTGTTAATGTGCAGAGGGGTTGATCAGTCAGGGAGACCTAGTATATAAAAAAAAAAGTCAAAGAGATGAGCATTGGTAGCTCTTTTTCATGTTCATTTTCATCTCACTAGTGAAACCACCAGTATGAGATTGATGAAGGAAATAAAATATTTTTAGGTTTCAATTGCCCTTACATTGAAATACCCCTTATCAAGCAGTCTGATTGCAATTTGCCTTACCATGTACTCTGCAGAGAGAATGCACTGGTCATACAGATAGATGAGAACAGGTACTTTGCATCATTTGATAGTTATCTTGCATAAAATCCCATTCATCTTTGTGTTGTCCACAACTTGCACTGTACATTGTATATAAATATTACAATCAATAAATCATTGTTATTGACTAAGTAGGCGTGTATGTGGTCATAAAAATGTAAGACTGGATAAATTACATTATGATATTTTTCAGTATTCAATATTAACCATCATTGGGGTGCCTGGGTGGCTCAGTCGGTTAAACATCTGACTTGGTTTGGCTCATGTCATGATCTCATGGCTGGTGAGTTGGAGCCCCTGCATTGGGCTCCCTGCTGGCAGTGCAGAGCTTGTTTGGGATTCTCTGTCTCTTCCTGTCTCTGCCCCTCCCCCACTCCTACTCTATTTCTGTCTCTAGATAAATAAACTTAAAAACAAAATATTAACCATCAGCAACAACTGCAGTTAGGAGGAGGCAGTGATGCCCAGTGGTTCAGAAAAGAACTTTGGTGTTAGACCAAATTTGGAGTTCTGGCTCTGGCATTTTCTTCCTTTCTTTTTTAATATTTATTTATTTATTTTGAGAGGGGCAGGGAGGGACAGAGAGAGGAGAGAACCCCAAGCAGGTTCTGAGTTGTCATCTTGGAGCCCCCCGACCCCCTCCCCCCCCCCCACCCGCGCGGAGCTCACCTCAGGAACCTGTGACCTGAACTGAAACTAAGAATAGGATGCTTAGCCACCTAAGCCACCCAAGCACCCCTGGCTCTCACATTTTCTAGGTGTGTGGCTGTGGGCAAATTAATCTCTAGACCTGTATTGTGAAGTAAGATAGACCCTAGTCCAGCGCCTGAGTGGCTCACTAAGTTAAGCGGTTAAGCAGCCATCTCTTGATTTTGGCTCAGGTCATAATCTCACAATTCATGCGGTTGAGTGGCCCAGTGGGGCTCTGTGCTGACAGTGTGGAGCTTACTTGGGATTCTCTCTCTCCCTGTCTCTGTGCCGCTCCCCCAATTGTGTGTGTGTGTGCTCTCTGTCTCTCTCAAACTTAATAAACATTAAAAAAAGATAGACACTAGCCACAGGAGACTAGTGAGCACTTGCAGTGTGTCTAATCCAAATTGAGATGTGCTGTGAGTATAAAATACACACCCTATTTTGAAGACTTAGCACATGCACAGACACACATGTATTTAAAATATATCATTAATATTTTTATTTTTATTTTTTATCATTAATATTTTTATATAAACTGTATGATGAAGTGATAACAGTTTGACTAATTGGTTAATCATATTACTAAAAAATAATTTCACCTGTTTATTTTCAATATTTTAAATGTAGCTGCTAGAAAATTTTAAATTACATATGACACTTGAATTATATATATTTTACAATGAGCTATCCTAAAAAGTTTCAATTTTGTTATCTAAAAATGGAGATGGGACACCTGGGTGGTTCAGTCGGTTAAGTAAGCATCCGACTTTGGTTCAGGTCATGATCTCATAGTTTTGGTCCATGAATTCGAGCCCTGCATCGGGCTCTGTACTGACAACTCAGAGATTGGATCCTGCTTCTGATTCTGTCTCTCCCTCTCTCTCTGCTCCTTCCCCGCTCACATTTTCTCTTTCTTTCAAAAATAAACATTAAAAAGTTTTAAATGGGGATACAACCTCATTTTCCTCAAATTATTGACTAATATTTAAATAAGATAATGCACCTGAAATTCTTAGCACAGTGTCTGACATTAAGTTAAAAAGTTATCACTCTCCAAGAGTTAGTAAATAAAGATGTTAAGTAAAATTTAAAAATAATTAATGTTTATTTTTGAGAGAGAGACAGTGCAAGCTGGGAACGAGCAGAGAGAGGAGACACAGAATCCGAAGCAGGCTCCAGGCTCTGAGCTGTCAGCACAGAGCCCAATGTGGGGCTCAAATTCAGACTGCGATATCATGACCTGAGTGGAAGTCAGACGCTTAACCGACTGAGCCACCCAGGTGCCCCTTAAGTAAATTTAAAAAAAAAAAAAAAAGAAAGAAACTTAAACCCTATTGGATTAGGGACTACCTCAGGAGAAAACTTTAGTTAAGAATTAATTTTATTTATTTATTTATTTATTTATTTATTTATGTATTTATTTATTTATTTATTTATTTTAAGTTATTATTTTGATTCCAGTTAGTTAACATATAGTGTAATATTAGTTTCAGGTGTAAATATAGTGATTCTACACTTCCATACAAGACCTGATACTCATCACAACAATTACTATTATTACATTTTATCCCAAGTGAAATCATTCTACTTCTCTTTCTTAGAACAACAGATATACATGTGTGCTTCTGGGAGGAGGAACAATATTGTGACACATAAAAGTGATAATGTGTATGGAAGTGCCTTGAAGAGTTAAAAGAACTTTCTCAATTCCAAACATTTTTACTATCATAATTTGTACAGACACTTTGACATTTAATTGGTGGATATTTATAGCATTGAGGCATTCAAGTCACAAATGAAAATGAGGCTGAAATGGTGCAGGTACACAGAAGCAAATGAATTTATCCAGAAGCTAAAGTTACAGGAAAGGGAGAAAACTTGGTATTTAACCAAAGATCTATGTTTTCAGTAGTTTAACTACAGAAATACCATACCTGGCTGATAATAGAATGCATTGTGCCACTAGAAACACTAGAGAGTGCTGTTAGTGAGAGCTTAGAAGGATGTATTAAGTCCTCCAACATCATTTACCTTCTACATCACTGTAGATGAGGAGACTTTGTGAAGGGTGTACCTGTGAAAGGAAACTAGCATTTCTCCATTCCCTCTTGTACATGACTTGGAAGGTTTTGTTTTATTTTGGTTTTTCTTGTTTTATTTTGTTTTGTTTTGTTTTAGTGCCAGGACTAGCCTTACAACATTATCAAAATAATAAAATGTTAGAAATTTGCTATAATGCTTGGGCAAATAATTGGGAAAAGTTTTCAATGATTCCCTACTCTGAGAAAAAAAAAAAGCCCAAGGAGGGGTTGATGAGAAATTCCCAAGAAAGGGCTTTCAATGAAGGAAAGATTTCAACAGGAATTCCTGACCACTCTAACAACCTCTGTAATTAAATAGGGGTAGGGAAAATGCTTGGTAATCATGCCATATAAGACTCTCTCTCTCTCTCTCTCTCTCTCTCTCTCTCTCTCTCTCTCTCTCTCTTTCAGCTTGAATAGCTACCGACGCTTGCCGTGGACAGAAACTACAGCTGAAATTCTCTCATAAAAGCCTGGGAATGATGGCCTCATATGTATAGCTGAACTTTTACTGAAGCACTGAGCTCTGATTAGTGCAATTAAGTGAGTAAAGGTATGTAGTGTTGTTTTCAGGGGTGCTGTTCTTACTAAAGAATCTGTTTCTCCTACTGTAGTCTTTTTTCTGCAGATGAGTAGTTGCAAACTGTACCGGATGAGGTTTTTCATCAGTGTGTTATTTACCTGTAATGTTATGAAAGGACATGAGCAGGGAAAATTGTATCTTAAAAGCATGGCAAGATCATAATACTATTAATGGATTCTGTCCTTGTTTCCCAAGGACAGGCTTTAGCTTGAGTTATTCAGATGTTGCTTGGTGAGGTGAAAGAGTCAAAGAGGTTTTGGTTGCTGAGGAAACAAGAATTATTTTTTGTTATTTCTTTTAACATGGAGATTGAGTTTATTTTTTTCTTATTCTATCCAAACTTCTATGTTATCTCTTTTCAAGAAATAGGGGTCAGCTACTGCTCTAAATTTAGGTAGTACACACACATAAGAAAATAATAATATAATTTCTCCAAAGCAATAGATTAAGATTGATAACAATATACATTTTTAATTTTTTATGTTTATTTATTTTTGAGGTGGGGGTAGAAGCAAAGAGAGAGAGACACACAGAATCTGAAGCACAGATACTGACGTGGGGCTCGAACTCATGAGCTGCGAGATCATGACCTGAGCCGAAGTTGGACATTTAACTTATTGAGCCAACCAGACACCCCTAAAAATATACATTTTTAAAGAGTCCTGGGCTAATTGCTTACCACTCAGAGCCTTCTTTATTTTTAGGCCTCTTTATTTCTATTATAAGGTATGACTATGAGCTAAGTAGACTTAACTTTTGTATAGTTTGTGAAATCAGTTATATTTCTTGATGTATGATAACAAATATACTGCGTATTCCATTGAAAGATGTAGAAAACCACTTTACTTTTTGTTTTTTAAACAACCATGGTTGTGGTTTAATCAACATAGCTTTTAATAAATGGCTACTTTGAGTCATTTTTCATTGACTAGAGTACTGCAGATACCTCATTTTAAATGGTTAAATATATGTTTAGATAATCAACATAGGATTTCTGCTTTCTTTTAAGATTGAATAGTTTTTATTTTATCATTACTGAAAATTAGCTGAATGTCAGTTTCTGTAATTGGATAAAATATAAAAGCCAAGAATTTTTCTCATTTGCCAAGACACAGCTGTTCTTCACTATTCCTTTTATATTTTCTTTCACGTAAAAGGAAGATCAGTGATTCATTTTACTTTCATGTAAAAAAATGTCTTGAAATTTTCAATTAATTGTTCTTTGTTGATGGAGTTCTAAATAAAGTGAAACCACAGATGCAATTTGGTACACTATTGATTTTTAATTAAGATTTTATTTTTAAGTAATCTCTACACCTAACATGGGACTTAAATTCACAACCCTGAGATCAAGTGTTGCATGCTCTACCAACTGAGTCAACCAGATGTCCTAGCACACTGTTGATTCTATTGTGCTTATCTGACAGGCTACATAGTGAAGGAAGAGTGTTTGAAGCATAGAAGGGTTATCATACAACATAGTATAACACAAAATTGGCAATGAAAATAATGTATTGTTCCTGTATTCCTTCTACTGTGAATGTTGTTATTATCAGTAGGCTCCATCTTTTCTAGTTCTGTTACTGTTCTTCAAAGCACTAAAAGGAGCTTTACTTTCAAACTGAATTTAATTCTGTCATATCAAAGAATCCTTTAAAAATCTCCACCATGTCAACTAAGGAGTTTTCAGATTCAGTGTCCTTTCAGACCAGGTGTCTTGAGGTGAATCTAACAAATACAAGTCTTATTCCAAGTCTAATTCTAGTGATCTAATTTGTACAATTAGCCATCTACCTTAGTTATCTGATTGACACCACTATTACCACTAGTACATACTGCTAGAACCAGTGTGGAGGTTCTGATCCTCACTTGGAGCATTGCCTAGTTTCAACTCGTCCATTTCACTGGTGCTCTAGGTTCAGTATCAATGAAATATTACCTGCTTGGCTGAGGGTCATGATCCCAACAGGACAGCCTTCTAGACTTTCCTTTAAATACCAAATAACTTATGACTCCAGCCTCACATTTCATGTATTACATTCTTGGACCATTTATTCTACAGAAGATGCTGAAGTGGCTAGGCTATGTTGGTAAGGCTTTGTAATTCATCACAACAAGTAATGATATGTTAATCAAAGATGTTTATAATTTTTGAACAGTGCAACTGAATTACTTAACACATACACTTCCATTCCCATCAGTTATAAATTATTCTCCCAAAGTAACCATAGGAATGTAACAGTCAGAATAATTTCAATAAAATATCTAAAAAATGTGAAATTAACTTTTTTCATAAACTTGTTAAATGACAGGTTTCCAAATGTTCTATGAATTATTAAAATTACTTCTGTTTTTGTATAAGGATTACTTGTGGTGAGAGGCCTAAATGGTTCTGAAAAGGCAACAATATTTTAAAAATGCATTTACAAGAGAAGGTGTGTGGTAACTTTGAAGTGTGTATTAACTGGTGACATAGACAATGAAATGTATATTTTCAAAGTTAGTCAAGGTCCTCAAGAATTATATACTTACATTAAAAGTTTTAACTGTATCTGTCATTTTTATAAACTAACATTTATGGAGAATTAAATGATACTATAGTTTGTACCAAATCTATTTTTAACTCTGTGCCATTCTAGTCTCTTTTTCTTCAAAAGTCTTTCTGGGTTAATAATGCTTAAAAGTTATATAACTTAAAACTTTTTCTGAACTATAGTGCCTGCTTCTTATACTTTACAGAACTGTGACATGAGATGCATCCTAGACTTGTAAATTGTCAGATAAACAATATCTTTATTGTAACATTAGATTTGCTTTACCAAGAAGCTCTAAATTATAGTCCAGTAAACTCTTAAAATTAACTTGGCTTATTCAACTAATAATAAATTAAAAGAGATCCAAAAACTAGAAGATAAGTCTTTTGTCTTAAAGGTATGTGTGAGAATTAGTAACCTGGATTGGGTCTTTAGGAGGAGGAGAAGGAAAAAGGGTATGAAGAACAGGCAACCTTGGGATCCTGAGGAAGGGAAGGCAATACAGTGGAAAAACAACTCAGGAGGCCAGAGGACAAAAATGGTGTGTGTGCTGTGGCTAAGGTCCTCTAGGGGGCAGGAGGGGAACATGTTAGACTTGGGGGAGGTAGGGGTGCTGTCCAGATGGGAAACAGGTTTATTTAGAGTAGGACCACCTGTGTCTTCGTATGCAATATATGTGGTTAGTTTGCAGTGGGAGCTTATGAAGAGTTAATTCAACCAGGGAACCCTTTTCAAATAGTATAAAAAATACTGCTAAGCAGTTTTAAAAGCATCTCTCTGGACTCTTCAAACTTGTCTGCCCATAATGATGAGCTAATCCTATTGCATATAGCTATGTTATACTACTGACATTCATGTTACCCTTTATGTACTGCTTCCCAGAACAGACCAGACTCCATTACAAAACTGGGGATAGGAAGAGCGATATATGGACAAAAGAATGAAAGAAAAGCAGTCACTGAGGGAAAAGAAAATCGGAGGTAAGGATAGCTGTATTATTCACCCACTTATTTGTTAGTTCATTTACTCATGAAAAACCAAATATTTAATGAAAAACTATATATTCAAGACGCCTAAAATTCATTCCTTAAATAGCCTTTCCATCTCACCTGTATTTTATAGATCTAGATAGTGAGTTATATAATGTTGAGTACAATATATATATATATATATATATATGTATATATATGTATGTATATATATTATATTATTTATTATATACTAATTATATATTCATTATATATTTATTATATATTATATTATATTATGTTATGTTATATTATATTATATTATATTATATTATATTATATTATATTATATTGAGGGAGGCAGGGAAAAGGGATTTATAATATCAATTTATTTGCAGAAAATAAATATCCTTTTCTACTCTATCTCCATTATAACTTACATCATTCCTGAGGAGCCATTTGCCCTCACATACATTGCAAAAGTAAAATGAATCCCATATTGGGGTGCCTGGGTGGCTCAGTTGGTTAAGCATTCATCTCTTGATTTTGGCTCAGATCATGATCTCATGGTTTGTGAGATCGAGCCCTGCGTTGGTCTCTATGCTGACAGTGCAGAGCCTGCTTGGGATTCTTTGTCTTCCTCTCTCTCTCTGCCCCTCCCCTTGGTTCTCTCTCTCTCTCAAAAATAAACATTAAAAAAATGAATATACTTTATATAACAACAATGGCATGAGATGTAGTCTCTATGTGTGTGTATACATAAATATGTATACATAGATAAAATGATAGATTTATGGATATCGGGATATAGATATAGATATAGATATAGATATAGATATAGATATAGATGTGTAGTTTTGAAACAGTATGTTGTCGCAATGTAGATCATTTGAACAGCCACACAGTGATCAAATGACTGATACAAACAGAGGCAGATCTACTATAAAGCTAATGAAATTTAAGCTTAAGACACCTCACTTGTATAGACCTTAGAAGAGGTCTGAAAATCATTGTCATATGAAGGAATAATCAAATGATATGCAGCCAAAAAATGTTGGAAAGAAGTATTCTAGACATATCAAGCAGTTTGTTAACACACATATACTATTCTCTTGGATTTTTCAATGTTTGTGATATCAGCTTTTATAAATTTGTCCTTTGTTCTGATTATTTTTTCTCTATAAATTAATATTTTTAAACCAAATTATATTATTAATTTTGTATCATTTTGTTAAAGAGAACCCCTATGTATAAGTTTAAGACTCCACAATACCATGACTTGCTCCCTATTTATCCATGTCAAAAAACCTCCCTTTTATTTTTCCCAAGTAATTAAAAATATTCTTAAAAGTGAAATTTAAATTATAGGCTTGAGTCTTTTACTAAGTGCATTAATTTAGACCTACAAAATAACTTCAATTTTTAATTCTGAATTTTTTAAGTTTATTGATTTATTTTGAGAGAGAGAGAGAGAAAGTAGGGGAGGGGCAGAGAGGGGGGGCGGAGAGAGAGAATCCCAAGCAGGCTCTGCAGCTCCAGCATAATGCCCTATACAAGGTTCGAACCCATGAACCACGAGATCATGACCTGAGCTGGAACCAAGAATTGGACGCTTAACCGACTGATCCACCGAAGCGCCCATAATTCTGAAAAATTTTTAATCATTTCTGTAGCTATCTAGAATATGATTGTTGACCACATCTGCAACTAAGTGGAACATTGAAGCAAAACATTTATACACATGAGGAAGATATTTTGGTCTTTTAATTAAGGGACAAAAAGCATGCAATCTGTACAATATGGAGCTCAGTAAAGTAGGAGTGTCCATTATCATCTTGGAAATCATAGAATTTGCTCAAGTTTTGGGTTTTGGGTCATAAGACATTTTTCTTGTCACATAATCATCTGTCATGTTTAAAGGATATATGAAATTCCTGAGAAATCAAATAAAATGGAATTTTATATTGAACATAAGATAGGAAAGTATCAAATCAATCTTTCTTTCAAGTTCTATGATGACAATACTCCTTAGGATTAGATTTTCCTCTACTTTCAACTGCTAAATATATTACATTTCACAAATAAAGAACATTAGTCAAACCTTAAAACTTTTCTTCAAGATAAGTTGTCACTGTTATTTTTAAATGACAAAATACTGGAAGCAATGCTGCAATTTTATCTACTCCAATTGAAATTCTGTACCATAATTTACAATCTGCTCTAAGAAGAAAAATGGAATTATAATTTAAATTCACTTTAATAAGGTGGATGAGATTATTTTATGAAATAAAAAGTAATTATATTTTAGCAGATAATAATAGCCCATGAATCTATGAATTGCCTTTATGTTTGTTGTAATACTTCACATTGTATTTTTCAGTTAAAAATGTTGATACTTGTATAAGAGAAAGAAAAACTTGAAATTGATTTGTTAAAATGGACCTTTAGTTAAAATGTGATTAGATCTTGAGTTTTATCCCTTGGGAGAGTTTAAGTAAATTATGTGTTTAGAAGTATGGTTAAGGATGTTAATTAATAATGGTGAACAGGCATGCTGCCCACATATGCATATGATCCTGCTTGCTTCTTAAAAAAAAAAAAAGCAACAGTGATGTATTCCCTTTATCACAAAAAAAAGACATTTGTTAGAGAGTTGGTTAATGACAAAGGGCATAGTGGGAAACAAAATATGTTTTCTGTACAAAATTAGCTGCCCCATATGTGACTCAAATCCATGTCTTTGGACTCAGTTGGTATTTTCTAAATTGAAAGTGCTCTTGTTATACTAATGAACCTCAAAATAATGAAAAATACTAAGTTTAAAAGAATAAGCTTCTTTAACTTGTTAAAATGAATGCAGACTATTAAACAAGGATGCCAAACACGTACTAACGCTTGGAATCACAATGGCAATAGGGAGAAAAAAATGTCATTCTCTATTTTCTTCCTGATATTTGTTCATACATGTAGAGAATGCCATAAGTTAACATTTGGTAGTATACTTGCCAAGTGCTGATAATACTAATAACTGTAAAAGATGATAGAGGGACTCAAGAAAAAAAAGAATATAAAGATCAGAAGTGCTGGATATTGCTAAAATACTATGTATGCATGTTCACACACACACACACACACACACACACAAATGGAAACCTAAGAAGTCTAGTAAGTTATCTATTCTGAAATATTTGGTGCTGAATCAGAGGCTATGCACCACCAAATCTAGTATTGGGGAATCAACAAATCTAAAGTGGGCAATTAATTTGAGTCTTTGATCATTCAAGTGATCTTAAGACCCAGTGCAAGACGACTAAGCAGATCCATCAGTTTGCTTATTAAGCTGCCTTAAGGATTCATTTAGACAACCATATGTCCCTTGCAAATACTTAATGGCTAAATGATACCTTTACTTAGGATAATTTTTTCTAAATTGTGTTCCTTGGATTTGTAATTAATATTAGCTTTAAAGGCTCGGAGATATATTGCAGCAAAGTTCAACGTGTTCTAACCCAGAATTTCCCCAATTAATTGCCTGTGCATTTTTTCTTTTCTTTTTAACAGTGACATCTACTATTGTTCTCACCCACTTTTGAGACATGGTACTTTTATTACTGCTGAGAAAGAATATGAAAGAATAGATGAAAATTACTTACATAATGAAGAAATACAACAAGAGAGAAACTGAGGCCCAATTATGTTTGGAATTACTCCTTTATGTCTCTAAATTTCACATTTTTAAATTTTAATGTATAAAATTACACAATATTATATTTTATTTAAAAAATAACGTTTATTCCTTTTTGAGAGACAGAGAGAGACAGAGCATAAGCAGGCGTGGGGCGGAGGGAGAGGGAGACACAGAATCCTAAGCAGGCTCCAGGCTCTGAACTGTCAGCACAGATCCCGGCATGTGGCTCGAACCCACGAACTGTGAGAGGAAGTCAGATGCCCAACCAACCTGAGCCACCCAGGCGCCCCATACAATATTATATTTTAAATGATTAAATCAATTTATAGATTTAAGTAGCAATTCTTTAAGGTATAGACATTTGGACTAGAGAGGCTTTACTATGCACCAAAACATGAATACAAGAGAAGCAATATCAGTTACTTGGTCAAAGTACAATTTCTGCTAAATTACATTCTGCTAAATTAAAATGCCCTTATAGCATCCACTACATATAGTTTTCTTTCACTCATGCCTCAAATCTATGTTATGTTGTCTTATGTTATTTTGTTGCTAAGGAGAGCCCTTGAGATGACTGATACACTGGTTTGAAAAGTGACTGTAGATGATAGTCATAGCATAAATGAAACTCACTTTACTTGATCCTAAGTTCTTTGTTAATTGTCTTTATTTGGTTAAGAGATTAACACTTTTTATAGTCAAGAGATCAACTCATTGATCTCTCATAGACCAATTTCAAATTATAGATTATTGGCATGCTAGGTGATTATGGTGTGACATATCAATTTAGGCTGTTGACAGTCAACCATGGACACTAAACCACATATTTATTTTTATTTACTTTTATATTTTCAATATTTATTTTTGACAGAGAGAGAAACAGGATGCGAGTGGAGAGGGGCAGGAATAGAGGAACAAGCAAAATCTGAAGCAAGCTCCAGGCTCTGAGCTTTCATCACAGAGGCAGATGCATGGCTTGAACTTACGAACCATGAGATCGTGACCTGAGCTGAAGGCAGAAGCTTAATATACTGAGCCATCCAGGCACTCTTAAAGCCTCACATTTAAATCACTGTTTCCTTTGGTTAGATTAAAAAATGATGATCAACATATTAGATGTTGAAAGTAAAACTTACTTTTATTACTTTTATTAAATTCTCCGCAGGAAATAATATACGTAATAGATCAATGATGTTTGCAATTTAATTCTGTTTATCAGAGTCCTTTTTGAAAAATAGTAAAGGAATTTATAATACTTTGTCATTTCTAACTTTGTCATTTCTATTTTTTAATATAATTTATTGTCAAATTGGTTTACATACAACACCCAGTGCTCATCCCAACAAGTGCCATCCTCAATGCCCATCACCCACTTTCCCCTCTCCGCCATCCCCCATCAACCCTCATTTGTTCTCAGTACTTAAGAGTCTCATGGTTTTCCCTCCCCCTTCTCTGTAACTTTTTTCCCTTCCCCTCCCTCATGGCCTTCTGTTAAGTTTCTCAAGATCCACATATGAGTGAAAACACATGGGATCTGTATTTCTCTGAACTGACTTATTTCACTTAGCATAATACCCTCCAGTTCCATCCACATTGCTGCAAATGGCCAGATTTCATTCTTACTCATTGCCAAATAGTTTTCCATTGTATATATAAACCACATCTTCTTTATCCATTCTTCACTTGATGGACAGTTAGGCTCTTTCCATAATTTGGATATTGTTGAAAGTGCTGCTATAAACATTGGGGTACAAGTGCCTCTATACATCATCACTCCTGTATCCCTTGGGTAAATTCCTAGCAGTGCTATTGCTGGGTCATAGAGTAGTTCTATTTTAATGTTTTTGAGTAACCTCCACACTGTTTTCCAGAGAAGCTGCACCAGTTTGTATTCCCACCAACAGTGCAAGAGGGTTCCCGTTTCTCCACATCCTCTCCAGCATCTATAGTCTCCTGATTTTTTCATTTTAGCCACTCTGACCAGCATGAGGAGGTATCTCAGTGTGGTTTTGATTTGTAATTCCCTAATGATGAGGGACATTGAGCATCTTCTCATGTGTCTGTTGGCCATCTGGATGTCTTCTTTAGAAAAGTGTCTATTCATGTCTGCAGCCCATTCTTCACTGAATTATATGTTTTTCAGATGTAGAGTTTGGTGAGTTCTTTATAGATTTTGGATAATAGCCCTTTGTCCGATATGTCATTTGCAAATATCTTTTCCCATTCCAATGGTTGCCTTCTAGTTTTGCTGAGTGGTTCCTTTGCAGTGCAGAAGCTTTTTATCTTAATGAGGTCCCAATAGTTAATTTCTGCTTTTAATTCTCTTGCCTTTGGAGATATCTCGAGTAGGAAATCGCTGTAGTTGAGGTCAAAGAGGTTGTTTCCTGCTTTCTTACCTAGAGTTTTGATGGTTTCCTGTCTCAAATTCAGGTCCTTCATTTTGAGTTTATGTTGTGAATGGTGTAAGAAAGTGGTCCAGTTTCATTCTTCTGCATGTTGTTGTCCAGTTCTCCCAGCACCATTTGTTAAAGAGACTCTCTTTTTTCCACTGGATACTCTTTCCAGCCTTGTCAAAGATTAGTTGGCCATACATTTGGGGGCCAGTTCTGAGGTCTCTCTCCTATCCCATTGGTGTATGTGTCTGTTTTTGTGCTAATACCATGATGTCTTGATGATTACAGCTTTGTAGTAGAGGCTAAAGTGTGGGATCATGAAGCCTCCCGCTTTGGTTTTCTTCTTCAATATTACTTTGGCTATTTGGGGTCTTTTGTGTTCCCATACAAATTTTAGGATTGTTTGTTCTAGCTTCAAGAAGAATGCTTGTGCCATTTTGATTGGGATTGCATTAATGTGTAGATTGCTTTGGGTACTATTGACATATTAACAATATTTATTCTTCTAATTCATGAGCATGAAATATTTTTCCATTTCTTTGTGTCTTCTTCAATTTCATTCATAAGCTTTCTATAGTTTTCAGCATACAGACCCTTCATCTTTGGTTAGGTTTATTCCGAAGGTGTTTTATGCTTCTTGGTACAATTGTGAATGGGATCAGTTACTTTATTTCTCTTTGTGTTGCTTCATTATTGGTGTATAAAAATGCAACTGATTTCTGTCCATTAATTTTGTATCCTGTGACTTTGCTGCACTCATGTAACAGTTCCAGCAGACTTTTGGTGGATTCTGTCAGGTTTTCCATGTAGAGTATCATGTCGTCTGTGAAAAGTGAAAGTTTAACTTCATCTTTGCCAATTTTGATGCCTTTTATTTCCTTTTGTTGTCTGATTGCTGATGCTAGCACTTCCAACACTATGTTAAACAACAGTGGTGACAGTGGACAACCCTGTTGTGTTCCTGATCTCAGGGGGAAACCTCTCAGTTTTTCCCCCTTGTGGATGATATTAGGTGTGGGCTTTTCATAAATGGCTTTTATGATGTTTAAATATATTCCTTCTATCCCGACTTTCTCGAGCGTTTTCATCAAAATAGGATGCTGTATTTTGTCAAGTGTCTTTTCTGCATCTATTGACAGAATCATGTGGTACTTATCTTCTCTTTTATTAATGTGATGTATCACAGTTATTGATTTTCAAATATTGACCCAGCCCTGCAGCCCAGGAATAAATCCCCCTTGATCATGGATCTTGTTTTTTTTTTTTTAATCCATTCTTATATCCTATGTCTTTTGATTGGAGCATTTAGTACATTTACATTTAGTGTTAATATTGAAAGATATAGGTTTAGAGTCATTGTGATATCTGTAGGTTTTATGCGTGTAGTGTTTTCTCTGGTACTTTGTGGTCCTTGCAACATTTCACTCACAGAGTCCTCCTGAGGATCTCTTGTAAGGCTGGTTTACTGGTGACAAATTCTTTCAGGTTTGTTTGTTTTGGAAAACCTTTATCTGTCCTTCTATTGTGAATTACAGGCTTACTGGGTAGAGGATTCTCGGCTGCATATTTTTTGTTCATCACATTGAAGATTTCTTGCCATTCCTCTCTGGCCTGTCAAGTTTCAGTAAGTAGGTCTGCTACTACTCTTATGTGTCTACTTTTGTATGTTAAGGCCTGTTTATGCCTAGCTGCTTTAAAAATTCTCTCTTTATCCTTGTTTTATGCCAGTTTCACTATGATATGTTATGCAGCAGATCCATTCAAGTTATGTCTGAAGGGAGTTCTCTGTGCCTCTTGGATTTCAATGTCTGTTTCCTTCCCCAGATCAGAGAAGTTCTCAACTATGATTTGTTCAAGTATACCTTCAACCCGTTTCTCTCTCTTCTTCTGGAATTCCTATGATACAGTTATTGTTCTGTTCGATTGCATCACTTAGTTCTCCAATTCTCCCCTCATATTCCTGGATTTTTTTATCTCTCTTTTTTGCAGCTTCCTCTTTTTCCATAATTTTATCTTCTCATTCACCTATTCTACTCTGCCTCTTCAATCTGTGCTGTGGTTGCCTCCATTTTATTTTGCACCTCATTTATAGAATTTTTAATTCATCATGACTATTTTTTCTTCTGTGGTATCTGCAGTATTAGATTCTCTTCTGTCTTCTATACCTTTTTCAAGCCCAGTCATTAATCTTATGACTATTATTCTGAATTCTTTTTCAGTTATGTTGCTTATATCCGTTTTGATAAATTCTTTAGCTGTCACTTATTCCTGGAATTTCTTTTGAGGAAAATTTTTCCATTTCATCATTTTGGCTAGTTTTCTGTCCCTTATGAGTTTTAAAAGCTTGTTATGTGCTCTGCACCTGTGAGCACTGCTTTATTAAAGTGGGGTCATACACTGTCCAGGGCCTGGCCCTTCAGGAGGTGTTTTTCAGAGAGTGTTACTTGCTCTCTATTGTTGTGATTTTGGTTATTTTATTTCTCTACTCATAGTGATGTTTTGGACTCTCCATAAGGTATGCTTTGACTTATTCTTTGAAGTAGCCCTGGAGAGGAAAACAAACAGACAAATAGGAAACAAAAACACGCAAACACACTGACAAATAAAACAAACAAAGGGAAAAAAACACAAACAAACAAACAAAAAATCCAAAAGTAAAAAGCCAGAAACACCAGCTACAAGTAAAGTACAGGGTGGAGGCAGTGCTGAGGGAAGAACCCATAAAAAGAGAGAAATGACAGGGGCGGCAACAAAGAGAAAATAAACATTGACCAGGCAGAGAAGCTAAATGACTTAATCCAGAGAGAGAGAAAGGAAAATAAAGAAGGAGGCGGGGAAAAAGAAATGAAGATAAAGTTACCCAGACAGAGAAACTATAGGGCTTGATTATTCCAGAGAGAGAGAAAGAAAAGTAAGGAAAGAGGTGTAGAACATGTATCAAGAGAATGGATTAAATATGTCTGTTTAAACAAACCAAAAACCAGAGTAACCAGCCTAGAGGAGGGAAGAGATAAGAAGGAGAAAAGGAAGGGAAAATATACCTAAATAACGAGAAAAGTTCTGGAGTTAATCCAGGCTATGCAGCAGTGTTGCTTTGGAGGACAGGGCCATCTGGTTCCATGGCATCTATCCTGCTCCATTAGATATGCAGTTACCAGGTGCAGGGGGGCGTGGCTTGGTGTAAGCTGGTCCAGCCTCCACTGTGAGCCCCATGGACTGATTCCTGAGGCCCCACCTTGATGGGGGGGCAGAAAATGGCAATCCCCCAGACTATTCTCCATGGACCTGGTGGACTCCATTCAATTCATCCTCACTGTGCCGGGGTCACAAACAGGGTGGTCCTTCTCACTCTGCTGACTTCCCTGCCCCAGCACTTGGCTAGGATTCAAACTGCTGCTCTGTGTGCTCCAGTACTGGGGAAGCACCTCTCTGTACAGCCTGATATGTGGTACCAACTGGTTTTGTCTGTACTGCAGCACTTCAGGGAGGACCACCTTCTGTTGTGGACTGAGCCCCTGACCTAGCCACCAAGTTCGGGGGTGGTGGACTCAGGAAGGCTTTGTTTTTAACGTTTATTTATTTTGAGACACATAGAGATACAGAGCTCAAGTGAGAACGGGGTAGAGAGAGAGGGAGACAAAAATCTGGAGCATGCTTCAGGCTCTGAGCTGTTAGCACAGAGCCAGACATGGGGCTCAAACTCACAAACTGCAAGAACATGACATGAGCTGAAGTCAGATGCTTAACTGACTGAGCCACCCAGGTGCCCCTTGTTTTTCTTTTTAAACACTGTTTTGGCTGTATGGAGTCCTTTGTTTCTTGATTCAAATTTTAGATTTGTTCTAGCTGTGTGAAAAATGCTGTTGGTATTTTGAAAGTGTTTGCACTAACTGTGTAGATTACTTTGGGTTTTATCAACATTTTAACAATCTTAATTTTTCCAATCCATGAGCATAGAATATTTTTCAATTTCTTTGTGTCATCTTTAATTTTTTTCATCAGTTTTTTTTAATAGTTTTTACAGTACAAGTCTTTCATCTATTTGGTTCGGGTTATTCCTAGGTATCTTATTATTGTGTGTGCAATTGTAAATGGGATTGTTTTTTTAATTTTACTTTCTGCTGCTTCCTTATTGGTGTAGAAGCAAGCAACAGATGTGTGTACATTCATTTTGTATCCTGAAACTTTTGGGAATCTGTTAATAACTTCTAGCAGTTTTTTTGATGGATTCTTTAGGACTTTCTATTTAGTGTATCATGTCATGTGCAAATACTGAGATTTTTACTTCTGCCTTACGAATTTGGATTCTTTTTGTTCCTTTTTATTGTATTCTGAATATTCTGGCTAGGACTTCCAGTAATAAGTTGAATGAAATTGGTTTGAGTGAACATTCTTGTCTTGTTCCTGAACATAGGGGGATATTGCACTGTTCTTGTTTTTATTTTTTTTCCCCCTTTAGGATGATCTTATCTGTGGGCTTTTCATATACAGCCTCTATTATGTTTCTCTAAACTTAAAGTGTTTAGAGATTTCATCATGAATGGGTGTTATTGTTTGTCAAGTGCTTTTTTGGCATCACTTGTAATCATCATATGATTCTTATGTTTTGTTGTATTGATGTTATGTATCACATTGACTGATTTGCAAATATTGGACCATGCTTTCAATCGTGAAATAAATCCCACAAGATCATTGTGAATAAAAATGTAAATCCATTGTTGAATTCATTTTGCTAATATTTTTATATTAGCAAGATCATCATATATAGATTTTGGGGTATTTACAGCAATAGCACTGCTAGGAATTTACCCAAGGGATACAGGAGTACTGATGCATAGGGGCACTTGTACCCCAATGTTTATAGCAGCACTCTCAACAATAGCCAAATTATGGAAAGAGCCTAAATGTCCATCAACTGATGAATGGATAAAGAAATTGTGGTTTATATACACAATGGAGTACTATGTGGCAATGAGAAAGAATGAAATATGGCCCTTTGTAGCAACATGGATGGAACTGGAGAGTGTGATGCTAAGTACAATAAGCCATACAGAGAAAGACAGATACCATATGTTTTCACTCTTAGGTGGATCCTGAGAAACTTAACAGACACCCATGGAGGAAGGGAAGGAAAAAAAAAAAGAAGTTAGAGTGGGAGAGAGCCAAAGCATAAGAGACTCTTAAAAACTGAGAACAAACTGAGGGTTGATGGGGGGTGGGAGGGAGGGGAGGGTGGGTGATGCGTCTTGAGGAGGGCACCTTTTGGGATGAGCACTGGGTGTTGTATGGAAACCAATTTGACAATAAACTTCATATATTGAAAAAAAATATTCCTAGTCATACATTAGAAATAGGTCAAAACTAGAATTAAATGTCTTGTAAAAAATAAAATAAAATAAAATCTAGCTTTTCTGTTATAAGTATGGCTACCCCAACTTTCTTTTGATGACCATTAGCATCATAGATTGTTCTGCATCCCCTTACTTTCAATATGCATGTGTCTTTTGATCTAAAATATGTCTCTTGTAGGCAGCATCTAGATGGTTGTTATCATCTTATCCATTATGATACCCTATATCCTTTGATTGGAGCATTTAGTCCACTGACAGAGAGAATACTCAAAGATATTAATTTAGTTCCATTGTGTTGCCTTGAGTTGGAGTTTCTGGTGATGTTCTCTAGGTCTTTCTAGTGTTTGTTGCTTTTGGTCATTTTGTTTTTGTTTTTGTTTTTGTTTTTTTGTCTTTTCTACACTCAAAGAGTGCCCCCTTACAATTTCTTGCTGGGCTGGTTTAGTGTTCATGAACTCCCTTCGTTTTTGTTTGTCTGGGAAACTCTATATCTCTCCTTGTATTTTGAATGACAACATTGCTGGATAAAGAATTCTTGACTGCATAATTTTCTGATGCAGCATCTTGAATATATTTTGCCACTCCTTTCTGGTCTGCCATCTTTCTGTGGCTGGGTCTGCCATGAACCTGATCTGTTTTCCCTTATGGGTTTAGGACATTTTTCCCTTGCTGTTTTCATAACTCTTTCTGTGTCTGTGTATTTTGTGAATTTGACTATTAATTGCCTTGGTGATGTCGGTTTTTCTTGAATCTAATGGGAGTTCTTTGTGCTTCTTGGATTTTGATGTCTGTGCCTTTCCCCAGATTAAGAAAGTTTTCTGCTATAATTTGCTCACATAACTCCTCTGCCCCTTTTTCACTCTCTTCATCTTCTGGGACTCATCATTCAGATGCTATTCCTTTTTAATAAGTCACTGAGTTCTCTGATTCTTTCTGATTCTTGCATCTTGTTCTTTTGCCTTATTTTCACTCTTTTTTCTGTTTCCTTATTCTCCATAGTTTTGTCTTCTATATCACTGATCCACTTCTTTCTAGTGTCCATCCCTGCCTGATATCTATTCAATATTGCATCTTGGTTATAGAATTTTCAGTTTCATCCAGACTAAATTTTACTTCTTTTTTCTCTGCAGAAAGGAATTCTATGCTTTTTTCTTCCCTAGCTAGTATTCTTGTTATTGTGGTTCTAAATTCTAGTTCAGACATCTTGCTCATGTCTGTGTTTATTAAGCATCTGGCTGTCATTTCTTCCTGTTTTTTCTTTTGGGGTGATTTCCTTCATTTATTCATTGTGGAGGAAGATAAAAATTAATAAAATTAAAAAATTAAAATTAAAAAAATTAAAAGCAAAATAAAAGACCAAATAAAAGAAGCTAAATCCTAGTTGTGTTTGGGCCTGCTTGTTGAATGAAGTTTGATAAAATGGAGAAGACATGTTATGAAAAGAAAAAAAAAAAAAGATAAGAAAGGTAAGAAAAAATTACAATTAAAAAATATCTATAATAAAATAGAATAAAATGACATAAAGAAAATGAAATAGAATAAAAAAATAAAAAATAAAGGATAAAAAAGAATATAAAACAAATTTTTGTCTTTCTGTATCCAATAAAGAGGAAAAAAGAAAACAATTTAATTAAAAGCAGAAGTAAAGAACAAATAAATGAACCATCAAACAGAATGAAACTGTAATGAAGTTATATCTAATTTCCTATAGAACTCAAACTATGAATTCCTCTGTAGTCTGTACAGTAAGCAGGTGGAGTGACTTGTGTTGGATGTCTAGGGGATGTGCTTGGAAGGTGCAGTTGGGTAACCACTTGGTGTAACCACTCCATTCTCCACTAGGTGACACTGCTTAGCTTACTGGGGTGGATCAGTGTGGCAGGCATGTGCTTCCGTGAGTCTGTGTGGGAGAGGTGGGAATGAGGACTAACTACCTAGTCTCTGGCACAGGAACTTTATGATCTCACTGACCAGCTATCAAGCACCCCTACTTTGTCTCATGCCTCCCTCCACTCTCACCTCTACTGTGTCAGTGTCCAAGCTGTCTGCCTGCCAGACAACACCTCCCTCCAGAGTTTTATCTCAGATGGGGTTGTGTTTTGAAACCCACCACTTAAGAGATCCCTGAGGCTTTGACCTCTACCGACTCTCTGGGAAAGGGTCTTGCTAAGCAATGGCTGGGTGCTGACTTGCCCCAGATAATATTCATGCAATCACACAGTGGCAGCAGTTCAGAGATTATGGCAAACCACAACACACAGCCAGTGACAGGTTTTTCCACACTCTGGCGTCTTTTTCACAATACCAGCAAACATGTCTGCTCTCAAGGGTTCACTGAGACTTTTGCCTGTAGGGAGGCCACATGGCCTCTACAAAATGCACTCCAAGCAGGGGAACCACTTCTGCCCGTTTGGCATAGGTAGTCCTCAGACACCGCTGCCTGCTTCTGGGGATTCACCTTACTTCCTCACCAGAACACCGCCAGTCACTGAGCTCAGAAACTTCAGACTCTTCATTCCACTGTTTATAGAATCCTGGTGGTATTGAAAACCTCTCCTTTCTTCCTGCCCATGGTTTTTGGGGAACAAATTTTTTTCAAGTCCCCTGCAAGTGTTTTTACCCTTTCTCTCTCTTTCTCTCCATGTACTTTCAGGAGGAGTTCTTTTATTGCACAATCCTGATGTGATGCACTCTACCCCCCCCCCTACTGCTTTCTCTTTCTCTGTCCTGTCTCAACAAAAACAGATCCATACCCTCAGAGGCTTTCTTTCCCCAGTTCACCTGTCTGCACTTGGTTTTGTGGCTCAAGTTATGTAGATTTTTGTGTTAATCCTCAGATTAATTTCCTAGGTGTTCAAAATGGTTTGGTGCTCATCTAGCTGCATTTCAAGGATGAAGCAAGTTCAGGGTCTCCATGCTCCTCCTGATTCCTCTGGTATGTGGTTCCTGCAAGCCTGGGATTTTGACATGAACTGGCATGACCTGTTCTCCCCCCATGGGCAGGGCTGGGGATCTGAAGTTTCATATAAAGTTTTTTTTTTATACACTGGGTACATTTAGTTTATTTCTTTTTTCATATCAGGTGACCTTTGAATTGTCATAATACTATTTCTTGAGATGAATATATTCTAGTGAAGTATACTTTGTATTTTAAAATCAATTCTATAACATTTTGAGAGTCATACAATTTATATGCCAGAACATTAATCAGAATCCCTGTTTAATTAGAGCTGCTAGATCAACAGAAATAATTAGCATTCATGTAAGATTTTTTTGAAGGGTATTATTACACATTTCATTCTTTTATTAGGTATTCCTACATATCCTATGGAATGTAGAAATTTTAGTATTTGTATTTTTATATGAAATTTATTGTCAAGTTGGTTTCCATACAATACCCAGTGCTCATCCCAAAAGGTGCCCTCCTCAATACCCATCACTACCCGCCCCTCCCTCCCACACCACATCAACCAAGTATCTGTATTTTAAAAATGAGGTAACTGAGGCTTGGTGAAGGTATTATGAAAGGAAATAGGATTCAAACTAGAATTTATATGTAATCTTATATATTATTTTATTTGAATGAGCAGAGTTCACTGAAATTTCCTAGATCGTTGGTTGGTGTATTTACACTGTATCATATGCACAAGGAGTTTCACAAGCTGTTGCATTGTTTTCTGTAACTTCATATATTGCAAATACCAGCTTTTAAATCATTTCCCATAATTATTAAGAATAATGATACTATACACTTACAAGATATTAGATTATTCCAAAAGAATATATTTTGAAATGTTTTATAATAAAATAAAGTTTGTAGTATGTAGCTTTGAAGTTTATTCTAATAGTCATGACATTGAATTTAAAAATCAGTATATATGGGAGAGAAAATAGTTGTAGGAGTGTGTTTGCAAGATATTACAAACATTGTGGACAGTTGTCAAGTGAAAGCTTCATATTTGCTTATTCCAATATAAACTTCAGTTATATTTACCTTGTCTCCCTTCCCTTAAGTCCCATTAACTTCACCACAAGTTTTTCTACATTAGTTGCTCTGACTGTTCTTTAGAAAACACTATATTATGCTTCTCTTTATTTTCCATTGATTTGTTCATCTGACTGCCTTAAAGCAAGAGTGTATAAAACATAGAAAATTTTCATGAAGTCAGCAAGGTTGTTAGGTGTTCTAAGTATAATTTTCTCTTCTGCGGTATCCCCTCATTTGTCATCTTTATATTGGTGCCATTTTTTTTGTAAATAAATCCTATACATAAGTATCAGAAATCCTCTGTGTAGCTCTTAGTTTCAACCATCTAGATTTACCATAAAGCTTTTACAATAATGCTAATGAAGAATAAGACTGGTTTATTTGTAAAACTTTTATTGGATAGTCCAGAAGGAATAAAATAAAAGGACAGAGAAATAAAAGTGAAATTATAGTAATTGACTGCTCCAGGATCACTTCAAAGTGATTACATGTTTAATATTTTATTTTATTGAGTATAAATAAAAATATTAAAATTGAGAACAATTAACACATGAAATTACCATGAAATGTCATCAGCAAATTAATCATTGCTTCCTCTTGAAGTAATAAATATATTTACTTAGAGTTACAAAATGCTCAGTCCTAATTATCATTTTGATAAATAATACAGTAATTGGATCAGTAAAGTAATTCCTGTGACTTCTTGTTATCTGAAAGAATAGAAAACTGTCTCATTTTTAACATTGGATAAGAGAAAAAATATAACATTACTCTAACACTTTTTTAAGTGAAGGTAAAATGAAAACATTTATTTTGTCTATTTTTTTATTCCAAGTTTTTATTTAAATCCCAGCTGGTTAACATACAGTGTAATATTAGTTTCAGTTGTATGGGGTGCCTGGGTGGCTCAGTCAGTTAGGCGTCTGACTCTTGGTTTAAGCTCAGGTCATGATCTCATGGTTCATGGGTTTGAGCCCCACATTGGGCTTTGCCCTGACAACATGAAGCCTGCTTGGAATTCTCTCTCTCCCTCTTTCTCTGCCTCACCTACTGTTCACTCTCTTCCCTCTTTCTCTCTTAAAATAAATAAATAAAACCATTTAAGAAAACAATTAGTTTCAAGTGTAGAATTTAGTGATTCATCACCTACATACAAAACACAGTGCTCATCACAAGTACCCTCCTTAATATCCCCAGTCCACCTCCCTCCATCAACATTCAGTTTGTTCTCTATAGTTGAGTCTCCTATGGTTTGCTTCCCTTTCCTTTTTTCCCCTTCCTCTAAGTTAAACTGTTTTTTCCCTGTAAATTCCACATATAAGTGAAACCATATGGTATTTGACTTTCTCTGACTGACTTATTTCACTTAGCATAATACTCTCTAGCTCCATCTGTGTTGTTGCAAATAGCAAGATTTCATTCTTCTTAATGGCTGAATGATATTCCATGTATATATATATCACTTCTTAGTTGATGGGTGTTTGGGCTCTTTGCATAATTTGGTTATTGTTGATAATGCTGCTGTAAACATTGGGATACATGTATCCCTTCAAATTTGTATTTTTGTATCCTTTTGGTAAATACCTAGAGTGTAATTGCTGGGATGTAGGGTAGTTCTATTTTTAACTATTTGAGAAACCTTCATATTGTTTTACAGAGTAGCAACACCAGTTTGCATTCCACCCATAATTGTAAGAAGGTTTCCCTTTCTCTGCATCCTCCCCAACACCTGTTGTTTACCGTGTTGTTAATTTTAGCTATTCTGACAGGTGATATTTCAGGTTAGTTTTGATTTGTATTTCCCTGATTATCAGTGATTTTGAACATATTTTTATGTGACCGTTAATCATCTCTATGTCTTGTCTATTCATGTCTTCTGCACATTTTTAAATTTGGATTATTTGTTTTTTGGGTGTTGAGTTTTACAAGTTCTTAATCTATTTTGGATATTAACCCTTTATCAGATATGTTATTTGTAAATATCCCCTCCCATCCCATAAATTGCCTTTTAGTTTTGTTGATTGTTTCTTTCACTGTTCAGAGATTTTATTTTCACTAAGTCTTAACCATTTATTTTTGCTTTTGTTTCCCTCACCTCAGAAGACATATCTAGTAAGAAGTTGCTACCCTCTGTGTCAAACGGGTTGGTGCCTGTTTTCTCCTCTAGGATTTTAATGGTTTCCTTTCTCATGTTTAGATCTTCCATCCATTTTGAATTTATTTTTGTGCATGGTGTAAGAAAGTGGACCTGTTTCATTCTTTTGAGTATTGCTTCCAAGTTCCCAACAAAATTTGTTGAAGAGACTGTCTTTTGCTATTGGATAGTCTTTCCCACTTTGTCAAAGATCAATTGACCATATAGTTGTGGGTTCTCTTCTGGGTTTTCTGTTCTGTTCTGTTGATCTATGTGTCTCTCTTTGTGCCTGGACCAAACTGTGTTCATCACTAAAGATTTGTAATATAACTTGAATTGTGGATGTGCTGTCTCCAGTTTTGCTTTTCTTTTTCAAAATTGCTTTGGCTATTCAGGATCTTTTGTGGTTTCATGCAAATTTTAGTATTATTTTTTCTAGTTTTGGAAAAATGCTGGTGGTATTTTGATAAGGATTGCATTAAATATGTAGATTAATTTGGGTACTATATACATTAAAAATATATATTTGTTCTTCCAATCCATGAGCATGGAAATGCTTTTCAATTTCTTCGCATCATCTTCAATTTCTTTTATCAGTGTTTTACAGATTTCAGAGTACAGATCTTTTATATCTTGGTTTAGGTTTATTACTAGGAATGTTATGGGTTTTGGAGCATTTGTAAATGGGATTGATTCCTTGATTTATCTTTCTGTTGCTTCACTGTTGGTGTATAAAAATGCAACAGATTTCTGAACATTGATTTAGTATCTTTGACTTTACTGAATTTGTGTATCGGTTCTAGCAATTTTTTGTTAGAGTTTTTGGGCGTTTTCTGTATAGAGTATCATGCCATTTGCAAATAGTGAAAATTTGACTTCCTCCTTTTGGATTTGGAGGCCTTCCATTTCTTTTTCTTGTCTGATTTCTGTGGTTAGGGCTTCTAGTACTATGTGAAATAACAGTAGTGAGAGTAGATATCTCTGTTTTGTTCTTCACAGTAGAGGATACACTCTCAGTTTTTCCCACTTGAGAATAATATTAGCTGTGGGTTTTTCCTATATGGACTTTATTAAGTTCAGGTATGTACCCTTTAACCCTACTTTGTTGAGGATTTTTATCATGAATGGACATTGTCCTTTGTCAAATGCTCTTTCTGCACTACTTAAAGGATTATATGGTTCTTATTTTTCTTTTATTAATGTGGTGTATTACATTGATTGAGTTGCAAACATGGATCCACCCTTGCAACCCAGGAATAAATCCCAGTTCTTCGTGGTGAATGATTCTTTTGATACACTGTTGGATTTGAGTTGGTATTATTTTATTGAGAATTTTTGCTTCCATGTTCATCAGGAAGAATGGCCTGTAATTGTCTTTTTTAGTGGAGTCTTTGTCTGGTATTGGTGCCAGAGTAATGCTGGCCTCATAGAATGAATTTGAAAGTTTTCTTTCCATTTCAAGTTTTTGGAATATATTTTAAAAACTTTTATTTATTTGTATTGAGATAAAGATAGAGAGAGAGCATGGGAGAGACAGAGAGAGAGGAGAGAGAGATTATACTAAGCAGGCTACGCACTGTCAGCTTGGAGCCCAACGCAGGGCTCAAACTCACAAACTGTGAGATCATGACCTGAGACAAAATCAAGAGTCGCACGCTTAACCAACTGAGACACCAGGTGCCCGAAACAGTCTTTTTTTCATTTTTACTTATTTTAAAAATAAAACATATAAACTGCAACAAAATACATAAATATATATTATATATAATATATAAATGAATATAAAAACATACATAAATATGTATATAATAAATCCAATTAAAGCATTGAAGATATTAAATTCAGAGGATAAGTGACTTGAAAACATTTGCTATTGAAGGCAATTGTCTGAGTTATACTCCTCCCACCCTACCTAGTCAATCTGAGCCTCCCAGTTGCCCCTAGGTTTTGGAATATTTTAGGGAAGAATCGTTATTAACTCTTGTTTAAATGTTTGGGAGAATTCACCTGTGTAGTTATCTGGCCCTGAACTTTTGTTTGTTGGCAAATTTTTGATGACTGATTCAATTGCTTTGCTGGTTATCAGTGTGGTCAGGTTTTCTGTTTCTCCATGTTTCAGTTTTGGTAGTTTATATGTCTCTAGGAATCTATCAATTTTTTTGCAGGATGCCCAATTTGTTGGCATATAACTTTTCATAATACTGTTATAATTGTTTGTTTCTGTGGTAGGTTGTTATTTCTCCTCGCTCATTTGTGATTTTTTTATTAACTTGTTTTATTTTTTATTTTTTTAAATTTACATCCAAATTAGTTAGCATATAGTGCAACAATAATTTCAGGAGTAGATTCCTTAGTGCTCCTTTGTGATTTTATTTATTTGGGTCCCTTGTCTTTTCTTCTTGTAAGTTTGTCTAGGATTTTATCAATTTTTTTTTTCAAAGAACCAGCTTCTGGTTTAAATTACCTGTTTTACTTTTTTGTTTTGTTTTCATATCATTTATTTCTCCTCTAATCTTTGTTATTTCCCTTCTTCTGTATTTAGACTTTGTTATTTTTCTAGCTCTTTCAGGTGTAAGGTTAGGTTGTTTATTTGAGGTTTTTCTTTCACTTTAGGGTAGTCTTGTATTGCTATGTACTTCCCCCTTAGTACCACTTTTGCTGTAACCCAAAGGTTTTGGACTATTGTGTTTTCATTTTCATTCATTTCCGTGTACTTTTTAATTTCCTCTTTAATTTTCTGGTTGACTCATTCATTTTTAGTAGCACGTTATTTAATCTCCATGTATTTGTGGTCTTTCCAAATTTGTTTTGTGGTTGCCTTCATGTCTCATAGCATTGGTCTCAGAAAAGATGCATGGTATGATTTCAATCTTTTTGTACTTGTTCAAGTCTGTTATCTATTCTGGAGAATGTCCCATGTGCACCTGAAAAGAATGTGTATCCTGTTGCTTTAGGGTGAAATGTTCTGAATATATCTTTTAAGGCCATATGGTCCAATGTGTTATTCAAAGCCCTTGTTTTCTTGTTGATTTTCTCCATACATGATCTTTTCATTGAGTAAATGGAGTGTTAAAGTCCCCTAATATTATCGTGACATTATCAATGATTTCCTTTATGTTTGTTATTAATTTTTTTACATATTTGGGTGCTTCCATGTTGGGGATGGAATGCATATTAACAATTGTTATATATTCTTGCTGGATAGTCCCCTTTATTTTGATATAGTGTCCTTCTTCATCTGTTATTACAGTCTTTGTATTAAAATTTGGATTGTCTGATATAAGTATTGTTACCCTGGATTTTTTTTTGACATCCATTTGCATGATTAATATGTCTCCATCCCTCACTTTCAGTATGCGGGTGTCCTGAGGTCTAAAATGAGTCTCTTGTAGGGTGCATATAGAGGGGTCTTTTTAAAAATCCATTTCTACACCCTATATCTTTTGATTGGAACATTTCGTCGATTTACATTCAGAGTAATTTTTGAAAGGTATGTATTTAGTGCTCGTTTATTACTTGTTTTGTCATTGTTTTTGGAGATTTTATCTCTTCCTTTCTAGCCTTTTTCAGTTTTGGTCTTTCCTTTCCACTCAAAGAATCCTCTTTAGTATTTCTTGCAAGGCTGGGTTAGTGGTCACAAACTCCTTTGTTTTTTTCTTTGTCGGGGAAACTCTTTATCTCTCCTTTTATTCTGAATGATAACCTTGTTGGATAGGGTATTCTTGGCTACAGATTTTTCCCAGTCAGCCTGTTGAGTATATCATGCCACTCCTTTCTGATGTGTCAAATTTCTGTGCAGACATCTGCAGCTAGCCTTATGGGTCTTCACTCATAAGTTAGAGACTTCTTTTGATCTTCTGCTTTTAGATGTTTTTTCTTTATCACTATATGTTGAAAATTTAATTACAATATATCTTGGTGTTGGTCTACTTTTGCTTATTCTGGTGGAAGCTCTCTGTACCTCGTGGATTTCCATGTCTGTTTCTTTCCTCACATTAGGGAAATTTTCAGGTGTTATTTCCTCAATTAAATTTTCTGCCCCCTTTTCTCTCTCTTCTTCTTCTGGGACTCCTATGATACAAATGTTATTATGTTTTATTGAGCCACTGAGTTCCCTAAGCCTATTATTATTATTTTTTAATTAAATACAGTTTATTGCCAAATTGGTTTCCATATAACACCTAGTGCTTATCCCAACAGGTGCCCTCCTCAATGCCCATCACCCACTTTCCCCTCTCCCCCACCCTCCATAAACCCTCAGTCTTTTCTCATTATTTAAGAGTCTCTTATGGTTTACCTCCCTCCCTCTCTGTAACTTTATTTTTCCACCTCCCCTCCCCCATGGTCTTTTGTTAAGTTTCTCAGGATCCACATATGAGTGAAAACATATGGTATTTGTGTTTCTCTGCCTGACTTATTTCATTTAGCATAATACCCTCCAGTTCCATCCATGTTGCTGTAAATGGCCAGATTTCATTCTTTCTCACTGTCAAGTAGTATTACATTGTATATATAAACCACGTCTTTATCCATTGTCAATTGATGGACATTTAGGCTCTTTCCATAATTTTCCCTAAGTCTATTCTTGTGATCCATCCTTCTTTTTCTCTTTAGCTCAGCTTCCTTATTTTACATTATTTTATCTTGTATGTCACTTATTCATGCACCTGCTTCTTCCATTCTGGTTCATTACATCCAGCCTCTTTCAAATCTCAGTTATTACATTTTTTGTGTGTGACTGATTTTTTTTAACATTTTTATCCCTGTGGTAAGGTCCTACTTGAAGCCTTCCATTCTTTTCTCAAACCCCGTGAGTATCTTTAAGGTTGTTGTTTTAAATTTTCCATCGGGCATGTTATTTATATCCGTTTTGATTAGATCTCTGGCCATGAACTCTTTCGTTGTTTGATTTGGGATGAATTTCTTGGTCTTATCATTTCATCTAAGTTTCTGTCTTTATCTCTGTGTTAGAAAAGGCTGTTATGTTTCCTGCTCCTGAGAGCAGTGGCTTTTTGAAGAAGAGGCCATATAGTTTCCATGGCCTGGTGCTTCAAGGAGTATGTCTGATGTGTGCTGCATGTGCCCTGCTGCTGTGTTTTGATTGCTCTATCCTTCAGGTCAGTCATCTGTAGGGTCTCTCCTTGCTTGCAGTGGGCAATATTTGGTCTTTGGCCAGAGTTTGGTGGGTTTTAAGTAAGTGCAGTTTGGTCTGCTTGTTAAATGAGATCTGATGCTACTTCCACTAGAATTGAAGCCTTGTAGGAAACATGGTGCAAAGGAGTTTTTTCTAGAGTTCGGTGTAAGAGGCCCACTGCCCTGGGACTGAGGCATACTTTCTGGAGAAAGGCATTACTCTAAGAGGGTGGAGGTAAAGGACTTGGTGTAAGCTTTTTAGGCAAGCAGTGTTGGTGTTGTGCTGTTTACTAAGGTTGGTTTATGCTGTGGGGCAGGGGAGGGAAATGGTACCAATGAATTCCTTTGTGTTGCTCTCAGAGATGCACTGTTTGACGAGTGAGTAATCTATCCTTGTGCATCCCAGGCATTTTTCAGATCACCGTTTCCATGCTGTCTGTCTCTGGGTTGTTTTCCTGCCAGGAACAGTGTGGCTGTATCCCAGCCAAGTTGGCTGACTTTTAAAACTCCAAAATTTAGGGATATGCCATGGTGGAGGTCTGTACTAATCTTATCAATAAAGTCTTGCAGCATAGGTACTGATGCAGGCTTGATTGAGAAGGGCTGTCATGTCAGAGCTCAGGGTTGTGGGACTAGAGCAAGCAGACCAGGCAGGCACTGTCAGGTTGAGTTGCCCTCAGCAGATGGTTATGTGTCTATACTGAGTGGTGGGGGAGGGAAATGGTGCCTGCTGTCTCTTTGTCCCCAGAGAGGTTTCTTTGAGAATGCCACCTCTCACAGATGCCTTCTAAGTTGTACTCCTCTGTGGAGCCTAAGAGTTCCTCAGGTCTCACCCATCCCCAGATTGCCTGACTTCTCTCCAGAAGTAGAGCAGCAGCCTCAGGGCTTTATCTCAGCCAAACCCGCTGAGTTTCAAAACTCCAGTCTTTGAGCTCTGCTGGGTGCAAAAAATAACAAAAATCAGTCCCTTTAGTTTTCCCAGCCAAAGGCTTTGGAGAAGTGTTCTCCTTGTGCAATCCCCATGCACTCCTTTCTCTCTCATTTTCTCTGTTACCAAGGGTCTCTTCCCCTCCACAGTACCTGAGATCCGTTTCTCCCCAAAACCATGTCTCCACACTTCCTACCTTCTTCGATGTGGCCTCTTTCTTTCCCTCTACTTGTGGAGTTTGTTCTGTCAGTCCTTCGGTCATTTCTTGAGTATTCAAAATTATTTGATAGTTATCTAGCTGTGTTAGAGTGACAAGAAGAGTGTAGGGTCCTCCTACTATGCCGCCATCTTAGCTCCCCTTTACTCTAAAATTTTAAATGTATCAAGAAATAGTTGATGTAAAATCTCATTTTGAGGTACCTATATTATGTCTGTTTCATTTTTCCCTTTTTAGTAAATGTTGATGGAATCAATTTCAAGTAAAAATTCTACTCAGAGCTTTGGAAAATCAAAAGTATTAGTTTTAATTGAATCAAAGTTATTGGAAAATAATGGCTACTCTATAAATAGCATCAAACAAATACCCAAATAAGTAAATTATCTGTGCCTTTTCAGAAATGACAGCCATTGAATTTATAAATAGTTTAAAATTCTGCTTCGCCCACTTTCTTAAGTTTATTTATTTAAGTGATGTCTACACCCACTTGAGTCTTGAACACATGATTCAAGATTCATGAATCAATCTTGGTAACTTGTGAATTTTTATGAATTATCTTCTTTTTTCCCCTTACATTATCTGATTTGTTAGTATATAATTGTTCATAGTAATCTTTTATCACACTATGTGTTTCCATGGTTATCTGTTGTGTTGTTTTCTCTTCCACTTCTCATTTTGGTCTTCAGTCTTTTCTCTTTTTTTCTTAACTTAGTTAAAGAATTGCTAATTGTGTTTATTTTTTTGGAAAAACTGGTCATTACTTTTAATGTTATGTTATTATTTATTATGGTCTCTATTTCCGAGTTTTCTTATATCCTTCCTCTATTAAATTTCAGCTAAGCAATTCTTTTTCCAGTTCCATGTGGTATAATGTTAAGTGGTTCATTTGAACTTTCTTTCTTAATGTAAGCATTTGTAGCATAAATTTCACTCTAGTAACTGCTTTTGCTATATCTCATAAGTTTTGGAATATTGTGTTTCTTTTTCTTCTGTTTTGAGACATATTTTGATTTGCTGTTTGATTTCTTTTTTTGTCCCATTGCATGTGTGCTAGTGGATTGTTTAATATTTATATACTAAATATTTGATATTTACATTGTAGATTTTCTACCTTTGATTTGTTGTTATCTTTAGTTTTGTACCATTGTGGTATTATTTCAGTCTGGTATTATTTCAGTCTTCTTTATAAAATAAAATAAAATTCTCGTTACCTTTTGATTTTTTCTTTTTGAAATTAGATTATTTATTAAAATGTATTGAAATTTTTGCTTAGTCATATAGATACATTAAAGTCTGAAAACTTGTTTCTTATTTTAACATGCCAGATTTGTTTCAGATATGGTACACTGAAAGAAGATTGCCTTAGGCTTAGTTTCTTTGTCCTACATTGATGGCATATTGTTCCCCTTCCTCTTCTTCATGTCACCGTCTTTGTATTTCCCTAAATTATAAGCAATAGTAAATTGCAAAGAAATAGACAAGATGATAAATGTACATCTTTTGTTACTTTGGAATTTTATTCTTAGCCTCCCATCCCCTCCACTTCTAAAATTGTTCCATTTACAAAGCAATAAGTGAATCTAGAATTGTGCCTTGATGCCAAATTAAACATTCAGATAAACAATCGTTATTAAAATATTTTCTCAACAATACTGTACAGTTTTATTTAATAGATTTTATCTCAGACTTGTGTGATTTAACTACTTTTGGCTTTAGTCTCTTCATTTGAAATTAAGTATAAAAATTCTTCTCATCTACTAAATAAATTTCTTAATTGAAGTATTGTTGACATACAGTATTATATTAATTTCAGGTGTACAACATAGTGATTCAACAATTCTATACATTGCTCAATGCTCACCACAATAAGTGTAGTCACCAACTGTCACCATACAACATTATTAAAAAGTGAATATTTTACAAGTAAGAATGAGACAGGTGAACAAATTTCCAAATTAATATGAAGCAAATTGATTTACAGTCCAAGTATAAAACATCATTAAAGAGTACAATATAGTCACTGTTTTTGTTTATTAATACAAAATTCATCTACAAATTTACTTCCCAGGGCCAGAGATATAAGGTTATGAACTCTGCTTTCTAGAAAACTATAACAACTATGCCTTTAATAATTTAATACATACCATCGTAAGAATTGGCAGTGTATTTAGTAGAAGTGAGGAAATAACCTTTAGAATTTCTGTGAATAACAAAAATGTTATTATTTATACCAGGGATTATTCCATCATTCCAATACTTTTACAGAATCTCATATCTTTTTCAGTATTGGGAACAAAATAATTTGGTTACTTTTTTCATTTCTTACTATAGCAACTAATTAAAAAACTGGGAAGTCATGAAATATTGTGATATATTTTGATATAATTTCACTCAGGTAATTACATTCATGTCTGTATAGAGAGGTGACTGAGATAATGGGCCATAAAATACAGTGAAAATACTTCCTGAAGGCAAGGTTCAAACTGAGTGAGCTTTATCAGTTGGTATGATGAACGATTCTCTTGTACACAGTGTACAATAGTCCTTCTAGCTAGACCAGTTACTATTTTTTTCATAAATATCTCTGCTGTTTTTATCTCTGTGACTTTTCTCATGTTATTGTATTTTCATTAATTTTTTTTTCCAACCCTGACCTCTCCTGCACACCTTCTGTTGCAGGTTACACATTTTATGAAACTTTCTATAACAATGTCAATCTTTAAATAATTATCTTTTTTTTGAACCATTGACAGTGTTTCTTTCTATCCCACACAGTTTAACATACTATTTTATATTGTAATATTTTTTTCTTATTATCTCATTAGTTGATCTATTCCCATAAACTACTTTGCAAACTGTTCAGGGATATGTTTATTTGTATTCTCACTGTATACCACAGGTCTAAAATCAAAGTAGCAAATAAACTTATTGAAATTTTCTAAATGAAATAGTTCAGTCTATATATTCTATCATGAAAACTCATTGCTCATTTTTTAACTTGGTTCATTGAGATTTCATTGTATTCTCCAAAACCACCTACAAGGTTTTGATGTATTTACATACACAATCGATCTTTTATTTTTTTATTCATGAGTATGATACTTATTGAACACAATATTCTGTTGCAGATATTGTATTAGATAGTGAAATTAAAAAAATAAGAATACACCGTAGCTATATTAATATGATGTGGTAGAGAAGAGAACTCATGGACCCCAGAAATGAGATTTATGAATCCCTAGGTATCCATGGACCTCAGTTTAAGAAACCATGATACGGCAACTTCAAAAGATGTATTTTGAGATTTAGAAAGAAAATACAGAGAGAATACTGCCTCAAAATTAAAGTAGGATATAATTAAAGAATGAGAGGGTAGTTAGGGTGTCATATGCTGCAATGAGGTTAACTTAAATGAGAAAAATAAAACTGTCCACTATATTAAAATTTAGGCTACTACAGATGATCTTAGATCCGTTTAATTGGAATGGAAAGAGCATCAGCAAAACTGCAGTGATCTGAGAAATAAATGTTAAGTGGGAAAATTGTTCTTCCTGGGGAGGAGGATTAATGGAAAGAGAGCCATTATACAATAGCAACATATGGTTTTCAATGCAACGTGTGCCCTAAAAAGTAACCTAAATTTTGTCTTGTTCAGTTCTATGTTGCACCCTAGAAGCATAATAAAATAAAATATATTTCAGCAAGAAAAGGAGAACAGAGATTGAATTCAACATAATGTAAAAACAAAACAAAACATGGTTTAGTAAAATAGCTGCTAGGCCCTTCTCAGGGAAATTATGAGGTATATACCAGATTACAACCTTTATAAGAACAGTGGTAGCGAAAAATTATTATTTTGTGTATTCTGGAACCACTAGAAATAAGATTGCAAATGTTAGTAAACAGTACATACTAGCCAAACTGATTTGAAACTATAGAGCAGAATGTTTAAGAATGTAGGAAAAAGGCCAGATTTCATGCTCTGACTCCAGTACTTAGCAGACAAATAACTTAAACATTCTGGGTCCCAATTTCCTTTTTTTGAAAATGGAGATAATGGTAATATTTGTGTCAGGTTTATTGTGAGCATTAAATGAGATAATGTACATAAAATTCTTATATCAATTATTTGTTAAGCACTCAATGAGTTTTAGGTAATTGGAATAATAATAATAGGTTTAAATATAATACTAAAGCATTTTATCAATATGTTTCAGGCAAATAAAACTGTAATCAATGTATATTCTATATGAAAACTATGTTATCTTAACATGTTTACGTCTAATATATCTCACCAGGAACTTTTATTCTGTATCACCAAGATTTAGACAGGATGCTAATGAGCTAATGAATGTAAGAAAAAAAAAATTAGTATTCAGAATCTTAATTAAATTAATTGGATTTGATTTTGATTAGTTAAAATTGAATTGCCATGTTAAATCATAATATGGATAAGGTTTATTATTTGTTCTCTATTCTGTACAGTCATTATAGAGTAAAAAAAAATATTACCAAAGAAGTTAATTTTTAGAAATTTATTCTCATGATTATGGATATTTACATTACTATGGCTTATCAAAAATCAACATTTTTCAATGTTTTCGTATTTACAATATAAGTTCAAACTACATAAGAGTTACTTTGGGATGTATTATATTTTTAGAATATAGATCTGTGTTCAAGGAACTTACTGATATATTGATATCACTGATATACTGATATTACTGATATACTTTAGTATATTACTGATAACTACAAAAACACAGAAATTTAAATGGATCACCCAAACCCTAACAATAGTGCAGGATATATTACAGCCAGGTGGTTAAGTACACAAGCTTTTGCATAAGGTAGACCTGGGCTATAGTATTATCTCTTTTCCTGTCACTGTTCCTTAGTTTCCTCATTGGTAATATGTAGAAACTAATTGTCTTCATTAAATAACATATATTATATTACTTAGTTTGGTGCCTGGAATTGAGTAAAAATTAAATGTTAGTCATTATTATTTGAAAAACTCTTGGATCTCATGATATGCTTGTGAGGTATTGCTAGTGTCACATTTATGTAGATATTAACTCTAAAACATTGTGGTAAAATCCTGATTTAAATTATTCACTCTTGCATTAAGTTTAGCTTTGGCAAATTGAATATTTTGATATGCTTTGCTGTCTGATTTAGAAATGTAGATGTTATGCTGAATATTGTTTCATTCAAATGCATCAAAAATGTAGTATACTTTCAATGGGAATTTAAGGAGGATATCTAGTACAATTCTACTAGTTAAATAATTTTAATAATGGTATCTTATATTTATTTTATAAATATAATCAATTTGATTTTTAGAGAAATAAAAATACTGAGTGTTATATTTAATAGCTAAGAGAACAAGGTTGTCCATAAGGGGAAGAAATAAATAACTAATTGGCCAAGCACTGGTTTTTAAAAACCAAACTATGATTAAGTGTCCAGCATCTGTGGTGGGTCCATGTATGTTTCAGCAGAATCATGCATTGTTGTTGCTTCGCTTTTATTTTTAACATCATTTTTAGGAAATTGATATCTCATATTTTATTTAAAGTAGTGAAGTAGTCATCATGGGATAAATTAAGAAATGTATTGGGTTTCCCATTCTTAATTTTTATGTTAATATTTTCATTTTTAGTTCAGATAGAACACAGGGTATACATACCTGTCTCATATATATGTGTATACACATATACACACACACACTTAAACATATGCTTAAGGTTTCTAAAGTCACTAATTGGGTTCAAGTTCAAAGTATTTACCTTAGGGAGCAATGGCAGCTGTTGTGTGTTGGGACAAAGATGTACTCATGGGATTTGGTAACTGGTCATCTGAATATAAAGTACATCCCGAAATTTGGATGTTGATTTTGTTTAATCATGTATGTTCCACGTGTAACTGTGTATGAATTAAATGAGTTTCTGTGTCCTTACTAGAAGCCATTAAATGGCTATTCAGTGGTTTTATCAACATCATCATCATCATCTTCATTGGATATGCAGTTTTGAGGCTGCCAAATATTGCTACAGATTTTCTTTTCCCGTCCTACACAAATACTGCTGGTGACATAAAAGATTCAGTGGTAAACAAAACAAAACAAAACAAAACCCCTTTTGAGGTAAATATCTGTGTTTGTGTATTAGCACTCTATTGCTGCTATAACAAATGACCACGAACTTATTGGCTTAAGCAACACAAATTTATTATCTTACAGCTATGGAGATAGTAAGTCTGAAATAAGTTTCACTAGGGTAAAAATCAAGAAGTTGGCAGGGCTGTATTTATTTTGGAGGTTCTAAGGAAGAACAAATTTCCTTGCCTTTTCCAGCTTTTATAGGCCAACCATATATCTTGGTATGTGATCCTACATCACTCTGATCTGCTTCCATAATAGAATCCTTGATTCTATCTCTGACACTTCTGTTTCCTTAGGGACCCTTGTGATTACATTGTGCACATTCAGGTAATCCAGGACAATGTCATCTTTAAATCACATTTGCAAACTCTTTTTCCATGCAGTAAAACATAGTCATAGTTCCAGGGTTAGCATGTGAACATGTTTGGGGAGAGGCATTATTCTGTCTACCATAGCTTATGTGTTATTCAGGAGATAAAAATGTAGTGGTCTAATACACGAATATCCTCTAGATATTCATATTTTTATAATGGTGCAAAGTGATTTTCTAGTCATCAGTTCAAAGTGACAGGAAATTTATTTTAAGACACTGGTGAACAATTCAATTAATTTTGACAATTATAATAGCAGTTTAAAAAAGAATAACTGTTCCATAATTTAATATTGTTTGTTCACTAGATACAGTCAAATATTTCTAATGATTTACTAATTAATCTTAAGCCCTTTGTTGCCATACATATTTTTAAGTATTAATTGCAAAATTCTTATTCAAAGTGTATTTCAAGAGTTTTATGAAATTACATATTCTGGGATTATCTGAGAACAAAATAACTTTGTCTCAGATTAGTGAAAAAAATATACATATTTTCCTTTCTGATTGGAAAGAATGAGATACTTCCTTTTCTTCATTATAATGTTTATTTATTTATTTTTGAAGAGAGAGAGAGAGATGGAGTGCAAGCTGGGGGGTGCAGACAGGGAGAGAGAGAATCCTGAGCAGACTCTACAATGTCAGTGCAAAACCTGACACAGGACTTGAACTCACAAAACATGAGATAGTGACCTGAGCCTAAATCAAGAGTTGGCTGTTGAACCAATGCACCCCTTGTTGGCCACCCATGCACCCCTCTTTTTCTTTTAAATGACTAAAATGGACTTCTTGTAGTGACTGTTGTCTATCAGCCTGGAAGATCATGGTTTATACCAGGCCTAACCCTCATGGATAATGTTTACAGTGTTCTCATATGACTTCAAAGTGGAGTAATTGGCTTAAAAATGAACTAAATTGTTTTGAGGCCACAGTAGTAAATACACAGAGAAATTCAGTTTAGTCAGTCTTGTCTAGTTCCTAGATACACATGGTAAAGTATGTTATAAAGTACAATGAGGAACTTTTAACTTTAAAAGAAACTAGTAGCATAGGAATTACAATGCATGTCTTATGTTTTTATGTTTCTGGACAGGGACATTGAAATAGGGATTATAATTAAAGGTTTCAGACCAAACACTCCTAGGTTTTCCTTTACATATTTTCACTTTTAGTCACATTGGAATATATTATTTGTATGAAAAATAATTCAATTTATCTCATTTTCAAGTGATTGGGCATAGTTATTGTCTGTAGAGAGGGGCAAGAGAGAGAAAATACTCATGATTCCCAGTAGCCTTAATGATTGTTACATAGATGATTTAAAAAGCCTATATACTTTGGTTTAGAAATTTATGTTCCTTCTCTGGAATGACTTACGAACAAAATAAAGGGATTAAGGGAAGATGGCAGCATAGGAGGACACTGGGCTCATGTTGTCCTGCTGATCACTTAGATTCCACCCACATTGTCCTCAATAACCCAGAAAACCACCAGAAGACTAGCAGAACGGGCTCTCTGGAATCAAGTGTAGGCAAAAGGCTCACTGAAGAGAGGTGGTGCATGCTACACGGACTGATGGGAGGGAGCTGGGGCAGTGGAGGGGCAGCCCGCTGGGCAAGGCAGAGCCCCAAAAGTCTGGCTTGCAAAAGGGGAGGAGCCGAAATCCGTGAGTTCTGACAGCTAGTGAGACTTAACATCTGGAATGTTAAAAGGAAACAGCTCTGCTCTAGGAGAGCAAGGAGGGTGAGAGAATGCCAGGAGGGAGAGTGGTTGAGCCCCAGGAGGACAGAGCACCATGGGGGAACAAAGGCACTGGCAAGCGCCATTTCCCTCTTCCATTCTCCAGCCAAAATTCCAAAGGGAGCTGGTTCCTGTCACCGAACTTGCTTGCACAACGCAAACGCCCAATGCTATGCTTCTGTGGATCCATTCCTTTGAAGGGCCTGCCTCCCTCCCAGTGCTGTAGGGACCCTCTTGCAGCAGACCACCAATGACAAAGATAGCTAAGCCTGCCCTCCTGCCCCTAAGCACCATAAGTATCCACCCCATCTAATATGCCTTGGGCCTGATCCCATCAAAGCAGGACCACAAGGCTTGCAGTGTGCAAGCAGCCCAGACAGAGGCCACACCATTCCACAGTGAGTCCTGCCCCTGGGAGAGGGAAGATGAGGTACACACCAGTCTGACTGTGGGCCCAGCAGTGGCCTGGGGGCAACATTGGGTCTGACTGCAGCCCCGACCACCAACACAAGGTTATCCAGATGGCACAGGGAAAGTGCCCTGCAGTTTGGACCTACCACAGGGACTAGCCAAAATGATGAAGCAGAAGAATTATCCTCAAAAGAAACTCCAGGAAGTAGTAACAGCTAACAAATTGATCAAAAATGATTTAAGCAATATAATGGAACAAGAATTTAGAATGATAGTCATAAAATTAATCGCTGGGCTTGAAAAAAGCACAGAGGACAGAGGACAATCTATTGCTACAGAGAAAAAGGGACTAAGAAATTGTCATAAGGAATTTAAAAAAATGCTATAAATGAGATGTAAAATAAAATGGAGGTGACCACAGCACAGATTGACGAGGCAGAAGAGAGAATAGGTGAAATAGAAGATAAAATTATGGAAAAAGAGGAAGCTGAGAAAAATAGACATAAAAAAATCCAGGAGTATGAGGGGAGAATTAGAGAACTAAGTGATGTCATCAAATGGAATAATATCCATATCATAGGAATTCCAGAAGAAGAAGACAGAGAGAAAGGGGTTGAAGGTGTATTTGAAGAAATCATAGCTTAGAACTTCCCTGATCTGGGGAGGGAAACAAGCATTGAAATCCAAGAGACACAGACAACTCCCTTGAGACATAACTTGAATCGATCTTCCACATGACATATCATAGTGAAACTGGCAAAATACAAGGATAAAGAGAGAATTCTGAAAGCAGCTAGGGATAAACGGGCCCTAACATACAAAGGTAGACACATAAGGGTAGTAGCAGACCTACCTACTTAAACTTGCCAGAAAGGAATGGCAGGAAATCTTCAGTGTAATGAACAGAATAAATGTGCAGCCAAGAACCCTTTTTCCAGCAAGTCCGTAATTCAGAATAGAAGGAGAGATAAAGGTTTTCCCAAACAAACAAAAACTGAAGGACTTCATCACCACTAAAACAGCTCTACAAGAGATCCTAAGGGGGACTCTGTGAGTAAATTCTTGCAGAGACCACAAAGTACCAGAGACACTACTACAAACATGTAACCTACAGATATCACAATGACTCTAAACCCATATCTTTCAGTAATAACACTGAATGTAAATGGACTAAATGTTGCAACTAAAAGACATAGAGTATCAGAATGGATTAAAAAAAAAACACAAGGCCCATCTATTTGCTGTCTACAAGAGACTCATTTTAGACCTGAAGACACCTTCAGATTGAAAGTGAGAGGAAGGAGAACTATCTATCATGCTACTGGAAGTCAAAAGAAAGCTGGAGTAGCCATACTTACATCAGGCAAACTCGACTTTAAATTAAAGGTTGTAACAAGAGGAGAAGAAGGGCATTATACAATAATTACAGGATCTATCCATCAGGAAGAGCTAACAATTATAAATATCTAAGTGCCCAATATGGAAGCCCCCAAATATATAAAACAATTAATTAATCACAAATGTAAGCAACCTTGTTGATAAGAATGTGGTAAATGCAGGGGACTTTAATACTCAACTTACAACAATGAATAGATCATCTAGACACAGGATCAATAAAGAAACAAGGGCCCTGAATGATACATTGGATCAGATGGACTTGACAGATATATTTAGAACTCTGCATCCCAAAGCAACAGAATATACTTTCTTCTCGAGTGCACATGGCACATTCTCAAGATAGATCACATGCTGGGTCACAAAATAGCCCCTAATAAGTATAAAAGAATTGAGATCATACCATTCACACTTTCAGACAACAATGCTATGAAACTTGAAATCAACCACAGGAAAAAGTCTGGCAAACCTCCAAAAGCATGGAGGTTAAAGAACACCCTAATAAAGAATGAATGGTACAACCAGGCAATTAGAGAAGAAATTTTTAAAAAAATATGGAAAAAAATGAAAAGAAAAGACAACAATCCAAACGCTTTGAGATACAGTGAAGGAAGTTCTGAGAGGAAAATGCACGGCAATCCAGGCCTATCTCAAGAAACAAGAAAAATCCCAAATACAAAATCTAACAGCACACCTAAAGGAAAGAGAAGCAGAATAGCAAAGAAACACCAAACCCAGCAGAAGAAGAGAAACAATAAAGATCAGAGCAGAAAAAACAATATAGAATCTAAACAAAAAACTGTAGAACAGATCAATGAAACCAAGAGTTGGTTTCTTGAAAAAATAAACACAATTGATGAACCTCTAGCTAGGTTTCTCAAAAAGAAAAGGTAGATGACCCAAATAGACAAACTCATGAATGAAAATGGAATTATTACACCCAATCCATCAGAGGTACAAGAAATTTTCAGGGAATACTATGAAAAATTATATGCCAACAAACTGGACAGCCTGGAAGAAATGGACATTTCCTAAGCACCCACACACTTCCATAACTCGAACAGGAAGAAATAGAAAATTTGAGCAAAACCATAACTAGTGAAGAAATTGAATCAGTTATAAGAAATCTCCCGGCAAATAAGAGTCTAGGACCAGATGGCTTCCTGAGGAATTCTACCAGATATTTGAAGCAGAGATAATACCTATGAGATACCAGATACCAGAGATAATGTGACACATCACATTAATAAAAGAAAAGATAAGAACTGTATGATCCTGTCAATCCATGCAGAAAAGACATTTGACAATATCCAGCAACCTTTCTTAATAAAAACCCTCGAGAAAGTCAGGAGAGAAGGAACATACTTAAAGATCATAAAAGCCATTTATGAAAAGCCCACAGCTAATATCATCCTCAATGGGGAAAAACTGAGAGCTTTCCTCCTGATATCAGCAACACGACAGGGATATCCACTCTCACCGCTGTTGTTTCACATAGTGTTGGAAGTGCTAGCATCAGCAATCAGACAACAAAAGGAAATCAAAGGCATCAAAATTGGCAAAGATGAAGTCAAGCTTTCACTTTTTGCAGATGACACGATATTATACATGGAAAATCCGATAGACTCCACCAAAAGTCTACTAGAACTGATACATGAATTCAGCAAAGTTGCAGGATACCAAATCAATGTACTGAAATCAGTTGAATTCTTATACGCTAATAATGAAGCAACAGAAAGACAAATTAAGAAACTGATCCCATTCACAATTGCACCAAGAATCATAAAATACTTAGGAAGAAACCTAGCCAAAGATGGAAAATATCTGTATGCTGAAAACTATAGAAAGCTTATGAAGGAAATTGAAGAAGATATAAAGAAATGGGAAAACATTCCATGCTCATGGATTGGAAGAATAAATATTGTCAAAATGTCAATACTACCCAAAGCTATCTACACATTCAATGCAATCCCAATCAAAATTGCACCAGCATTCTTCTCGAAACTAGAACAAGCAACCCTAAAATTTGTATGGAACCACAAAGACCCTGAATAGCCAAGTAATGTTGAAGAAGAAGACCAAAGAGGGGCATCACAATCCCAGACTTTAGCCTCTACTACAAAACTGTAATCATCAAGAGAAGATGGTATTGACACAAAAACAGACACATAGACCAATGGAATAGAATAGGGACTTCAGAATTGAACCCACAAAAGTATGGCCAACTAATCTTTGACAAAGCAGGAAAGAATATCCAATGGAAAAAAGACAGTCTCTTTAACAAATGGTGCTGGGAGAATTGGACAGCAACATGCAGAAGGTTTAAACTAGACCACTTTCTTACACCATTCACAAAAATAAACTCAAAATGTATAAAGAACCTGAATGTGAGACAGGAAACCATCAAAACCCTAGAGAGAAAGCGGGAAAAAAACCTCTCTGACCTCAGCCGCAGCAATTTCTTTCTTGACACATCCCCAAAGGCAAGGGAATTAAAAGCAAAAATGAACTATTGGGACCTCATGAAGATAAAAATCTTCTGCACTGCAAAGAAAACAATCACCAAAACTAAAAGGCAACCAACAGAATGGGAAAAGATATTTGCAAATGACATATTGGACCATGGTCTAGTATCAAAAATCTATAAAGAACTCACCAAACTCCACACCCGAAAAACAAATAAATCAGTGAATAAATGGTCAGAAGAAATGAATAAACACTTCTCTAAAGAAGACATCCAGAGGGCCAACAGACACATGGAAAGTTGCTCAACATCACTCCTCATCAGGGAAATACAAATCAAAACCACACTGAGATACCACCTCACACCAGTCAGAGTGGCTAAAATGAAAAAATCAGGAGACTATAAATCCTGGCGAGGATGTGGAGAAATGGGAACCCTCTTTCACTGTTGGTGGGAATGCAAACTGGTGCAGCCGCTCTGGAAAACAATGGGGAGGGTCCTCAAAAATTTAAAAATAGATCTACCCTATCACCCAGCAGTAGCACTGCTAAGCATTTACCCAAGGGATACAGGATTGCTGATGCATAGGAGCACACATACCCCAATGTTTATAGCAACACTTTCAACAATAGCCAAATTATGGAAAGAGCCTAAATGTCCATCAACTGATGAATGGATAAAGAAATTGTTGTTTATGTGCACAATGGAATACTACGTGGCAATGAGAAAGAATGAAATATGGCCTTTTGTAGCCACGTGGATGGAACCTTAGAGTGTTATGCTAAGTGAAATAAGTCATACAGAGAAAGAGAGATACCATATATTTTCACTCTTATGTGGATCCTGAGAAACGTAACAGAAGACCATGGGGGAGGGAAAGAAAAAAAAAAGGTTACAGAGTGAGGGAGCCAAAACATAAGACACTCAAAAACTGAGAACAATCTGAGGGTTAATGGGGGGTAGGAGGGAGCGGAGGGGGGGAAATGGGTATTGAGGAGGGCACCTGTTGTGATGAGCCCTGGGTGTTGTATGGAAACCAATTTGACAATAAATTTCATATTAAAAAAATAAGTGAATAAGCTAATATGTTTAATTATATATTTTCATATATTTGAATCAGATATTTATATAATATATTTCAACAGAAATATAACTCACCCATAGCCAATATCATGTTGGATATACTTAAGGTCATTTTGCCTTGATAGTTAGGTCTTATTACAATTTAATATTCTTTGTAATTCAATAAACATTTTTGAAGAACAACTATTTGCTAGAGACTCTGCTGGGCATTGGGGATGAAAATAAAAATAACATATATTTTCACATCTTAGAAATATCACAGTATAGCAGGAAGTTCCTCAAACTATGACACATCCTAGAATTACTGACCAAATGAAACTATCTTTTTGACTTGAGTCAATGTTAAGAGATAATGCAGCAGATTTCTTAGACTCATCATTATCATTATTTCTTAATTAAATTGAGACATTATAAATAAGATAATTCATTATTGATGTAGAAATAAGTTATTTAGCATTGTTTCTATTTACTTAGAAAAAGATCTGTCTGAAATAAAATAAGGATGCTTCGAGCAGTACTGCATATAAGTATTCATTTGGTAAACATCCTCTTATTCATAAACTTTCCACAGATGCCCTAATCTGTTCAAAATTGAGCCCTTTTTCTATTTCATTCACTTGTTGAAGTCTTAATTCATTTATCAAGCAATGCCTCAGTCTTAGGCATAAAAGGATAAATCAACATGGGCCCTGGTTCCAAAAACTCAGTCTCTTAACTTGTAGCTATCCCTCTGTACTCTTATTGCTAATATGTCAGAAATGCTAAAAGTTTTCACAATAGTAGTACGCAATTAAGCAGTTCAGGACAAAGGTTTGAAGTAGAGAAAGAAAATGAACTAGAGGAAAGAAGTAGATGCAAATAACCAGATCATTTTTCTTCATAACCCATTGGTGGTACTAGGTCAATATTATGTATTAGTAATTGAAGAAAAAGGCCGATTCAGGGATTATCCCTAAATTTCAACTCTGTCCTATATAAGACCACTTGTTTTATTTATTTAATTTACTGACACTTAAATAGCACTTAACATTTACTATCTTCCAGATTCTCTTTGAAGCACTTCAAGATTACAATGCACTTTGTTAGTGGGCCTTGGGTAGAAAAAAAAACATACAGCATTATGTGGTAGTAGAATTGCAAATTCTGGTGAGAATAACCATGTTAATAATAATTACTAACACTTTATGTGCCTGGGACTCTACATACATTTTCCTTTATATATTTTATTTATTTTTTATTATTTTTTAAATTTTATTTTTCCATCGCTAACATACAGTGTTATATTAGTTTCAGGTGTACAATAGTGATTCAACAATTCCATATATTAGCCAGTTCTCATCACGACAAGTTCACTCCTTAATTCCAATTACCTACTTTACCCATCCCCCCATCTACTTCCTCTCTGATAACCATCAGTTTGTTCTTTACAGTTAAAAGTCTGTTTCTTGGTTTGCCACTTTCTCTCTAATTTTCCCTTTGCTCATTTGTTTTGTTTCTTAAATCCCACATATAAGTGAATTCCTCTGGTGTTTGTATTTCTCTGACTTACTTCACTTAGCATAATGCTCTCTAGCTTCATCCATGCCAATGCAAAAGGCAAGATTTCATTCTTTTTCTATGGCTGAATAATATTAATTATAATATCCTAATAATATTCCAATAGTAATAATGTGTGTGTGTGTGTGTGTGTTTATCTATTCATCTATGAATAGAGGTTTGGGCTACTTCCATAATTTGGCTATTGTAAATAATGCTGCTATAAACATAGGGGTGCATGTGTCACTTTGAATTAGTGTTTTTGTATTCTTTGGGTAAACACCTAGTAGTGCAATTTGCTGGATCATAGGGTAGTTCTGATTTTAATTTCTAGAGGAACCTCCATAAATTTTCTTTTAATACCAATTGAAAAACTACAGATGAACTCCATTGCCATCCCTGTTTTACTGTTAAGTAAAATAGAAGTTAAATAAGTACATGGTCACAAAGTAATTGATGGGGCCTGGATTAGAATCCATATTTGGTTGACTCCAAAACATTAGCTCATACTCATCACACTGAGCTAATTTTGTGTAAATTTGGATAGACAGTTAAAGGACCTTCTAGCCTTACAAAATGTACCTCATGCTTTGCAAAATTTTCTGAAATTATATCATTATTGATTCATTTTTAGGGATATCTTTCTTAAAATTCATTTGAAAACTTAAAAAAATCCCAGAATCTTAGTAATACATTAAAGCAATTTTGATAGTGAGTTGTCAGCCATGCACATTGAAACCTGGGAAGAGTAATGGGCAAAATCACTGAAGAAGATGATTCAGCTAGGAAAGTCGATAGAAGCTATTGACTTGATTTAATGAACAGTTTACTTATCCACTTCTGTCCAGCCAGCACTGATTGTTTGTTCATTGTAACTTGAAATTATATTTGTACCACCATTTAATTCATAGCATGTCTTACTCTTGTCTTTTGGATTTAAATTAAAGTAATAAGCTTGTGGTAGTGTTATCTACTTTAACACAAGAGTATCAGTTTTGTCACACTGGGTTTTGTTTACCAGAGGCCAGAGTAATAAAAGTGATGCCTCAGGAAAATAAGCCATAAATGGTTGCATTAAGAGCTTAATTTGTCCCCAGAGTGGATACTTTTCTTTTCTTCTTCCCTTTAAGTCCAGTGAAATCAGAGCCCCCATTTTTGTTAAAACATGCCTTCCTGAAATTTCTTTCCACCTACTGTTGTAGTTTTAGCTATTTCTTTCACACATTAATATACATTAGTGTCAAGATCTTTCTGATTTTTCTCTTAACTCTCACCAATTCAACCTTAATATACAATATTCATACATATATATGCAATATATATACATATGTATTACTCTTCTGGTTGAAATCTTTCAACGACTTCCCATCTCAGTAAGGATAAAAGCCAAATGCTTATAAAGATCTATACAATCTGAATATTCCAAATGTTGAACTTAATAAAGAAAAACAGAAATGAAAAATAATACCTTCAAGTCTTTCAGTATGATTTTAAGTCATCTCTACACCCAACATGGGGCTTGAACTTACAACTGTGACATCAAGAGTTGCATGCTCTACTGACTGAGCCAACCAGGTGCTCCAAGTCTTTCAGTATTTTTTTTTACCCTTTTTATATTTCCTTAAAAATATAGCAGTTTGTTTTAAGAAAAATATATCTCACTCTATCTGAAGATGCATTTAGCCTGACATCTAGAAATCTTGACTAACTGGCCTAAAAACTCAAAAACTGGTTTATAATTTGATCCAATTATTAATTAACATTTTGTTGTTGCTGTTGTTGTTTCTGTAGAAATACCTCCTATAAATAATTGATTATTTGAACCATAGGCCTAATATATATATATATATATATATATATATATATATGGCTGTCATAGTGCAGCCCAAGCATAGTACATGTTACTTATCAAATCTTGAAAAACTCATCAAGAACAAAGGTAAACTTCCCAATTTACCTAAAAATGGTATTAATTATGGAACTTAAAATAACTTATTTACAGTTCAAAATAACTCAAAACTGACAGGAGTTTTTACTTTCTCTTCCCCTTTTAAAACAGGGAAGTTTAAAACCTTTCAATAATAAGAAAAAAAAACTCTTTATGCCTTATAGCATCATTTATCCACAATGCTGATAATAACGTTTGAAGAGGAATTGAATTTCATTCTATACATAGCTGCATTCCATAAAAGCTTGTGGCTATGCAATAATGGCTATTATAGTAATATGAATTGCTCATAATTATGAAGCTTGAATTTATAATTTCAATAGTGTATTATTATGCATTTGTATTTGTCTATGCTGCTAATATACAGCATAAAATACAATTACAGAAAATAAGTGGTTAGAAAAAAAATAGTGACTATTCCAACAGAGATATAAACAGATTCTAATTTTACTGAAAAGGGGTAGAGATCTCACTGAGGCTAGGAAACAAAGGAAAGATGCTTTAACTAGTAAGTTTTGCTAACTTTTGCTTTTACCATTTGTGGAGTGTCAAATCATGGTAGTCTTCTGTCTTAGTCTGTTTGGGTTGCTATAACAAAATACCACAAAATGGGTAGCTTATAAACAACAAAATACCACAAAATGGATAGCTTATAAACAACAAATTTCTTCCTCACAGTTCTGGACGTTGACAATCAAAGATCACAATGCCACCATGGAGGCACCTCTCCCAAGGTGTATACTGACATGGTACAAGGGACTAGGGCACTCTGTGGTATCTGTTTTTTAAGGGCACTGATCCCATTCATGAGGACTCCACCCTCATGACTTAATCACCTCCCAAAGATCCCTCCTTGCAACATCTTCACATTGGACACAAGGATTCCAACATGTAAATTTTAGAGACACAAACATTCAAACCACAGCATCCCGTGCTTAAAATTCTATAATGATTTTCCATGTCAGTAAGGGTTGAAGCTAAAGCCCTACAAGGCCTATGCAGTCTGAATCCTTTACTTCTCTGATCTTAACCTCTAAAATTTATTCTTTTTTCACTCCAATCGCATTAGTATTGTCCTCCTCATTATTTCTCCATAGTCAAGCTCAGGGCTATTGCATTTTCTTTTCCTTCTGGTAGGAATTCTCTTTCCCCAGATATCCATATGTTATGTTCACTCAATTGCCTCTAGAAAATTGCTCAAATGTCACCATTTCAATGATTTTTTTTCTCTGACTTCCTTATATAAAATTGCAAATCCCACACACTCCTCTTCCCTGCTTCATGTTTTCTTCACATTTGTCACTTTCTAACATGCTATGTAATTTATTTATTTTGTTTATATCATATCTTCCCTCATAAGTATGTGAGCTTAATGAGACCAGACATTTTTTCTATTAATTTACTGCTTACAGTAAGCACCTCAGTGTTAATAAAAACATCACACACATATTAGGTGCTTATAAATCATTTTAAATAAATGAGTAAATGGGAAATAGTAACATAAAGGAAATAAAATCTGTTTCAGTTATAACACATGAACTTTCAAGCTGCTCACAGTTGAGTATATACACTATTCTTAGGAAAAACACATTATAAGCCATATCCCACTTTTGTTTCTGACTGCAACTTCTTGTTACCCCCCTAAAACCAACATGATGCCTATCTTCAAGCAGATGATTCACATTTTCCATTGGAGAACAAACTGGAATGTTTTCAAAGGGAAAGATAACTTCATTAGCAAAAGTACATTTGAAACCCACAACATATATAGCATTTCAATGTTCTTTGATAGGGTACAATATTACAGAAAATCAAATGTCAAAGTATAGAATCTCCTCCTTTCCTGTTATCTAAAACAACCCTAAAGATATGCTCTCTTGTAAGTTAGAAAATTGAGGATTATTTGTATTCTAAATAAAACTTCTAAACATTCTAGTTAATTAACATATAGTATAATACTGGCTTAAGGAGTAGGATTTAGTGATTCATCACTTACATATAACACCCAGTGCTCATTATAACAAGTGCTGTCCTTAATCCCCATCACCCATTTAGCTCAATCCCCACCCACCTCCCTGTATTAACCTTTATTTGGTTCTCTGTAGTTAAGAGTCTCTTATGGCTTGTTTTCCTCTCTTTTTCCTCCTTCCCTTATGCTCATCTCTTTAGTTTCTTAAATTCCACATATGAGTGAAATCATATGGTATTTGTATTTCTCTGACTGACTTATTTCACTTAACATAATACACTCTAACTCCATCCATGCATTGCAAATGGCAAGATTTCATTCTTTTTCATGGCTGAGTAATATTCCATTGTGTGTATTTGGGCTTTCTTTGTCTATTCATCTTTATCTTCTTTATCAATTCATCAGTCAATGTACATTTGGGCTCTTTCCATGAATTTTCTATTGTTGATAATGCTGATAAACATTGGGGTGCACGTACCTCTCTGAATCTGTATTTTTGTACCCTTTGGGATATACCTAGTATTTTGAGGAATTTTCATACTGTTTCCAGGGTTACTGAAACGGTTCTCATCCCCCCCAAAAATGTAAGAGGGTTCCCCTTTATCTCAATTCTCCCCAACATCTGTTGTTTCCATTGTTGTTAATTTTAAACATTCTGACAGGTGTGAAGTGGTATCTCATTGTGGTTTTGATTTGTATATCCTTGGTGATGAGTGATATTGAGCATCTTTTCATGGGTCTGTTAGTCATCTGAATGTCTTAGTTGGAAAAAAAAAGTCTATACATGTCTTCTGCCCCTTTCTTAACTGGATTACTTGTTTTCTGAGTGTTGAATTTGATAAGTTCTTTATAGATTTAGGATACTAACTTTTTGTCAGATATGTCACTTGCAAATATCTTCTCTCATTCCATAAGCTGACTTGAAATTTTATAGATTGTTTCCTCCACTCTGCAGAAATTTTTATCTTGATTAACTCCCAATAGTTCATGTTTGCTTTTGTTACCCTTGCTTTTGGAGATGTGTCTAGTAAGAAATTGCTCCAGCTGAGGTCAAAAAGTTGCTACCTGTTTTCCTCTAGGATTTTGATAATTTCTTGTCTCATGCTTAGGTCCTTCATCCATTTTGAATTTATTTTGTGTATGGTTGTAAGAAAGTGGAACAGTTTCATTCTTTCACATGTTTCTATCAAGTTTTATGAACATTATTTGTTGAAGAGACTATATTTTTTCCATTGGGTATTCTTTCCTGCTTTGTCAAAGATCTGTTGACCATATAGTGGTGGGTGCCTTTCTAGGTTTTGTATTCTGTTCCATTTATCAATGTGTCTATTTTTATTACAGTACCATAATGTCTCTATGACTTAGCTTTGTAATGTGGTTTGATGTCTGGCATCAGGGTGATTACAGCTTTGGTTTTCTTTTTCAGGATTGTTTTGGGTATTCAGAATGTTTTATGTGTCCATACAAATTTTAAGATTATTTGTTCTAGCTCTGTGAAAAAACACTGTGGTATTTTGATAAGGACTGTATTAAATGTCTACACTGTTTTGGGTATTATAGACATTTTAACAATTTGTTCTTACAATCTATGAGCAGGGAATATTTTTCCATTTCATTTTGTCCTCTTTAATTTCTTCCATTAATGTTCCATAATTTTCAGCATACACATCTTTCACTACTTTGGTTAGTTTAATTCCTAGGTATCTTATGGATTTTGGTGAAATTGAAAATGGGATAGATTCTTTGATTTCTCTTTCTGCTGCTTCATTACTGGGTGTACAGAAATGCAACAGATTTCTGTATGTTGATTTTATAGCCTGTGACTTTGTTGAATTCATGCATTAGTTTTAGCAATTTTTTGCTGGAGCATTTCAGGTTTTCTACAAAATATCATGTCATCTGCAAATTGTGAAAGCTTGAATTCTTCCTTGCTGATTTGGATGCCCTTTATTTCTTTTTGTTGTCTGATTGATGAGGCTAAGATTTCCAGTACTGTGTTAAAAAACAATGGTGAGAGTGAATATCCCTGTGTAATTCCTGAGCATAGAGGAAAAGCTCCCACTTTCCCCCCAATGAGGATATTATTAGTTGTGGGTCTTTTATACATGGCACTAATGATGCTGAGGTACGTTCCTGCTATCCCTACTGTGTTGAGGGTTTTTATCAAGAATGAATGCTGTATTATGTCATATGCTTTTTCTGCATCTATTTAGAGGATCATATTATTCTTATCCTTTCTTTAATTATTGTTGTGTATCACATTGATTTTTTTTTTACAAATATTGAACCATCCTTGCAGCCCAGGAATAAATCCTGCTTGATCATGGTGAGTAATTCTTTTAATGTATTTGATTTGCTAGTATCTTCTGGAGAATTTTTGCATCCATGTTCATAAGTGATATTCATCTGTAATTCTCTTTGTAGTAATGTTTTTGGTTTTGAAATAAAGGTAATGCTGGACTTATAGAATGACTTTGGAAGTTTTCCTCCTACTGGAATTTTTTGGAACAGGTTGAAAGGAATAGGTATAAACTCTTTTTAAAATGTCCTGTAGAAATCCCCTGGGAAGCCCTCTAGCCCTGGACCTTTGTTTGTTGGAAGACTTTTTATTACTGATTCAATTTCTTTGCAGGTTATGGGTGTCTTAGAATTTTTTAATTTTCCTGTTTCAGTTTTGGAAGTTCATATGTTTCTAGGAATTTAACCATTTCTTCAAGATTGTCCAGTTTGTTGGCATATAATTTTACATAATATTATTTTATAATTGTTTGTATTTTTGCTGTATTGGTTATGATATCTCCTCTCTCATATGTGATTTTATTTGTTTGTATTCTTCCTCTTTTCTTTTTGACAGGTCTGCCTGGAGTTTTACAATTTTTTTTCTTTCTAAAAACCAGTTCTTAGTTTCATTGATCTGCTCTTTTTATGTTTGTTTTTTTTTCTATATTGTTTCTTTGTGCTCTAATCTTTATTATTTCCCTTCTTCCGCTGGGCTTAGGCTTTATTTGCTGCTGGTTTTATGCCTCTTTTAAGTGTAAGATTAGGTTGTTGTATTCGAGATTTTTCTTCTGTCTTGAAGTAGGCTTGTATTAGTACATACTTCCCTCTTATGATTACCGTTGCTCTAAAGGTCCTGAACTATTGTGTTTTCATATTTATTTGCTTCTATGTACTTTTTATTTCTTATTTAATTTTTGGTTAATCTACTAATTCTTTTTAAAAAAATGGTTATTTACTATTCAGGGCAATAATTGTTTTAGGAGCAGTATTCAGTGATTTATCATTTACATTCAACAACCAGTGTTAATCACAACAAGCACCCTCCTTATGTCCATCACTCATATAACCCATCTCCCACTCACCTCTCTCCATTAACCCTCAGTTTGTTCTCTATTGTTATGAGTCTCTTGTGGTTTGTTTCCCCTTCTCCTGTTCCCCATATTCACATATATTCATCTGTTTCATTTCTTCTATGCCACATATGAGTGAAATCATATGACAATTGTCTTTCTCTGATTGACTTATTTCGCTTAGTATAATACACTCTAGCTTCATCCACGTTGTAACAAATGGAAAAATTTCATTGTTTTCAATGGCTGAGTAATATTCCAATAAACACACACACACACACACACATAACATCACATTTTTCTTTTTTTTTTCAATATATGAAATTTATTGTCAAATTGGTTTCCATACAACACCCAGTGCTCATCCCAAAAGGTGCCCTCCTCAATACCCATCACCCACCCTCCCCTCCCTCCCACCCCCCATCAACCCTCAGTTTGTTCTCAGTTTTTAACAGTCTCTTATGCTTTGGCTCTCTCCCACTCTAACCTCTTTTTTTTTTTCTTCCCCTCCACCATGGGTTTCTGTTAAGTTTCTCAGGATCCACATAAGAGTGAAAACATATGGTATCTGTGTTTCTCTGTATGGCTTATTTCACTTACCATAACACTCTCCAGTTCCATCCACGTTGCTACAAAAGGCCATATTTCATTCTTTCTCATTGTCACGTAGTACTCCACTGTGTATATAAACCAAAATTTCTTTATCCATTCATCAGTTGATGGACATTTAGGCTCTTTCCATAATTTGGCTATTGTTGAGAGTGCTGCTATAAACATTGGGGTACAAGTGCCCCTATGCATCAGTACTCCTGTATCCCTTGGGTAAATTCCTAGCAGTGCTATTGCTGGGTCATAGGGTAGGTCTATTTTTAATTTTCTGAGGAACCTCCACACTGCTTTCCAGAGCAGCTGCACCAGTTTGCATTCCCACCAACAGTGCAAGAGGGTTCCCATTTCTCCGCATCCTCTCCAGCATCTATAGTCTCCTGATTTGTTCATTTGGTCACTCTGACTGGCGTGAGGTGATCTCTGAGTGTGGTTTTGATTTGTATTTCCCTGATGAGGAGCGACGTTGAACATCTTTTCATGTTCCTGTTGGCCATCCGGATGTCTTCTTTAGAGAAGTGTCTATTCATGTTTTCTGCCCATTTCTTCACTGGGTTATTTGTTTTTCGGGTGTGGAGTTTGGTGAGCTCTTTAAAAATTTTGGATACTAACCCTTTGTCCGATATGTCATTTGTAAATATCTTTTCCCATTCTGTTGGTTGCCTTTTAGTTTTTTTTGGTTGTTTCCTTTGCTGTGCAGAAGCTTTTGATCTTCATAAGGTCCCAGTAATTCATTTTTGCTTTTAATTCCCTTGCATTTGGGGATGTGTCGAGTAAGAGATTGCTATGGCTGAGGTCAGAGAGGTCTTTTCCTGCTTTCTCCTCTAGGGTTTTGATGGTTTCCTGTCTCACATTCAGGTCCTTTATCCATTTTGAGTTTGTTTTTGTGAATGGTGTGGGAAGGTGGTCTAGTTTCAACCTTCTGCATGTTGCTGTCCAGTTCTCCCAGCACCATTTGTTAAAGAGACTGTCTTTTTTCCATTGGATGTTCTTTCCTGCTTTGTCAAAGATGAGTTGGCCATACGTTTGTGGGTCTAGTTCTGGGGTTTCTATTCTATTCCATTGGTCTATGTGTCTGTTTTTGTGCCAATACCATGCTGTCTTGATGATGACAGCTTTGTAGTAGAGGCTAAAGTCTGGGATTGTGATGCCTCCTGCTTTGGTCTTCTTCTTCAAAATTACTTTGGCTATTCGGGGCCTTTTGTGGTTCCATATGAATTTTAGGATTGCTTGTTCTAGTTTCGAGAAGAATGCTGGTGCAATTTTGATTGGGATTGCATTGAATGTGTAGATAGCTTTGGGTAGTATTGACATTTTGACAACATTTATTCTTCCAATCCAGGAGCACGGAATGTTTTTCCATTTCTTTATAGCTTCTTCAATTTCCTTCATAAGCTTTCTATAGTTTTCAGCATACAGATCTTTTACATCTTTGGTTAGATTTATTCCTAGGTATTTTATGCTTCTTGGTGCAATTGTGAATGGGATCAGTTTCTTTATTTGTCTTTCTGTTGCTTCATTGTTAGTGTATAAAAATGCAACTGATTTCTGTACATTGATTTTTGTATACTGTAACTTTGCTGAATTCATGTATCAGTTCTAGCAGACTTTTGGTGGAGTCTATCGGATTTTCCATGTATAATATCATGTCATCTGCAAAAAGCGACAGCTTGACTTCATCTTTGCCAATTTGGATGCCTTTGATTTCCTTTTGTTGTCTGATTGCTGATGCTAGAAATTCCAACACTATGTCAAACAACAGCGGTGAGAGTGGACATCCCTGTCGTGTTCCTGATCTCAGGGAAAAAGCTCTCAGTTTTTCCCCATTGAGGATGATGTTAGCTGTGGGCTTTTCATACATGGCTTTGATGATGTTTAAGTATGTTCCTTCTATCCCGACTTTCTCAAGGGTTTTTATTAAGAAACGGTGTTGGATTTTGTCAAAGGCCTTTTCTGCATCGATTGATAGGATCATATGGTTCTTCTCTTGTTTTTTATTAATGTGATGTATCACGTTGATTTATTTGCGAATGTTGAACCAGCCCTGCATCCCAGGAATGAATTCCAGTTGATCATGGTGAATAATTCTTTTTATATGCTGTTGAATTCGATTTGCTAGTATCTTATTGAGAATTTTTGCATCCATATTCATCAGGGATATAGGCCTGTAGTTCTCTTTTTTTACTGGGTCTCTGTCTGGTTTAGGAATCAAAATGACACTGGCTTCCTAGAATGAGTCTGGAAGTTTTCCTTCCCTTTCTATTTCTTGGAATAGCTTGTGAAGGATAGGTATTATCTCTGCTTTAAACGTCTGGTAGAACTCCCCTGGGAAGCCATCTGGTCCTGGACTCTTATTTGTTGGGAGATTTTTGATAACCGATTCAATTTCTTCGCCGGTTATGGGTCTGTTCAAGCTTTCTATTTCCTCCTGATTGAGTTTTGGAAGAGTGTGGGTGTTTAGGAATTTGTCCATTTCTTCCAGGTTGTCCAATTTGTTGGCATATAATTTTTCATAGTATTCCCTGATAGTTGTTTGTATCTCTGAGGGATTGGTTGTAATAATCCCATTTTCATTCATGATTTTATCTATTTGGGTCATCTCCCTTTTCTTTTTGAGAAGCCTGGCTAGAGGTTTGTCAATTTTGTTTATTTTTTCAAAAAAACAACTCTTGGTTTCGTTGATCTGCTCTACCGTTTTTTTTAGATTCTATATTGTTTATTTCTGCTCTGATCTTTATTATTTCTCTTCTTCTGCTGGGTTTAGGCTGCCTTTGCTCTTCTGCTTCTATTTCCTTTAGGTGAGCTGTTAAATTTTGTATTTGGGATTTTTCTTGTTTCTTGACATAGGCCTGGATTGCGATGTATTTTCCTCTCAGGACTGCCTTCGCTACATCCCAAAGCGTCTGGATTGTTGTATTTTCATTTTCATTTGTTTCCATATATTTTTTAATTTCTTCCTAATTGCCTGGTTGACCCACTCATTCTTTAGTAGGGTGTTCTTTAACCTCCATGCTTCTGGAGGTTTTCCAGACTTTTTCCTGTGGTTGATTTCAAGCTTCATAGCATTGTGGTCTGAAAGTATGCATGGTATGATTTCAATTCTTGTAAACTTATGAAGGGCTGTTTTGTGACCCAGTATATGATCTTTCTTGAAGAATGTTCATGTGCACTCGAGAAGAAAGTATATTCTGTTGCTTTGGGATGCAGAGTTCTAAATATATCTGTCAAGTCCGTCTGATCCAATGTATCATTCAGGGCCCTTGTTTCTTTATTGACCGTGTGTCTAGATGATCTATCCATTTCTGTAGGTGGAGTGTTAAAGTCCCCTGTAATTACCACATTCTTATCAATAAGGTTGCTTATGTTTATGAGTAATTGTTTTATATATCTGGGGGTTCTGGTATTTGGTGCATAGACATTTATAATTGTAAGCTCTTCCTGATGGATAGACCCTGTAGTTATTATATAATGCCCTTCTTCATCTCTTGTTACAGCCTTTAATTTAAAGTCTAGTTTGTCTGATATAAGTATGGCTACTTCAGCTTTCTTTTGGCTTCCAGTACCATGATAAATAGTTCTCCATCCCCTCACTCTCAATCTAAAGGTGTCCTCAGATCTAAAATGAGTCTCTTGTAGACAGCAAATAGATGGGTCTTGTTTTTTTATCCATTCTGATACCCTATGTCTTTTGGTTGGTGCATTTAATCCATTTACATTCAGTGTTATTATAGAAAGATACGGGTTTAGAGTCATTGTGATGTCTGTATGTTTTATGCTTGTAGCAATGTCTCTGGTACTTCGTCTCACAGGATCCCCCTTAGGATCTCTTGTAAGGCTGGTTTCGTGGTGACAAATTCCTTCAGTTTTTGTTTGTTTGGGAAGACCTTTATCTCTCCTTCTATTCTAAATGACAGACTTGCTGGATAAAGGATTCTTGGCTGCATATTTTTTCTGTTTAGCACACTGAAGATCTTGTGCCAATCCTTTCTGACCTGCCAAGTTTCAAAACAGAGATCAGCCACGAGTATTATAGGTCTCCCTTTATATGTGAGGGCACGTTTATCCCTTGCTGCTTTCAGAATTTTCTCTTTATCCTTGTATTTTGCCAGTTTGACTATGATATGTCGTGCAGAAGATCAATTCAAGTTACGTCTGAAGGGAGTTCTCTGTGCCTCTTGGATTTCAATGCCTTTTTCCTTCCCCAGTTCAGGGAAGTTCTCAGCTCTAATTTCTTCAAGTACCCCTTCAGCACCTTTCCCTCTCTCTTCCTCCTCTGGGATACCAATTATGCGTAGATTATTTCTTTTTGGTGTATCACTTAGTTCTCTAATATTCCCCTCATACTCCTGGATTTTTTTATCTCTCTTTCTCTCAGCATCCTCTTTTTCCATAACTTTATCTTCTAGTTCACCTATTCTCTCCTCTGCCTCTTCAGTCCGAGCCGTCTTTGTTTCCATTTTGTTTTGCATTTCGTTTAAAGCGTTTTTCAGCTCCTCGTGACTGTTCCTTAGTCCCTTGATCTCTGTAGCAAGAGATTCTCTGCTGTCCTGTATACTGTTTTCAAGCCCAGCGATTAATTTTATGACTATTATTCTAAATTCACTTTCTGTTATATTATTTAAATCCTTTTTGATCAGTTCATTAGCTGTTGTTATTTCCTGGAGATTGTTCTGAGGGGAATTCTTCCGTTTGGTCATTTTGGATAGTCCCTGGAGTGGTGAAGACCTGCAGGGCACTTCCCCTGTGCTGTCGTGTATAACTGGAGTTGGTGGGCGGGGCTGCAGTCAGACCTGATGTCTGCCCCCAGCCCACCGCTGGGGCCACAGTCAGACTGGTGTGTGCTTTCTCTTCCCCTCTCCTAGGGGTGGCATTCACTGTGGGGTGGCGTGGCCCGTCTGGGCTACTTGCTCACTGCCAGGCTTGTGGTGCTGGGGATCTGGTGTATTAGCTCGGGTGGGTAGGCAAGGTGCACGGGGGCAGGAGGGGCAGGTTTAGCTCCCTTCTCCTTAGGTGATCCACTTCAGGAGGGGTCCTGTGGCAGCGGGAGGGAGTCAGACCCGCTGCCGGAGGGGTGGTTCCGCAGAAGCACAGTGTTGGGTATTTGTGTGGAGCAAGCAAGTTCCCTGGCAGGAACTGGTTCCCTTTGGGATTTTGGCTGGGGGTTGGACGAGGGAGATGGTGCTGGCTAGCGCCTTTGTTCCCCCCAAACTGAGCTCTGTCATCCCGGGGCTCAGCAACTCTCCCTCCCTTTGTCCTCCAGCCTTCCTGCTTTCTGAGCAGAGCTGTTAACTTATGACCTCCCAGATGCTAAGTCGCGCTTCCTGTCGGAACACACTCCATCTGGCCTCTCCGCTTTTGCAAGCCAGACTCGGGGGCCCTGCTTGTCTGGCAGGCCACCCCTCCGCCCCGGCTCCCTCCCGCCAGTCCGTGGAGCACGCACTGCCTCGCTGCCTTTCATACCCTCTTCCGTGGGCTTCTCATCTGCGCTTGGCTCCAGAGACTCTGCTAATCCTCTGGCGGTTTTCTGGGTTATTTAGGCAGGTGTAGGTGGAATCTAAGTGATCAGCAGGATGTGCGGTGAGCCCAGCGTCCTCCTATGCCGCCATCTTCCAACCCCTTTCCCCAGACAAACCCACATCACATTTTTCTTATCCATTCATCAGTCAATGGACATTTGGGCTTTCTCCATAGTTTAGCTTTTGTTGATAATGCTACTGTAAACATTGGGGTGCATGTATCCCTTCAATCTGTATTTTTATATCCTTTGAGTATATACATAAGTGTACAAACTCTGGATCATAGGGAAGTTCTATTTTAATTTTTTGTGAACTCTCCATTATGTTTCCAGAATGCTTTCACCACCTTTCATTTCCACGAACAGTGCAAGAGAGTTCGTCTTTTCCTTGAGTCCTCACAAACACCTATTGTCTTGTGTTGTTAATTTTAGCCATTTTGATAGGTGTGAGGGAGTATCTCATCATGGTTTTGATTTTCACTTCTTGATTATGAGTAATGTTGAGCATCTCATCATGAGTCTATTAGCCATCTGGATGTATTCTTGGAAAAGTGTCTATTCATATCTTCTACCCATTTCTTAACTAGATTGTTTGGCTTTGGTTAGTTGAGTTTGGTAAGCTCTTTATAGATTTCATATTTTGGATACTTGCCCTTTCTCATATATGTGGTTTGCAAATATTTTTCCCATTCCATAGGCTGGCTTTTAGGTTTGTTGATTGTTTCCTTCATTGTGCAGAAGCTTTTTATCTTGATATCCCAATAGTTCATTTTTGCTTTTCTTTCCCTTGCTTATGGTAAGTGTCTAGTAAGAAGTTGTTGTCAAGTTCAAAGAGTTTTTTGCCTGTGTTCTCTTCTGGACTTTTGGTGATTTCCTGTCTCACTTTTAAGTCTTTCATCCATTTTGAGTTTATTTTTGTGTATGGTGAAATAAAGTGGTCTAATTTCATTCTTCCACATGTCACTATCTTATTTTCCAAACACCATTTCTTGAATAGATTGTCTTTTCTCCATTGGATATCCTTTATTTGTCAAAGATTAATTTTCCCCTATAGTTGTGGGGCCATTTCTGGGTTTTCTATTCCAGTCCGTTTATCTTTATGCCTGTTTTTGTGTCAGTGCCATACTTTTTTGATGACTACAGCTTTGTAATATAACTTGAAATCCAGAATCATGATGACTCCAGTTTTGTTTTTCTTTTTTAGGATTGGTTTTGCTCTTTGAAGTCTTTTGTGATTCCATTCAAATTTTAGGATTGTGTGTACTCGCTCTGCAAAAAATATTGGCAGTATTTTGATAGGGATTGCATTAAATATATAGATTACTTTGGTAGTATACACATCTTAACAATATTTGTTCTTCCAATCCATAAGCATGGGATGTTTTAACATTACTTGTGTCCTCTTCAATTTCTTTCATAAGTGTTCTATAGTTTTCAGAGTACAGGTATTTTATCTCTTTAATTACTTTTATTTCTAGGTGTCATTGTTCTGGTGCACTTGTAAATGGGTTTGATATCTTGATTTCATTTTCTGCTATTTTGTTATTGGTTTATAGAAATGTGACATATTTATGCACGTTGATTTTATACCACGTGGCATTTTTGAATTTATATATTAGTTGTAGCAATTTTGGAGGAGTCTTTTGGATTTCCCACATGTAGTATCATGTCATCTGCAAATAGTGAAATTTTGGCTTTTCCTTGCCTATTTGGATGCCCTTTATTTCTTTTTGTTGTCTGATTGCTGAAGCTAAGACTTCCAGTATTATGTTAAATAGTAATGGTGACAATGAACATCCATCTCTTGTTCCTGACTGTAGGGGAAATACTCTCATTTTCTTCCCAATTGAGGATGATATTAGTTGTGGATTTTTGCAAAATGGCCTTTATGATGTTGATATATGTTCAATCTATCCATACTTCGTCCAGGGTTTTTACCAAGAATGGATGCTGTATTTTTTCAAATGACTTTTCTGTTTCTATTGACAGGATCATATGGTTCTTATCCTTTCTTTTATTAATGTTGTGTATCATGTTGATTGATTTGTGAATATTGAACCAGACTTGAAGCCCAGGAACTAATCCCACTTGATAAAGGTGAATAATTATTTAAATGTACTGTTGAACTATATTTGCTATTTTCTTGTTCAGAATTTTGGCATCCATATTTAAAAAGGTTATTGGTGTGTAATTCTCCTTTTTGTAGGTTCCTTGTTTGATTTTTGGAATCAAGGTATTGCAAGTTTTCTAGAATGAGTTTGAAAGTTTTCTTTTGGTTTTTATTTTTTGGAACAGTTTGAGAATAAGAATAGGTGTTAGTTCTTCCTTAAATGTCTGACAGATTTCCCCAGGAATGTCATCTGTCCCAGAACTCTTGTGTGTTGGGAGATTTGTGATTACTGATTACTGCCTTTGCTGCATCCCAATTTCTTTGCTAGTTACACATCTGTTCAAATTTTCTATTTACCTTGTTTCATTTTTTTTTTTTTTTTTTTGTAGTTTGTGAGTTTCTAAGAATTTGTCCATTACTTTCAGGTTGCCCCGGTTATTGGCATATACTTTTTCATAGTATTCTCCTATAATTGTTTATAGTTACAATTGTTTGTGTTCTGCCCTTTTTCATTCATTATTTTATTTATTGGGGCTATTTCTCTTTTCTTTTTGAGATGTCTGACTAAGGTTATTAAATTTATTTAATTATTTCAAGGAACAGATCTTAGTTTCATTGATCTTTCTACTGTTTATTGTTTGTTTGTTTTTATATTCTTTACTTCTGTTCTAATCTTTATTATTCCCCTTCTTTTGCTGGCTTTTGGCTTTACTTGTTCCCTTTCTGGCTCCTTTAGGTGTAAGATTAGGTTGTGTATTTGGGTCCTTTTTTGTTTCTTGATATAAGCCTGTATTGAAATATACTTCCCTCCTAGGACTGCCTTTGCTGCATCCCAAAAGTTTTCCCTGGTGTGTTTTTATTTTCTTTTGCTTCCATGTATTTTTTAAATTTCTTCTTTAATTTATTAGTTAACCCATTCATTTTTTAGTAGGATATACTGTAAGATCCATGTATATGAAGGCTTTCCTTTTTTTTTTCTTTTGGTGAGTTCAAGTTTCAAATCATTGTGATTCAAAAATATGAATGGTATTATCTCTATTTTTTTGTACTTTTTAGAGCTGATTTGTGATCCAGTTTGTGATCTCTTTTGGAGAACGTTTCATGTGCACTTGAGTGTGTGTTCTATTGCTTTAAGATGAAATTTTTTGATGTATCTCTAAAGTTCATCTGGTCCAGTGTGTCATTCAAACTACTGTTTCCTGGTTTGTTTTCTGCTTAGATGATTTGTCCGTTGTTGTAAGTGGAATGTTAAAGACTCCTACTCTAATTGTATTACTATCAATGAGTTTCTTTATGTTTGCTATTTATTGATTTATATATTTTGGTGCTTCCAAGTTGGTAGCATAAATATTTACAATTTTTATATCTTCTTGATGGATAGAACCTTTATTTATTATATAATATTCTTCTTCACCTCTTGTTACAGTCTTTCTTTTAAAATATAGTTTGTCTGGTATGTGTATGGCTACACTGGCTTTCTTTTGATGTACATTAACACGATAGATGTTTATCCATTCCCTCACTTTCAATATGCACATATCTGTACATCTGAAATGAGTCTCTTGTAGGTCTTATACAGATGAAACTATTTTTTGTCCATTCTGATACCTATGTCTTTTGATTGGATCATTTAGTCCATTTAACTTTGGAGGGATTATTGAAAGATATGAATTTTAATGGCATTGTGTTACCTGTAGAGTTGGTATTTCTGGTGGTGTTCTCTGGTCTTTTCTGTCTTTGTTGCTGTGGTGGGTTTTTTTTCTCTACTCAAAGAGTTCCCTTCAAAATTTCTGGCAAAGCTGGTATAGTGGTCACAAATTTCTTTAGTGTTTATTAGTCTGGGAAATTCTTTATCTCTCCTTCTATTCTGATTGACAGACTTTTTGGATAAAGAATTCTTAGCTGCAATTTTTTTTCCCCATTCAGTATGTTGAATATTTTCTGCCACTCTTTTCTGGCTTGAGAAATTTCTGCATACAGGTCTGCTGCCAACTTTATGTGTCTACCCTTGTAAGTTAAGGACCTTGACTCACTGCCGGCACAGAGCCTGATGTTGTGCTCAAACACATGAAGCTGTGTGATCATGACCTGAGATGAAACCAAGAGTCAAATGCTTAACAAACTGAGCCACACAATCTCCCCATTTTTTGATGATTTTGAAGGGAGTTCTCTTGTCTTTTAGACTTGAATGCCTGTTTCTTTCCTCAGATTAGAGACATTCTCAGCCATAATTTGGTCAAACACTCCTTCTTCCCTTTGTTCCCACTCTTCTTCTTCTGGGACTTACAGGATATGGATATTATTTCACTTTATAGAATGGCTGAATTCCTTAAATCTACACTTTGCAATTAATAGTTTTCTTTCTCTCTTCTTTTCAGCTTCATTATTTTACATAATTTCATTTTCTATATCACCTATTCTCTTCTCTGCTTCTTCATTCCTTGTTGTGACTGGAACCAGTTGGTTTTGCATCTCAGTTATAACATTTTTTTATTTTGGCCTGACTAGTTTTGGGGTCTTTGATTTCTGCAGCAAAGGTTTATCTGATGTCTTCTATTATTTTTTTTCAAGCCTAGCTAGTAGTCTTATGACAGTTGTTCTAAATTTTTGTTCAGATATATTGCTTATATGTGTTTTGAGCAGGTCCCTGGCTATGATTTCTTCTTGACCATTTTTTGGGTGGAGAATTCCTCTATCTTGTCATGTTGGCTAAGATTCTATGTTTTGTGTATTTTGAAAGCTTGTTATATTCCTGAACCTGACAGTAATGCTATATTAAAAGGGGTCATACACTGTTCAGGGCCTGGCACTTTAGGAAGTGTTACTGGTGTATGTTGTGTGCACTCTCCCTTTTGTGTTTTGGCTTCTATTTCTTACTTGTCCATCCTGCACAGAGTTCCTCTTTGCTTGCAGTGGGGAGTGTTTGGAGCTTTAACTAGGTGTGCTTTGATTTATTTGTTAAAATAAGCCTGGAAAAAAAACTTGATCCAAAAATAAAAAAAAAATAAAAAGTGAAAGTAAAAGGAATGGAAAAAGAAAACCAGACAATCAAAAACAGTGAGCCTGACTCCAAAGAAAAAGAAAGGAAAACCAAAAGGAAAAGAAAAGAAAAAAATGAAGCCTGTTCCAAAACAAGAGGAAAGGAAATGAAAACAACAAAGGAAAAAACTATAAGCCTGAAACAATAGAAAAAAAATAAACAGAACAAGAAAAGAAAGGTAAGGAATGGAAAGGAAAGGAAAGGAAAGGAAAGGAAAGGAAAGGAAAGGAAAAACAAGTAAGTCCAGTCTGATTCCCACCAGAAATGCAGCTGATATTTTGAACTACTCCATGTTCAATAGAGCTGGTGCATGCAATTAAGGCCTGTGTTTGTCTTCTGGAAGAGAACCTACTGTGCTGGCTCAGAGTCATACCTGACCCAGTAAATATGCAGTTGCCAGGCACAGCTGGGCAAGGCTTGGTTTAAGTAGGTCCGCCTCTACTGTGGACCATAGTGTTGCTCTCTGAAGTCCCATTATGTTGGTGGTGAGGGGTAAAATGGTGCTGATCCACTGTCTTATCCCCGGACAAGGAGTCTCAAACCCTCCGTTGTTCAGGAAGCCCTCACTGAATAAGCATGGCAGTCAGCGCACTCTGTGCCACAGCTCGTCTGTATTTTTCTTTTGCACATGGCTGGGATTTAAAACTTGAAATCTTAAAGGACCCAGCACCACGTGGACCTGCCCCCTTCCTCCAGAGTAGAGCTTCTGTGCTCTGTGTCTGATGTCCTTTTTCTGAGAAAAACAATCCACTGTCATCGTGGTGCCTGGAATCTATGGTTTAGCACTGGGAAAATCAGTAACTATGTTATCACCCTTTATGTGTGCCTCTGTCCCTTGCCGCTTAAAGGCTTTTTGCTGGAGCCTGCAGGGTCTTTTGTATTTGGAGAGGCAGTACACCCTCTTGGCTACTCTGGCTTTCTTTTGATGTCCATTTGCATGATAAATGGTTCTCCATACACTCACTTTCAATCTTCAGGTGACTTTACCTCTAAAATGGTTTCTTGTAGGCAACATATAGATGGGTCTTGTTTGTCTGTTTGTTTGTTTGTTTGTTTGTTTTATCCATTCTGACCCTACGTGTTTTGATTGGATAATTTAGTCCATTTACATTTGGACTGCCATTGTGTTACCTGCAACGTTGTTGTTTTGGTGATGTTCTCTCTTACTTTCTAGTCTTTGTTGCTTTTGGTCTTTCTTTCCCACTTAAAGATACCCTTTTAATGTTTCTTGCAGGGCTGGTTGAGTGGTCATGAGCTCCTTTAGTTTTGTTTGTCTCAGAAACTCTTTATCTGCCTTCTGCTCTGAATGACAGACTTACTGGATAAAGTATTCTTGGCTGCATTTTTTTTTCCCTTCAGCATGTTGAATATATCATGCCACTCCTTTTTGGTCTGCCAGTTTTATGTGGACAGATCTGCTGTGAACTTGATTTGTCTTCCCTTGTAGTAGGTTAAAGACATTGTTTTTTTTCCCCTTGCTGCTTTCAGGATTCTTTCCTTGTCTGTGTATTTTGTAAATTTGTCTAAGATATTCATTGGCCGGCACTTGTTGAATTTAAAGGAAGTTATCTTCGATATTTACGTCTGTTTTATTCCCCAAATTGTGAATTTTTCAGGTATAATTCGGTCAAATAAATCTTCCACCCCTTTTTCCCACTCTTCTCCTGGGACTCCTATGATATGAATGTTATTACCTTTTTGGAGTTGGTGAGTCCCCTAAGTCTAAATTCATGATACAATACTTTTCTTTCCCTCTTTTTTTCAAATTCATTGTTTTCCATATTTTTATCTTCTGTGTCACTGATTCGTTTCTCTGCTTTATCCTTCCTTGTTGTCATTGCAATCAGCAGGTTTTGCATCTTAGTTATAACATATTTTATTTGGGTCTGACTAGTTTTTAGTTCTTTTATATATGCAATAAGGGATTCTCTAGTGTTCTCTATGATTTTCTCAAGCCCAGCTCATGTCCTTATGATTACTGTTTTAAATTCTGGTTCAGGCATCTTACTTATATCTATTTTGATTAATGCCCTGGTTGTGACTTCTTCCTGTTTTTTCTCTTTTGAAGTGAATTCCTCTGTCTTGTCATTTTGTCTAGGTCACAGTTTGTGTGTGTGTGTGTGTGTGTGTGTGTGTGTGTGTGCTTGCATGTTAGGAAAATCTGTTATTTTTCTACTTTTGGGAGTAATGGCTATATTTCAGTGTGTACACTGTGCTGTTATGTTTGACTGCTCCTTCCCTCACTTCTGTCCTCTGCATAGTTTCTCCTTGCCTACAGTGGGGAGTGTTTGGACCTTGTCCACTATGTGGTAAGTTTTAATTGGGTGTGTTTTGGTTCCCTTGTTCAAAGAAAGTAGATCATATTTCCTGTAGAGATGAAGTTTTGTAGCATTCTATGATCAGTAGACTTGGTGCATGGGAGTGGTTTGTACTGGTCTTCTGGGGAAGGCACTTGCTCACTGATTCTTAGGTGGATTTCCCCTAGTAAAGATTCACCTGCAGGGTGCAAGGGAACAGGACTTGTGTAAGCAGCTCTAACCGCCACTGGGAGTGCTATGTGGCTCATTAAAATTGGTCAGTGCTGATGGGCAGTGGGAAAATGGCATCACCCCATTCTCTCATCCCTGGAGCAGAGGTTTTCATGCCCACCACTCTTCAGGAAGCGTTAATAGAGCAGGGATTCTCCCCTCTTGTGTCACCAGCTTCTGTCAGATAACCTGCCTTCACTCTGTCTATATCAGAGCTGTCTGCCTGCCAGGTGAGACAGTACTTCTGTGTTTTATCTCAGGTGCACAGTTGGGTTTTTCACAACTACAAATTTTAGGGAGCCGGCATGGCATGGATCCACACTAATCCTCTGGGGGGAGTCTCAAAATGTTGTGGCTGTTACTGGTTTGTGCCAGAAAAGCAGTCGCATGACCACACAACAGTTCATAGTTTATGGTAAAGTGCAGCAAAAATCCAGCACCAAGGTTTCCTGTCCCTATCAGGTGTCTCTGTTCTTATGGTAATGTACATGGCTGCAACATGTCACCCACCAACCCTTTTGTCCCTGAAGTGACCATGCCACCTCTCTCAAATGCACTCCAAAAAGGGGAACAGTTTCTTCCATTGTGACCCAAGAGATCCTGAGACTATACTACTGTCTGTTCCCGGGCATCCACCTTCCTTCCCCACAGGAGTACCACTAAGTCCACTAGGCATAACCCCGTCAATGGTGTGGACTTCTAAATGTTCAGAAGTTGAGCACTGTTGCTTATAAAAACTTACAGTAGTAAGACCCTCTCCTTTTCCCAGTCAATGGTTTTGGGGACTAGTTTTTCTTGTGCAATCCCCTGCACACTGCTTTCACATGTGCTCTCTCTCTCTCTCTCTCTCTCTCACTGGTCTCTCTATGATTAGGGATCTTTCCCCTCCACAGGGGATTTCTTTTCTCCCCCAAATCAATTTTCTGCAGCTCCAATCTTCCACGATGTGTCTGTGTTTCTCCCTCTAGATGTGAAGTTTGTTCTCTGAGACCTCAGAATGATTCTTGGATGTCCATAATGATTTGATATTTTTCTGGATGCGTTTGAGGGGCAAGGCAAACATAGGGTCCCCCCCTCCACTACTCCACCATCTTAACTCCTCCCTGCTTTCTTTAGTCTTATATACTATCTTGAGTTCTACATTCACATTTTTGCTTTTTCTAGCTCAATAATATATCTTTGCATTGATCCTTTTTCTTTATTCCCAAAGCATGTATTCTAGGTTACCTACTCACTGCCACTCTTCTGGGTCACTGCAATAGTTTCCTTATGAACTAAAATGTGCCATTTGAAAAGTAATTGAAGAATGTCAACAACCTAACCAGGGATAAAGAAAAGCATGTGGCCTTGAAAGATACTTTTAAATATCTGAAAAGCTGTCATGGAGAAAAATGATGAGAATTATCCTGTGTACTCTTCAAAAAAGCCAGGATACCAGTAGGCAAATTATGAATAAAAAAGTCTTGCATCTATATAAAAAAAGATTTTTAAGTATTTAAGAAATCAAACTCTCTGCTACCTTATATATTTGAGCCCAAGCTGGAAAGCTACAAGATAAGGGTATTGTAGAAATGATTACATAAATTTGAAGTTCCCTCCTTGTCAAAGATCTGTAAATCTTGAGGACTGCCAAATATGTATATTCAAATTAACTGTGAATATTTTAGAATGATATTTTTCATTTTTAAATTGCCAATGTATATGGTGATCATGATCAACTTCTGTGAATATTCAACTTTTATAAAATAATTATTTCCAAAGAGGGAGCAGTATTGAACTTATTTTTTAGGCCTTGAGGGTAACAATTGCCTAAAAAAGTAATAGTAAAATTTTCCTCTTATATCTATACTGTTATTTACATTTTTCCAAAATATTTTCATTGATGACTTTCTTTAAAAAAAGAACAGCCCCGAGGAGAACAGAACTAATATTATTCTTTATTTTTATTTTACAGAAATGGCATTAGAAAACTGAAATTCAGTAATGTAATTTCTTACTAAAATAGTATTATTACTCAGCAAGAAACTTTACTAACATCATTTTTTAAACTCCTAATCCACTATTCTGTCCATTAAAACTTCTTGATTTCCACTGATAGGTGGGTTTTTGCATGAAAATTAACAGAAGCTCAATGATACAGGTTAAGTAATGATAGTAAATAAAGAAAATTTTAAGAAATGAACATCCATAGTAATAATGGGACTTATCTGATTTATTGATGTTTATTTAATACCATTAGACAAAGTTTCACTATGGTACAGGTAATGTTCATCACACAAATAATCCCCACATTGGCAATAATCATATCATCAAAAGAAGAATTTCCTGAACCTGTCAATATCTTGAAAAGTTTTCACTAATGAATTGGCTAATTCTGTTCAAATACAGATGTTTATTAAAGAAGTTTATGTACTTTATGAAGTAAAGGGGAAACAGTTTTTGTTACATAAGTAAATTACTTTCTTCCTTCCATAAAATTGTCTTGAGAGTCCTTTGAATGAGGAGCCAAATTTTACAATATTCTAGATAACAGTGTTTTTTAACCTTAATACTTACTTAGTGGTATATATTGTTCCTTATTATTCTCATAAAAAATAAGCATAACTACGTTAAAATTATTATTCTCAGTGTGTTGCACATCACAAACATAATTGTCATGGCAGAGCCTTTTGATAGTATTAGGCAAAATAATTCAGCAGTTGTCCAGCCATTGCCATCATATAGTACATTCAAGATTCCAGTAAGCTGACAATGAAATGCCAATAACAATTGAGACAACTGTAGGTGCAATATCATAGGGAGTAGGAAAGGCATTCTTACTAGTCATCGGCTCCCTAGATATCAATAGAAAAGTGTCATTTAGTGGAAAATTAGCCTATGCTGAAAGTTTATATTAGAATGTTTGCTGCTTTCTTCATTAAACTTTTTAACACATTTATAATCATATCCAGTTGACTTTTTATACTATCTTGTACTGGTTAGCATTCTCTTTTTTTAAAATATGAAATTTATTGTTAAATTGGTTTCCATACAACAGTCAGTGCTCATCCCAACAGGTGCCCTCCTCAATACCCATCACTCACCCTACCCGCCCTCCCACCCCCCATCAACCCTCAGTTTGTTCTCAGTTTTGAAGAGTTTCTTATATTTTGGCTCCCTCCTTCTCAAACCTCTTTTTTTTTCTTCCCTTCCCTCATGGTTTTCTGGTAATTTTCTCAGGATCCATATAAGAGGGAAAACATATGGTATCTGTCTTTCTCTGTATGACTTATTTCACTTAGCATAACACTCTCCAGTTCAATCCACGTGGCTACAAAAGGCCATATTCCATTCTTTCTCATTGCCACGTAGGATTCCATTGTGTATATAAACCACAATTTCTTTATCCATTCATCAGCTGATGAACATTTAGGTTCTTTCCATAGTTTGGCTATTGTTGAAAGTGCTGTCATAAACATTGGGGTACAAGTGCCCCTATGCATCAGCACTCCTGTATCCCTTGGGTACATTTCTGGTTGCTATTGCTGGGTCATAGGGTAGATCTATTTTTAATTTTTTGAGGACCCTCCACACTGTTTTCCAGAGTGGCTGCGCCAGTTTGCATTCCCACCAATAGTGCAAGAGGGTTCCCGTTTCTCCACATCCTCACCAGGATTTATAGTCTCCTGATTTTTTCATTTTAGCCACTGTGACTGGCGTGAGGTAGTATCTCAGTGTGGTTTTCATTTGTATTTGCCTGATGAGGAGTGACGTTTAGCATCTTTCCATGTGTCTGTTGGCCATCTGGATGTCTTCTTTACAGAAATGTCTATTCATGTTTTCTGCCCATTTCTTCACTGGATTATTTGTTTTTCGGGTGTGGAGTTTGGTGAGTTCTTTATAGATTTTGGATACTAGCCCTTTGTCCGATATGTCATTTACAAATATCTTTTCCCCATTCTGTTGGTTGCCTTTTAGTTTTGTTGATTGTGTCTTTTGCAGTGCAGAAGGAAAGGACCTCTGCAAAAGAAGGACCTCTTTTATCTTCAAGAGGACCCAATAGTTCATTTTTGCTTTTAATTCCCTTGCCTTTGGGGATGTGTCAAGTAAGAAATTGCTGCAGCTGAGGTCAGAGAGGTCTTTTCCTGCTTTCTCCTCTAGGGTTTTGATGGTTTCCTGTCTCACATTCAGGTCCTTTATCCATTTCGAATTTATTTTTGTGAATGGTGTAAGAAGGTGGTCTAGTTTCATCCTTCTGCATGTTGTCCAGTTCTCCCAGCACCATTTGTTAAAGGGACTGTCTTTTTTCCATTGGATATTGTTTCCTGCTTTGTCAAAGACTAGTTGGCCATACTTTTGTGGGTGTAATTCTGGGTTTCTATTGTGTTCCATTGGTCTATGTGTCTGTTTTTGTGCCAATACCATGCTGTCTTGATGATTACAGCTTTGTAGTAGAGGCTAAAGTCTGGGATTGTGATGCCTAATGCTTTGGTCTTCTCTTCAAAATTATTTTGGCTATTCGGGGTCTTTTGTGGTTCCATACAAATTTTAGGGTTGCTTGTTCTGGCTTCGAAAATAATGCTGTTGCAATTTGATTGAGATTGCATTGAATGTAGAGACCTTTGGGTAGTATTGACATTTTAACAATATTTATTCTTCCAATCCATGAGCACAGAATGTATTTCCATTTCTTTATATCTTCTTAAATTTCCTTCATAAGCTTTCTATAGTTTTCAGCATACAGATATTTTACATCTTTGTTTAGATTTATTCCTAGGTATTTTATGATTCTTGGTGCATTTGTGAATGGGATCAGTTTCTTTATTTGTCTTTCTGTTGCTTCCTTATTAGTGTAGAAGAATGCAACTGATTTTTGTACATTGATTTTGTATCCTACGACTTTGCTGAATTCATGTATCAGTTCTAGGAGACTTTTGATGTAGTCTGTCGGGTTTTCCATGTATAAAATCATGTCATCTGCAAAAAGTGAAAGCTTGGCTTTATCTTTGCCAATTTTGATACCTTTGATTTCCTTTTGTTTCTGATTGCTGATGCTAGCACTTTCAACACTATGTTAAACAACAGCGGTGAGAGTGGATATCCCTGTCGTGTTGCTGATATCAGGGGGAAAGCTCTCAGTTTTTCCCCATTGAGGATTATGTTAGCTGTGGGCTTTTCATAAATGGCTTTGATGATGTTTAAGTATGTTCCTTCTATCCCGATTTTCTTGAGGGTTTTTATTAAGAAAAGGTGATGAATTTTGTCAAATTCTTTTTCTGCATTGACTGACAGGATCATATGGTTCTTATCTTTTCTTTTATTAATGTGATGCATCACATTGATTGATTCTGGTTAGCATGCTGTTATATGCAAACATAGCTGAAATCTATCCAATTTGAAGACACCTAATTTAACATATCTAAAACAAACTCTGCCAGTATGTACCCATCCAAATAAAACTTCTTCCACCAAAAATTTAGTAATCAACAAATATTTATTGATCACTGTGTATTATGCATGGCATTGTAATGAGCATAATAGGTGATTTTAAATTGATTTCTTAGTTTAAAATTTTTTTCTTATTTTTAATTGGAAACTGACATTGGGCACATCAAAGGTGGTAAGCATCATGATGCTTCTTGGCAAGACCCACGACAACTGCAGTCACGGTCAGGCTTACCACCACAGCCAAGCCTAAACTCAACACGATGGAAGTGTGAGCAAAGTCTATTCAGCATTTCCAAGAGAGACTAGTGGATGCACAGTAATGCCTTTTTTAAATATTATTTATTTATTTTTGAGAGACAAAGAAAGAACACAAGCAAGAGAGGGGCAGAGAGAGAGGGAGACAAAAATCCCAAGCAGGCTCTGCACTATCAATGTGCAGCCTGACATGGGGCTCAAACCCACAAAACATGAAATTATGATGTAAGCTGAAATCAAGAGTCAGGATGCTTAACCAACTGAGCCACCCAGGTACCCAAGTTATTCCTTTTCCTCCTCCTCCTCCTCCTCCTCCTCCTCCTCCTCCTTTTCCTATGCCTGTAGTTGTTGGAAGAAGACTTCTTCTGAATTTCCAACAGCCATTCTATGGGGACCAGCGTCCTGGAATGATCTAAAATGTTACAGTTTCACTTGATACAACACCCATGGATATAAACAGTGTCTTCTAAAGTGGATCAGCTAGGAGTGCCTGAGTGGCTCAGTTGGTTGAGTTCAGCTCAGGTCATGATCTCAGAGTTGGTAGGTTCAAGCTCCAAGTCAGGCTCTGTGATGACAGCCCAGAACCTGGAGCCTGGTTCAGATTTTGTGTGTCCCTCTCTCCCTGACCCTCTTCTGCTTTCTTTCTCTCTCTCAAAAATAAATAAACATTAAAAAAATTAAAACGGATCAGGTAAGTATTAAGCAGCACCCTGTCCACCATGAATATGTAATAAATTTAAGGTGATGTATGAAAATTCTTGAAGACCTGAAACTAACTCCTTCCAGGGTCCTAGTGCAATTTCTTTCATATAGGAGACATTCAATAAATGCTCACTTCATAATAATTTACAGAATCAACTCAACTGTAAGTGCAAAGGAATCAACATACATCAGGTGCAATTGAAGTTCACATGAGATTGCGATCACAAAGGAAGATTTACTGAGGAAAGTTTCACTGAGGTGATGAGTCGAACCTTAAAAGAAATGTAACTTTAATACAAGTAGGAATAAGGGGATTTCAAGGTGCGGAAACTCATGAGGATAAAAACACGAGTATCCAAAAGCACTAAATATATTCAAGGAGTAGTGAATAGTCAGTTTAATTGAAGAAGCAGTCATAGATATTGGACTTTTAAGAAAAAGCCTGGAAAATAAGATAGAGATATAGTCCAGAAGTCTTTAAATGTCAACCAAGAAGTATATTTACATTACACAATGAGACATTAAAGTTTTTTTCAGAAGATAAGAGCTGTAATCCAAGCAATATACAGTGTAGATTAAGAGTGAAAGATTTGTGGTGGGGAGATCCTTTGAGGGGCTTCATACAGTGACTTGTAATGTGAAGAGTTATATGGAGGAATATATTTCATAAAAGAAGTATTGGTAAGCACTTGGTAGTTGGTGTTTATTAAACAGGCTACAACTAAATATCAAGTTTAAAGATATATGTAATCATCCAAGATAATGGAAGAAAGTATAGAAAGAGAAGAATAGAAAACTTAGGTACTGAATTTAGGGATAATGTCCATACTTGAAGGAAAATCGGAGAAAGGGGTAGCAATAAAGATGTCAAGTAAAGTAAAAAGAGAATTAGAATTGTATATGGAGGCTACAAAATGTTAATATTAATTAATCTAAGAATAGGTTTGACTTATTGGAAACTCACAATGTGTTAGACACTGTGATAAGTACTTTATACTCATAGGGTTTTAATTGTCTAAATTTTATGAAGTAGATATTATAGCAATAACAATTTTAGAAAGAGATAATTGAGGCTTAGAGGAAGTAAGAACTAATATGTAGCATAACTGGCTTTTTACTCTATCACTATTTAATTCTGTTTGCCCATAAAATATTTGTTTTAGATAAGAAAACATTTGTATTTAAGGAGACCTACAAAGAGAAGCTACATTATCAAAAATTTGAAGGAAGTAATAAAAGGTGTCATAAGTACATGAGATAATATTAGATTTAGAAATAAGAGATATGCTTCTTCCCTTAAATCAAGAAAAAGGAGAATAATGAAAAGACAAGGTGTGCCTGGGTGGCTCAGTCAGTTAAGCATCCAACTTTGGCTCAGGTCATGATCTCATGGTTCGTGAGTTTGAGCTCCACATCAGGCTCTATGCTGACAGCTCAGAGTCTGGAGCCTGTTTCAGATTCTGTGTCTCCCTCTCTCTCTGTTCCCCCTCCACTGGCACTCTGTCTCTCTCAAAAATGAATAAGCATTAAAAATTAAAAAAAGAGAAAGAATGTTGATGAGAACCAGAGACAAACTAGATGTAATTGAATTAAATACCACCTATCATGAATAATATCTGTCAGATGTAGAGGGAAATTTTCATGGTCTCAGGAAAGGGGAGCAATTTTAGAATACAACCTGTAAGGTCTTTAACAATAAAACACCTTGTACCAAAAGAAATGCCTTCAATTCAGTGTAACATGTAGTGGGTAAGGTCAGATTCATCACATTACTTTATTTGGTAACATTTTGTAGTCAGGGAACACTCAAATGGATATTGAGTATGATTGAGGCAAAGGAACTTGCAGGGAAGATAAATACCACAGATCAAAAATTGTAGGGCCTGGGGTGCCTGGATGGCTCAGTCGGTTAAGCATCTGACTCTTGATTTTGCTCAGGTCATGATCTCAAGGTTCATGGGATCAAGAATTGTGTCAGGTTTTATGCTGACAGCACAAACCCTGCTTGGGATTTTCTCTGTCTCTGTCTCTGTCTCTCTCTCTTTCTTTCCTTTCCCCCTCTCTCTTTCTCTCTTTCTCTAAATAAATAAATAAACATTAAAACAATTTAAGGCCTTTAAATATCCAGAAATGCAGTTCAAAATGGATAAAAAAAAAGTATAATGTTTTTTTCTGATTAGTATAAGACAGCATAATCTCAAATTTTCACACTCTCTCCTGCTAAGTAAAAGTCCTAGATATAATGCATAGAAAACCAATGGAAAACTATGACAGACACAAAGAGGAAAGAAAACTTTTAAAGGACTCTAGGACAATAGCAGAACATCTTATGACAATTCCACCTAACAGAAGGCAACTACGGTAGGTAGAATAATGCCTTCCCCCAAAGATGCTCACAAACGAATTCCTGAAACCTATGAATATGTTACCTTACATGGTAAAAAGCAATTTTCAGATGAGATTAAATTATAGTTCTTGAGATGGGAAGAATATCCTGAATTATCCAGTAAGCCAACATAATCATAATGGTCCTTATATGAAAGAGGCAACAGGGTTATTGTCAGAGAAAGTGATGTGACAATTGAAGCAGAGATCGGACTGATGAAGGGTCATGAGTCATGGGAAGTGGGCAAGGGAATGGGTTCTTCCTTAGACCCTTAAGAATAGATATAATACTGTTGTTATCTCGATTTTAGTCCAGTGAACCCATTTCATACTTCTGACCTGCAGACTATAAAAAAACTTGTGTTGTTATAAGCCACCAAGTTTTTGGTGATATGTTACATTAGCATAGGAAACTGATACAGCAATCCAGTCTTGATGTTTTCTAACCCCTTACGTAACTACAGAGGGAGTCCAGGTATGCTAATTCCTCAATCTAACTGAATGTGAGTTTGACATAACCAGGTGAACCTACACCATCACCAAATGAGGTTGATCAAGATCCTTACAATAAACAACCAAGGGTAGTGCTTTTCTTTCCCATCTGAGACTCTCATACTCATACTGAGAGGGACTAGCATAGTTGGGCAGCACCACCCAACTATGAGGGATTCTACCACAAAAGGTGCCAAGCCTGGGTAGCTATTTGTCACTGAAGGCCTGAAACTCACATTTCCCACCAACAGATATTGGAATACCAGAGTCAACTGTAAGAAAGATTCTGCCACAAGTGGCATAACCTGTAAGTCTCTTTATCCCCATAAGCTTAAGAGTTCACTCCACAGATCATACACATCAGAAGCACCAGCAAGAGGGATCCCAATATAAAATCAACAAAGCCTAATTTTTCCCACATGGTCCTAAAACTTTCCTCTCCAAAGAAGAGATATCAAGGTAAAGACGTGGTACCTGTAGGAGCAAACCCACCACAGCATGAAGCCTGGCCTGGGAAGCATCTTCTAAAGCAATAGACACAATGTCCAAAATACAACTTAAAATTATTAATTGTGCCAATGAAACGATGCACCTGAATGCAAAAAGACAGTCAACTAATGGCAATATTGAGGTGATTCAGATGTTGGAAATATCTGGCAAAGATTTTAAAGCAGTCACAATAAAAATGCTTCAACAAAAATTACATGTTGTTTATTAGAACTGAACGGAAATTATAGAACTTATATATAAAAATGTATACAGAAATACAAATCTCAGAGGATGGACTCAATAAAAAAGTGGAGATGATAGAAGATAAATAAGTGAAATTGAGAATTTATCAATAGAATTACCTAATCTGAAGAAAATATACTAAAAACAAGTCTCAGGAGCCTGTGGGACCATAATAACAGATCCAAGTTGGTATCAACAAAGTTTTAGAAAAAGAAGATAAAGTGAGGAAAAGAGTACTTGAAAAAAAGTAATTTTGAAACCCTCATTTTTAGAGATGTTAACACTCAAAAGTACTATAATCAAATCAAGATGGAATCTTAAAAACATTCAAGTAATCTACAAAAAAGCAAAAAAGGAACAGAAGGAAGAGAAAAATAAATTTTAAAAAGTAGACTTAACCACTAATACACCAATACTTATAATCAATATAAATGAACTAATACACCAATACTTATAATAAATATAAATGGACTAAATACACCCACCAAAAGTCAGAGATTGGTAGAGTGGATAAAAATAATCTGACTATATGCTAACCAGAAGAAACTGAATTCAGAAACATACATAATTTAAAAGTAAAGCATGGAAAATTATATATCACATTGATGGTAATCAAATAAATAAATGAGTGACTATATTAGTATTAGATTTATTTGATACTAATTGCCAATTGAGAGCAAGTAAAATTACTAAAGACAAAGAGGAATATTATATAGTGATAAAAAGGTCAATATGCTAGGAAGTTATAATGATATGAAATGTGTATGCACCAAAGGAAAAAAAGCCTCAAAATAGATGAAGCAAACACATAAGAAGACAAGCCCACAGTTGTTGGGGATTGAAACATTTTCTTCTTGGTAACTGATAGAAATACTAGACAGAAAATCAGCAACAATATGAAATATATATACACCACCAGTAACTAATGATATCTTTTTAAAATATATATATAGTTATTTATTTAAGTAATCTCCACACCTAATGTGGGGCTCAAACTCATGACATTGAGATCGAGTCACATGTTCCTCTGACTGAGCCAGCCAGATGCTTCTCAATGACATCTAATTGATATTTATAGAACACTCCACACAAAAATAGTAGAATTTACATTTTATTGAGTACCCATGGAACATTCACCAAGACAATGTCTTGGGTCATAATAATAACAAAACCTTTAACAAATTTAAAAATACTTGAGTTTGTACAGAATATGTTCTCTCACCATAATAGAATCTAACTAAAAACCAATAATGGAAAGAGGAAAATCAGTAAACATGTAGAAATTAAACAACACACTTCTAAATACTTCATGGGTCACACAAGTCACAAAGGGAATTTTAAAATACAGAAAAATGAGTGAAAATTAAAATTCAGCATATTAAAATATATAAGATGCATATAAAACAAATAATATCATATAGTGTTATAGAAGGAAACATACCACCAAATACTTATAAAGAAAAGAAGCAAGGGTACAAATTAATAATGCAAATTTCTACCTCAAGAAAGTAGAAACTAAAGAGCAAAATACACCCAAATCAAGAGGAAGGAAGGAAACAATAAAAACAAATATAAAAATAAAAAAGCATAATAAATATAATAAGCATAATAAAATAAAATATGAAATTTAAAATAAGAAAAAGAAAAAAAGTACTATTTAAAGGAGATTGAGAAAAATTTTCAAACTCATAGAATAATAGAAAAAGAGATAACACTTCTCCAGTCATTTTTAATGAAATCACCATTATCCTGTTTCTAAGACCAGACAAAGGCATTATAAAAATAGAAAACTAAAGACTAATATCTCTCATGAACTTAGTCTGATATAGTCTTAAAAAATACTAAAGGGTCATAAGAACAAACTTCCAGTTACAAAAACTAAATCTTGAGGACTCAATGTACAGCATATAGACTATACTTAATAATATTATATTGTATATTTGGAAATTACTAAGAGTAATTCTTAAAAGTCCTCATCACAAGAAAAAAATTCTAAATATGTAGGGTGATTATGTTAACTAGGGTTTTTGTGGTGATCATTCGACAATATATACAAATATCAAATCATTATGCTATTCATTTGAAAGTAATATGTTATATGTCAATTTTACCTCAATTTTTAATTAAATATGGTATCCACTAGATGCACGTTATTATTTAAATTTTTGTTTAATTATAATTGACAGAAAATGTTACATGTTTAAATAAATAATTTAGTTAAATCAAAATATTAGTTTCCCATTCACAGTAGCCACATTATATACAGTATAGGCAATATAGTTAATGGCATTGTCATAGTGTTTCATGGTCAGAGTTGGTAGCTAAACTTGTGGTGAGCATAGCATAACATATAAACTTGTAGAATCACTCTGTTGTGCACCTGAAACTAATGTAATATTGTGTGTTAAGTGTCCTCAAATAAGAAAAAATATATATCAGTAAATCAATTATAGCAATATATCAAAATAACAATATGCCACTAGCAAATGGGATTTATTACAGGTTATATGAAGCTGATTCAATATTTGAAAATCAATCAATGTAATCCACCATTTCAATAAGATACAAAAGATAAATCATACAACTATATCTATTGAGACACATAAAACCATTTGACAAAATTAATTCATAATAACGATTCTCAGAAAATTAAGAATAGAGTGAAACTACTTCATCTTTGATATATAGCATCTACAAAAACCTTACAGCTAAAATCATACTTAATGGTGAAAGATTGCCTGCTTTTACTTTAGGTTAAAAAAACATGTCAAGGATGTCTGTTTTCATCACTTTATTCAACAAAGCACAGGATTTTCTAGAACACCTAGAACACAAAAATATACAAGCTACCAAGACTGAATAATGAAGAAAGAGAAAATCTGAACAGACCTTAACTAGTAAGGATATTGAATCAGTAATCAAAAAGCTTTCAACATTGAAAAGCCCAGGACCAGATGACTTCACCAGTGAATTCTACCAAATATTTAAGGAAGGTCAAATGGCAATCATTTCAAAACTCTTCCAAAAAATTGAAGAGGAGGAAATACTTCCAAATTCATTTTGTGAGGCCAGTGTTACCTTGTTTCCAAAATCAGACAGACACTACCAGAAAATAAAATTACAGGGCAATATTTCTGATTAGTATACATGCAAACATTCTTAACAAAATAGGAACAAACTGGATTCAACAACATATTAAAAAGACTAATCTCTATGACTAAGTGGGGTAAATTCCTAGCATGCAAATATGGTTGAACATATGAAAATCAATCAGTGTGATGCACCACATTAATAAAACAAAGTTTAAAAATCACATTATTATCTCAACAGATAGCAAACTAATGACAAAACTGAACATACCTTCATGATAAAAAAACTCAACAAACGATAAACGGTAGGAAATTGCCTCAACATAATAAAAACCATATATGAAATATCTACAGCCAAGTCACACTTAACATTGAAAAACTCAGTTTTTCTTCTAAGATCAGAAAATAGACAAGTATGCCCACTCACTCCACTTCTTTTCAACATAGCACTAGAAGTCCTAACAGCTATTAGGTAAGAATAAGGAATAAAAGTATCCAAATCTGAAAGAAAGAAGTAAAATTATCTCTGTTCACAGCTGGCATGATCTATATTTAGCAAACCCTAAATACACACACACACATACATACACACACACACACACACTCACACACACACACACTGTTAGAAGAAATAAACAAATTCAGTAAAGTTGCTGGATACCATCTCGACATAAAAAAAAATCAGTTGTGATGAAATGGCTGGTTCTCAGGGGCTGCTGACATTCAGGGATGTGGCCATAGAACTCTCTCAGGAGGATTGGGAATGCCTGAACCTCTCTCAGTGGGATATATACAGGGATGTAATGTTAGAGAACTATAGAAACCTCCTCTTCTTGGGTCTCATTATGACAATGCCAGACCTGATCACTTTTATAGAGCAAAATAATGAGCCTTGGAATGTGAGAGAAAGGAGACAGTAGTCATACACTTAGCTATATCTTCACATGACACCCAGAACTTCCTTTCAAAGCCATGCTTAGAAGCTTAATAACAAAGAGTCTCAGTATGAAAATACAAATGTATGGCCTTGAGAATTTACACTTAATGCTAGATTGGAACAATGATGGGGAGAGTGAAGAGCAGCAAAGATTTCATGAAGGAAATATTGAAACTAAGACAACTGCCCCTAATAAGAATCTTCTTGCCAAAAATAATGTTATAAAACACTTTGGGGAAACTCCCTTTTTTTACATCAGCTACTTTGGTAAAACAGTGTGTTTCTGCAAGCAAACACTCAAATGAAATATCCAAACATTGAAATTCATGGAAAGAAAATTGGAAAATCTGGAAAGTTACGTGGTTCTTTCTGAAAACAATTATTTGGATCATTTTGAAAATAGGATTGGATTGACCTTGCAAATATTTCTTAACATAAGGAATTTAAAAATGAAGAAAAGTGCTGAATGGAATCAATTTGAAAGGCCTTTTCCTTAGAGACTTTTTTTTTATTTAGTTTTCCACCAACAAATAAACCTTCCTAGTTCAGGAATCTATACATTTAATAGATGTGGGAGGACCTTTAACCATCCATCATTGCTCAATAAGTGTCAGAGAATCGATCATTGGAAAGAACTTTACCTGAGTGACAAAATTAGAAAGACCTTTATAGAGGAATTGATCCCAAAAAACTACCACAAATTTTATAGTCAAGAGAGAACTGATCAGTGTAGTGAGTCAGAAAAAGGTTTTTTTAAAGTTTATTTATTTTTGACAGAGAGAGAGAGAGAGAGAGAGAGAGCATGAGTAGGGAGCGGTAGAGAGAGGGAGATGTGGAATCTGAAGCAGGCTCCAGGCTCTGAGCTGTCAACACAGAGCCTGATGCGGGGCTCGAACTCACGGACCACGAGATCATGACCTGAGCTGAAGTCAGACGCTCAACTGAGCTACCCAGACACCCCGTGAGTCAGAAAAAGTTTAAACAAGACTCAAATGTTTGTTTTTTAAATGTTTCTTTATATTTTTGAGAGAGGGAACAAAAAAGAGAGGGAGATAGAATCCCAAGCAGGCTCTGCACTGTCAGTGCAGACCTGGATGTGGGGCTCTATACCAGAAACCATGAAATCTTGACCTGAACCACAATCAAGAGCTGGATGCTTAACCTACTGAGCCACCCAGGTGCCCCAAGGCTCAGATGTTAATAAATGTTTGAGGGAGTATTTTCCGGAGAGCCATTATAAATGTAACACATGTGTGAAAGCCTTTTATCAAAGCTCAGACCTTATTATACATAAGAGTACCCATATTGGAGACAATCCTTTTAAATGTAATGAATGTGGGAAAGCTTTTAATCAGTCCTCCAATATTGCTGAATCTCAGATAATTAATGTGGGAAAAACCCATATAGATGTAATAGATGTAATAAACCTGGGAAAATGTTTAGTCAATCATCAAGCCTAAACAGACATAAAACAATCTGTACTGGAAAGAAAAGTTACAAATGTAAGGAATGTGGTGAAGTCTTTGACTGTTACTCAACACTAACTCAACATCAGTGAATCCAAACAGTAGGGAAAACTTACAAATATTAAAAATGTGGCAATTCCTTTAAAAGGCACTCACACCTTACTCAACATGACGAATTCACAACAGAGAGAAACCTTATAAATGTAAAGAATGTAACAAGGCTTCTAGCCAGAACACAAACCTTATTTGACAGGAAAGAATTCATTTTATTTATTTATTTATTTATTTAGACAGAAAGAGTGAACAGAGAAGGAGCAGAGAGGGAAAGAAAGAGAATTCTGAGCAGGCTCCACTAAGTCAGCGCAAAGCCTGACACGGGGCTTGAACCCATGAACCATGATCATGACCTGAGCTGAATCCAAGAGTCAAGTGCCTAGGAGACTGATCCACCCAGGCATCCCTGAAAGAATTCATTCTTGAGAGAAACTTTACCAATGTAAAGAACGTGAATCACTGTTCAAACTTTACTCATTATCACAGAATTTGTACTGGAGTAAAACCTTACAAATTTAAATTTTTTACCATTTATTTATTACTTAGAGTCAGAGAAAGACAGATAATGAGTTTGGGAGGGGTAGAGAGAGGGGGAGACACAGAATCTAAAGCAACCTCCAGTCTCTTGGCTGTCAGCACAGAGCCCGAGGTGGGGCTTGAACTTAGAAACTGTGAAATCATAACCTGAGCCGAAGTCAGATGCTCAAATGACTGAGCCACCTAGGCGCCCCAAACCTTACAAATTTAAAGAATTTGAGAAAGCTTGGTGTGCCTGGGTGGCTCATTGGTTAAATGTCAAACTCTTGACTTCAGCTCAGGTCATGATCTCACAGTTTGTGGCTTTGAGCCCCCACAGGAGGCTCTGTTCTGGGAGTGGGGAGCCTGTTTTGGATTCTGTCTCTCTCTGTCTGTCTCTGCTCCTCCCCTGCTCATGCACTCTGTCTCTCTTTCTCCTTCTCTCTAAAAATAAATAAATAAATAAACTTAAAAAAATGTAAGTATATATAATGTAGTCTATATGTGATCTTAATATATTTTAGTTAATAAAACATAATGGTTTTAACATGTTGAAAAGGAGCTATTTTTGTGTATACTAATAATACTAATAATAATCTAAAAGGAAATTAAGAAAACAATTACATTTATAACAGAATCAAAGGGAATACAACACTTAAGTATAAACTTAAAATAACATCAAAAGGAATACAATACTTAAGTATAAATGTAACCAAGGAAGTGAAAGACTTGTGTACTGAAAGCCACAAAACATTGATGAAAGAAATGAAATAAGACACAAATGGAAAGACATCTCTTGTTCGTATATCAGAAGACTTAACACTGTTTAAATGTTCATACTACAAAAAGAAATCTACAGAATGAATACAATCCCCATCAAGATCTCAGTGTTAGTTATTACAGAAATAGAAAAAAAATCCTAAAATTTATATAGAATCACAGAGGCCTCAGAATAGCCAAGGCTATCCTGAGCAAGAATAACAAAGCTGGAGAGCTTTGAATAACTAACACATCCTGATTTCAAAATATATTACAAAGCTACAGTAAGCAAAACAGTATGGTACTGGTATAAAAACACACATAGACCAATAGAACAGAATCAAGAACCCATAAATAAACCCACATATATAGTCCATATTCCGATTTTCCACAAGGGTGCCAAGAACACAATTGAGAAAGGATAATCTCTTCAACAAATGATGTTGGGAAAACTAGGTGTCCATGTGCAAAAGAATGAAATTGGGTCCTTACCTTACACTATACATAAAAATGAAGTCAAAATGGATTAAAGACTAAAGTGTAAGGCCTGAAACCCTAAAACTTCTAGAAGAAAACAGAGAGGAAAATATTTTTTACTTTGGTATTGGTAATTATTTCTTGAATATGGTGCTAAAGCATAGGAATGATAGCCTAAATAAACAAGTGGAATTTCATCAAACAATCAAAAAAAAGATTATGCATAGCAAAGCAATAAATACACAAAATAAAAAGGCAATGAACAGTATGGAGGTTCTTCAAAAAAATAAAAATATAACTACCTTATCACCCAGCAATTACACTATTAGGTATTTAACCAATGGATACAAAAATGGTGATTCAAAGGATCACATGCACCCCAATGTTTATAGCTGTGCTATCATCAATAACCAAACTATGGAAACAACCCAAATGTCCATGGACTTATGAATGAATACAGAAATATATATATATATATATATATATATATATATATATATAATATACAATGGAATACTACTGAGTGATGAAAAATAATGAAATCTTGCCACTTACAACAATGTGGATGGAACTAGAGTGTGTTATTCTAAGCAAATAAGTCAGTCAGAGAAAGACAGATAACATATGATTATGCTCATATGTGAAATTTGATAAACACAACAGATGAACATAGGGGAAGAGAAGAAAAAATAAGAAAAAAACAGAGAGGGAGGCAAACCATAAGATACTCTTAAATACAGAGAACAAACTGAGGGTTGCTAGAAGGGAGGTGGGTGGAGGGATGGGTTAAATGGGTGATAGTCACTAAGGAGGGCACTTTTTGGGATGAGCACTGGGTGTCATATGAAAGAGATGAAGCACTGGGTTCTACTTCTAAAGCGAAGACTACACCATATGTTACCTAACTTGGATTTAAATTTTAAAAAGTGAAAAGGCAATGTGCACAATGGGAAAAATATTTGCAAATCATGTATCTGATAAAGGGTTAATAGTTAGAATATATAAAGAATCACAACTAAGTGGCAAAAGTCAATTAACCCTAGTAAAAATTTGAAAAATGACATTAGTAGACCTTTCTTTAAAGAAGATATCCAAATGCCCAACAGGTATATGAAAATTTGGTTAACATCACTAATCAGGGAACTGAAAGTCAAAACCACAATATTTCATCTTACATCTGTTAGGTTGATTATTATAACATTTATAAAGTGTTATTGAGGATATTGAAAAAAGGAACTTTTATACAATGTGGTGAGAATGTAAATTAGTGCAGCCACTATGGAAAACAATACAGACAGTCCTGAAAAAACCAAAAGGAAAGCCATTATATTATACAGTAATCACACTTTTAGGTATATCTCCAAAATAATTGAAATCAGAATCTCAAATAGGTATCTGAACTCCCATGTTCATTGCAGCTTTATTCACAATCACTAAGACATGGCTGCAAATGAAATGTCCATCAACAGATGACTGGACATAAAAATGTTATATATGTATATATATGATATTATTCACAAAAAATGGAGTATTATTCAGTCTTACAAAAATAATTCCTGTCATATGTGAAAATATTTCAAATGTGAACCTAAAGGATATTACCCCAAGTGAAGTAAGCCAGACACAGAAAGACAAATACTACATGACACCACTTATATAAGGAATATAAAATAGTCAAACTCATAGAAAGAGAGTATAGAATAGTGGCTTCCAAGGCATGTGTACAAAGGGAAGTGGGAAATTGCTGCTCAATGTGTAAAACCTTTCAGTCATGCAAGATAAAGAAGTTCCAGAAATGTTCTGCACTACTTTGTACTTAAAAATACTGCATTGGATAAGAGACTCTTAAAAACTGAGAACAAACTGAGGGTTGATGGGGGGTGGGAGGGAGGGGATGGTGGGTGATGGGTATTGAGGAGGGCACCTTTTGGGATGAGCACTGGGTGTTGAATGGAAACCAATTTGACAATAAACTTCATATATTGAAAAATAAAAAAAAATAAAATAAATAAAAAATAAATAAACACACACACAAAAATAAAAAAATAAAAAATAAATAAATAAATAAATAAATAAATAAATAAATAAATAAAATAAAAATAAAAATAATACTGCATTGGGCATGAAGCATCTATCTATAGTATTTCTTATATTTGCTTGTGAATCCTCAGTTATTTCAAAATAAAAAGATGAGCTTAAAAAGTCACAAGCTGTCAAGCTAGGTTTAGTAAAGATCAGCACTTGAAGAGAGAAAAATATTGATACAGTGAGTGAAGTTGAGCAGGATACACTAAATAATAGGAAGCTTATCGTCTGAAATAGGGAAGCCTAAGTACAAGAAATAAAAGATGAAAGAATGTGATACCATGTGATTTTGTTGGTTGGCAGCTATGGTCATTTGAGGACAAGGGCCTTCCAAGATAATATGTGTAAGAGTTGACTAGCTGAAAGAAAATAATTGTGAGGTTGGGGGGATTAATAAGCCATCAGTATGAATGTTAAATTTTCTGAATATGATGGCAAATGAAAGAATACAGATGAAGAATGTTATAAAATGACAATGCCTCTTTTCATTCCACAGAAATGAATTAAATTTATGAATATATTCTATTCTGTGTAATGAAGTATTGTTTTTTAATTAGGAGCACATATTAGTTTAGTTTGATTTTAATAGCTCTAATAAGAAACGTGGCAAGATACAGCTGATTTTTAAAAACTACATTTATCATATTTGGTTTATAGTGCATTGCTGGGAGGCATATTTTTAGCAGTTTGAAAACTAATCAACGAAATGCAATAATTCAGGGTCTTTTTCAACATTTGGATTCTAGTTAACTAAGATAATATTTAAAACAAGGGTCCAACACAATTATATAAAAATTAGTTTAATTAAGCATTTATATATGTGTGTACATATATATTTAAAATCAAGCTTTACTCAATATTATTTATACTAGAAAACACCCAAACAATGAGAAAAGTAGTAAATATCCATGTGAAGTCTAAGAGCTATCAGACTTCTCAGCACATTTTAGTAAGTCATAATTTAAAAGACACTTCATTACCCTTTACATTAGTCTCCTTTTTGATATGGGGGGGGGGGGAATCATAGACATCTGATTGCATCCTACTGCTTTGGAACAAGACAGAAAAAGCAGAAGTAGCAAATTGTAAGAAATATTTTGGCCAATTAAAATAGAATAAACAAAATGAATTATGTGTCAAGCTACTTAATGAGTAACAAAACACCTCCTATAATTTGCTTACTCATTTTTCAACAAATGTTCTCATTTACCACGCTGTAGGTATAGCACTGTATCAAACAGACAAGAAAAACAACACTGTTCTCATATAGTTTATATTCTAATGCAGAAAATTTTATTCATAAAGATGTAAATAATGACACAAAATACTATATAATTTATGTAGATATTACTTAGACAATAAGAAATATGGGAGTTTAAAAAAAGGAGTGCATACTTTGAAGCAAACAGGAAAATCTCTGTGAATGAACTGAGACTTTACTTGAGGCTTAAAAGAGTATTAAATCTTTCTTCTGGCTATAGTGTTTAGTTAATAGGCTGAAAATGAATTCATAAATGGTTTCACAGTACTTTCCAAGATTATCCCGATAGTATACATTGAAATTATATGATCAATTATTAACTAAAAAATGTATTTTGGGCCTCCCTGGGTGGCTCAGTCAGTTAAGCATCTGGCTCTTGGTTTGGCTCAGGTCAGAGTCTCACAGTTCTTGAGTTTGAGCCCGCATTGGGCTTAGTGCAGACAGTGTGGAGCCTGGTTGGGATTCTCTCCCCCCTCCCCCGTCTCTGCTCCTCCCCAACTTGCTCTCTCTCTCTCAAAATAAATAAATAAAGTTTAAAAGAATGCAGTTTTCTAATTACCATTCTTTCAGCACTGTGAGCTTGTCAAAGGTAAAGATCTCCTCTAATTAATATTTGCATCCCCCTTCAAACACGCTGGCACTTTCACCACACTAGTAGACAATTGGATGTTTGCTAAATTAAGTTTATTTTCTTCTTGATTTAGATAATCTAAGGGTAATCTAATCCTAAGACTCTATGATAGAAAAAGTAAATCAAGTAATTTTCCATGTTCTTCTCTCAAAATTTGCCTGAGAGTCCAGATCATTTGTTTTCCTTATTTTATTTCAGTTTCAGGGGTATAGAAGAAATAATTAATTGTTTCATGACTTTGAAATTCTTGTCCAGTAATCTTCACATATTACTCTTTGGTACAGCCCTGGAAACAGGAAAATAAAAGACCTGGTACTACAGATATTCATGGAGCAAGAACAGAACCATAACCATAGGCTCTCTTTTGAGGAAGACAATAAACTCTCACTTGAGATTTATTCTTTCTCTAACTGTGCTGGATGCCCTCTAGCCACAATTTCACAACTCTTCAATTTAATCAAACTTTAACTTCCATCATGTAAGAAATTTCAGAATGTGTTCTGCAATGGTTTTGTGAGCTGAAAAGAACATAAATTATCCTCAACATCTTTACCACAGATTCACAAAATCATTGCATCTGAATGCACTTAAAGAAGTTATGTGAGTCTTTAGGCAATTCTATGCCAAAATTTGCAGAATCAATCAATGCCTACCCACAATTTTCATAACAGAAGTCTAGGCGACCTGGAACTTGAGATAATAGTTTTTAAGGAGTTACTTACTGAGGGAAAGCTGGCTAATAGGGAAAGTTATCAAAATCTACAATCATGATAGGTTAAAACCCCAAGTCTTTTCAGTGTGTTGCCTGTAGATGCTTCCCTGTAACATTATTGTGAGAGATTTATAGTGTTGTGCTAAATACATTATATTGCCTTCCTTCCAAGGGATTAGATTCCAATCTAACCCTGAGTGTCACAAAATTTCTTCTGTAACACACACACACACACACACACACACACACACACCTCTCATTGGATTACAAGACTCTACTATGAATGAATGTAAATTATCTGATGTAGTAATAAAAAATACCTTGCATATAAGAAACCTTTATATGCTTGAAGAATTAAGTCATCCCTTGAGTTATTTCCAATTAGTATAAGAATATACAGCAACATTTGATCATATTGGTAGATTGATAACCAGAACTCTTTGCTAGAGGAGGCACATTGCATCAGTATGCAAAGATCAACTTATACCCAACTTTGCTTTTATAGTGCAGAAACAATGAGAGTGAATTGTGTTTAATCTTACCTAATTACTATTTGAAGTACTAGTGATCTAATTACCTAAATCCTTGGTCTATATATAAAATACAAACAATATTACCTATCTATAATGGATACTTAGTTTACACAAAGTTTATGAACACAATAAAGTAAATACATAAATTTTAATAAAGGTAAAATAAGCTCATGTTATCTCTATTGGAATTTGTTAACAACAACAACAAAAAAACTTAAAAGGATGGCTAACTCTGTCTCAAAAGTTTTCATGAATAATTGTTAAGATACCTTTCAAGGTCTTTGGTAACCTGAAGCTGTAAAGTTTTGCTTGGATGATAAGCTGGATTAAATTCATTGGACATTTAGGCCTCTTGCAAATTGGATGGAATGCTAAATCACTGCTTACTAAACATAGGTTTGTGGTTTGGCCTCTTATGGAAAAACTAAGGATATTTGGGTCTGTTGGAAAACCTGCTTTGTGCTTAATTAAGAAGTTTGCCATCTAAAAAAAATTCTGATGTAACAGACAGTTCACAATCGGTCACTAATCAGTTTTCACTGGAAACTAAGGTTTCTAAGAGTTAAAATTCTGCTAAATGTAATGAATGCTAAGTGTAAAATTTCTGCATGTAAAAGCAACTCTGTATATAAAAAAAACAAGTGATATAAAAATCTAAAAAAATGGGAATAAATTTTTATTAAAAGTAAAAAAAGTTAATTTTGTCCTAAATGAGACTAGTTGTTTGGGGGAAAAGGGGGGGGACTTGAGTCAAAATTTAAAACAAAAAAAAAAGTTATAGAATTTTTGTGAAAAAACCTTACAAATTTTTTTTTATAGGTGGTCAGGATGAACTAAGGTTAAAATGAAAAGAATTTAACAATACACTGATACAATATTAAAATTCTGCTTTTCTCTGTTCAAAAGACAAAGTTTTCTTGGATTAAGGATCATCTCTTTTTTTTTAATTTTGGATGTTTATTTTTGAGAGAGGGGAGAGAGAGAGAGAGAGAGAGAGAGAGCGAGCTGGGGGGGGGGGGGCAGAGAGAGAGGGAGACACAGAATCCGAAGCAGGCTCCAGGCTCTGAGCTGTCAGCTCAGAGACCTACACAGTGTTCAAATTCTCAAACCGTGAGATCATGACCTCAGCTGAAGTTGGACACTTTACTGACTGAGCCACCCAGGTGCCCCTGGATCAGTTCTTTAAAAAAAAAATGTAAACAAACATCTTTTTCTCTTCTGCCTGCCAGAAAAACCACAGCATTATGTTTTGTCTTTATCAAATCTTCACTTAGTCAAAACTTCTCAATGTTCAGGAAACTAAGTTTTGTTAACAACTATATATCCTTACACATTTCCAGTGGATTCTATTATTGCCACCTTGGTTGAATAAATAATTAAGATTTATAATGATTTATAATCCTATTTAAAATATGCTTTATAACCTTCTATGGTTTTAACAAACTTCCCAAGATTTAAATTGTAAATAAAATCTTTTTGACCAATTGGGCTCTTTTATTTTGCCTGTTACTTGGAATGCCCTGTCAAATAAATAATGGTAAACCTTAGGTTATATTGCTTAGGTCAATGCTATAACTGCTCAAATGTATATAAAGTTCCTAAAGTTTTAATATGTTTTGATATAAGGCCATTACTTGACATTCTAATTATCAGAATGTTATATGTCACAAAATAACCAAATTTCCTTATGAATTTCATCATAATTAACTCTATCAGATTTTTAACCATGTCGATTTTTTGAGTCTTTTGTTATTTATAGTTAACATTCTGATGGTTTATCTATAGTTATTATTCTGATGCTCTTACAAAATGTGTTTCATATTCAAAAAGATTTATAAAAAAGGACTTTCAGGACAAATACAGGTATTTCAGGCTTGGCTTGGCTCCTGGCCTGGAGAAGTTACTAAAAATTCGATGTAGAGATTCTTTATAAAAATTCCAACAAAGAAAATTTTAAATGATCTATATGACCAATCGCTATTCTTGTTGAGCTTATGTAAACAATTATGCCTACGTTGTTAAAACTGGGCTTGTTCTACAAATGAATTAGTTTTAATTTGGCTATCTCTAAAAATTAAGGTTATTAGGGAAAATTATGTTTCATTAATACACCTTTATGGATGTTAAATTCTAGTTCTAATTATCTTTAAATATTTGTTGTTTACCTAAACTAAGCAACTTGAGATAAACTTCAAAAAATTTCACAAAACTCATATATAGACAATCTTTATATCTATTACTCTATGGGCCATTCAAAAGGATCACCACAGATATTAAAATTATAAACCGATAAAACGCATCTGATTCCTACTGCCTGTTCCTACTCCATCTGAGGATGCTTCAAGCCTGACATCTAAAAATCTTCTCCCTAAAAACACTGACAGACACTGGGTTTATAATTTTACTCCAACCATTAACATATTTTTCTTGATCCTATAAGAGTGTCTCTTATTATTTGATTGTTTACTGAACAAAACAGAGTCTATTTGATAGTTAACACCACGTACTACACAATGAAAACCTTAAATAACACTCAAAATAACATTATATTAATTAAATAGTAAAATAACTCAAATTCATTAAACAGTCTAAAAAATAAAATGGCATTAGATATTTTAACTACCACGCAAGATGGAACTTATGCTGTCATAAAATCAAAATGCTATATAATATCTCTCTCTTTTAATAATTGGTAAAATTCCTGAACTAAAGGAAGATTTTCATTGATTATCAAAGGACTCTTATTTGGGCTTCTTTTTCTTTTTGTTATTATAATCATGTTTTACTGTTTTCTCCTATGTCTCTCCACCCTATACCAAGTCTCCTTCACTGCCACAACTTCAAGCCATCATAAAACATACAAATGGTCTTTTAAAACTGTTTTTATTAAAACAAAAGGGGGAAATGCCACTCTTAAGACAAGATTAATGAGAGCCCTATTTACATTAAATCACTTACAATTAGAAAACTTCCTTCCACAATGCTCAAACATTTTCAAATGGAACAAGAACTCCCCAAACTCAAGGTATGGTGTAGTCTACCCAATGAGGGGCCAACCTGGAAGGGTCCAGTACAATTGTTAACCTGGAGGAAAGGTTGTGCTGCTCTGCTTTCTCCTCAAGGTCCTGTGTGGGTACCTGCTCATTTAATTAAACCATATCATGAGCTGGCATGAGGGACTCAAGAATCCAATACCAAGCTTCAAACTGATGGTGGTGACCCCTTCCAATGGGACGTTGAATGCAAAGAAGAGGAAGATTGATCACTCATCCAACTGAGACATCTCCTGGGGTGATGATAAAATATTAACCTGACAGGCTAAAGAGATTTTAACCCACACAGGCATGCCTGTGACCCCTAAAAATATGTCTGTATCCATCATCTCTTGCCTTAATGCCAACTCAGCTAAAGTGATACTCCTGCTAATGTGTCTCCATTCTTTACCTGTTGCTTCTACTCACCCAAATTCTACATTTACCTACTTGGCTCATCTTCTTAGCCCTCCTATGTTGGATTTAGTCTCTTGAGAAGATCCCTAAATTCCTATCTCATCTAATGACTCCTCTATTACTGGAGGACACTGGGTTCCCATTAATGCTGATGATTTTTCTAAGTATCCTTCCCATAAGCTCTCAGTAGATGGGACTTTTCCTTATTGGGCATCACTGTATGTTTCTATTATAACTCTAATACTCACGATACTAATCAAAGCCTGTATCTTTCTTCACAAACAATGGTATATGAATAATATACATAAGGCACCAAAACACGGATTCTGGGTAAGTACTGTCAAATATCAACATTTTATTCTCACAATAGCAATAAGAGGAAACCTGAGGGAAAATGAGTACCAAAACCTCCAATTCCAGTGTGTACCAGACCCTGGCTGGAGATGGAGTCTTATGATGGCTTCTCATGGGACCTCTGCCATTCTTATAATTTTACACAAATATCCCTATTTAACAATACAATCCTTAAAAATTGGGGACCTCAAGGACTGATGGTGATGGAAAATAATTGGACTTGGAAAGGATGTATCTTGAATTGGTCATTTCCTTTCCATTATGTCACTTCTAACCCCGTATGAAATCCTTGATTTGTGGGTCCAATACTTAGACTCAAATACTCCACTAATACCTATCCCACTATTAAAACTTCCTCTTGGAGTATTGGCTTGTCATTTATTCGAAGAAAATTTAGACATGGTCCCACTACATTTATACATGTCAAATTTAACTGGTCCTATACCGATGAAATTAACAGCACAGTTATATGTACGACAAGGCCATATATTTTCTTACTTGCATCTGAACCTCCAAATGTTAATGAGACACATATTGTAGCTCCAAATTTTAATGAGACACACATTGTTTTCATAGGGAACAAAACATGGGTAACCTCCTGTTTCTCTACTACAAACATATCATATTTACATATAACTTTGTCTATATAGCCAAACAAAAGGCACAACTCTGGTTGTAAGTCCAATTAAAGCGGCCTTGATAAGGGGGGATCCCCAAATGCAACAGTTTGTCTCTGCATTAGCAGAAAGAAAGAGATACAAAAAGTTTCTAAACATTTTGTTGGTGGCTATTTTGACCATTACAGCACTTGCAGCAACAGCAGCCAATGCAGCCACCTCTCTAGCCGTCTCTTTAAAGACCACACACAAAATAAATCAGCAAATGCAGAATACTACATTATATTTAGAAGAACAAATGAGGATTGATCAACAAATCCTTGCCCAACTTCAGGCATTAGAAGCCACTATTTTCTGGCTAAGAGAACATCAACAGGTATTGTGGACCCCATCACAAGTTGTATGAGACTCAAGTTTCACAACCTACTGTATCATTCTCAATTTACACAATGAGTCCTGGAATCAAATTCATAGACATTCTTTTTTTTTAATTTTTAATGTTTATTTATTTTTAGGAGAGAGGGAGAGACAGAGTGTGAGTGGAGGAGGGGCAGAAAGAGAGAGGGAGACACAGAATCCAAAGCAGGCTCCAGGCTCTGAGCTGTCAGCACAGAGCCCAAAGCAGGGCTCGAACTCATGATGCTTGAGATCATCACCTGAGCTAAAGTAGGATGCTTAACCCACTGAGCCACCCAGTCGCCCCAAATGCATAGACATATTAATCAGGCATTCGACTTGCCCCTAAACATCTCTTCTAAAAGTGTGAAAATCAGATTGCAAAAACAATTACAAAACCTTCAACAAGAAAGCTAACAAGCTACGATTAACACCCTCAATGATATTTCTAATTGGATCAACCAAAAAAAAAAAAAAAAACTGCTTCTCCAGGTTCAGTCTACACTCCTGGTTTAACACTATTATAATGCTTCTAATAATCTTGTTTTTTGTTGCAGTTGTCAAAATGATGATGTCTCTTTGCTCCTCTAACAAGTCGCTCAAGGTGTTTTTCACCAATATCCAGATGTTCACCTTTTCCATGACAACTCCTGGTTCTGCTAATAAAAAACAAAAGGGGGGGAATGTGGACTTATGTCTAGAGAGTGTATTGTAAGTCCTGAAGAGTGAATGAGGTAATCGCTGAAATGTGAACGATGTTCTGGTCTCAAGGCTGCTCAACGTGATAGTATTATGTGGACAGAGCCCCATGATCTCCCAAAGGGCAGTATAAATACAACACCTGCTATAACTCCCTGACGTTCCTTAAAACCACATGCACTCTCTTCAAGCCTTCACATAGCCACCAGATGTATGTCTGGCTAATGTCTAAAGATCCTTTGTGGTCTGTTTTCTTGCTTTGGTATTCTTTGATACTTCTATCTAAATAAAGACTATGTGCAGTCTGATGCTGCTGCTGCTGTTCTCACTGGCAGAGGCATCCCTGCATGTCTGCTCAGCCTAAGTGTCTGAGAACTTTTTCTTCAGTTCCTGGCAACAGAGGGCACTTGTTGGGATGAGCACTGGGTGTTGTATGTAAGTGATGAATCATGGGAATCTACTCCCAAAGTCAAGACTACCCTGTGTAGACTGTGTGTTAGCAAACTTGACAATAAATTACTTAAATAATTAAAAAAATTTATTTCTTACATTTTGTGACCTAAATAAATGCTCATGAAGTAGATGTGTTCTCCATAGCAATAAGTCCTACAGACATTGTTCAGAGTTTAGGAAATAGGAAAACATAGAGCAACTTACTGCACATTTATATACCTAAGGTAAATGAGAACTTGATTATAAGAATGTGGGGAAAGTAGTATAATTTTATAATTTATACTTTTTTATTTAGTTTTGTATGAGTCTCTGTATTTTATCTTTGGCAAATAATAACCCAATGACACCTCTTTCATTATCCTTGGAGAACTTTGGATTGAGGATGTTAAAAATAGACAAAGTATAAAAAAGTCTGGTAAATAGGTACAAACCCTTAAATGGTTTGGCTTGCCATTTTTTTCTTTTTCCTTTATGAGACACAGAGATGCAACTGTGTACATTATCAACATATTAAATAAAAAATTAAAACATCAAGGAATCTGAATATCTGCTTCCAGTGACACAGCATTTAGTCAAAATTATTTTGTTTTGCTTACAGTTCCTATGTGTCCTTGCACTTTGTAACCATTTTGTGTTAAATTGCATATAAAAATGGAAAGACATGATATAAAGGAAATTCTTGGTAAAATGAGCTAAGCATCTTGACACCTCTGTCTCAAATTCTGTTTAGTCTGATCATCAGTTGAAATATAAACTATGCATTTTTATACTTTATCATCACCCAGTCTCCACCTCCACCTCCACCTCCAATTAACATTTTACTATAGTTTTTGAAGGAAACACAAATGTTATGATTGATGAAGGTAAAAAGATTTTCCATGATATTGAAAATAACATGTAAATGCAAAAAGTTTAAATGATTCTTAAAAAGGGATTTATCACTTTAATTGGGAAAAATGAAATAACAGTGTCAAAATGAGACTTGAGTAAGAACTTTTAAACTTCAGGGGTGCTTGAACAAAATTAAGAAATATTAAAGCAAGAATTTTAATCTTTATCTGAATTGTGATGGTTAGTGGAGAAATCAACTAACCCCTAAATCAAGAAGAGGCAGAGGCACTGCTGAGCACTTGAGAATGGATTGGCTCTCTCATTTACCTAAGTGCTTACAGACAGCATTATTCCACAATGTTTCCACAAGAAAGAATAAGAGAAATATTGTCATGAAGTTCCAATAGTTCATTTTTGCTTTAGTTTCCCTTGCCTGCGAAGACATGTCTAGTAAAAGGTTGATACAACTGATGTCAAAGAGATTGCTGCCTGTGTTCTCTATGATTTTAGGTCTCACATTTAGGTCTTTCATCCGTTTTGAATATATTTTTGTGTATGGTGTAAGAAAGTGGTCCAGTTTCACTATTCTGCATGTTGCTGTCCAGGTTTCCCAACAGCTTTGCTGGAGGACAGGTGGGCTGGGTATGGGCTAAATGGCTGATTGGTATTAAGAATGACACTTGTTGTGATGAGCACGGAATGTTATAAGTAAATAATGAATCACTAATTCTACTCCCAAAACACATATTACACTATATGTTAACTAACTAGAATTTAAATAAAAACTTGAAACAAACGAAAATAAATGGCTAATTAATGAATGAAAAAAGTACTGTCATGACTTTTGTATCCAAAATGAATACTTCTCATGAGAAAGAATCAGCCTTACCAGAATGCAGTCAAACCTTGGAGAACACCTAATCTGGGGAAGGAAACAGATATCCAGATCCACAAGGCACAGGGAACTCTCAACAGAATAAACAAATGCAAACCAACACCAAGACATATTTAATTAAATTTGCAAAATAAAGTGGCAAAGAAAAAAATCTTAAAAACTGCAAGACAAAATAAGGCATTAACTTACAAGGGAAAACCAATAAGACTACCAGGAGATTTTTCAACAAAACCATTGTGAGCCAGAAGAGAGTGGCATGATATATTCAAAGTGCAGAATTAGAAAAATCTACAGTCAAGAATAATCTACCCAGCAAGGCTATCACTCAAAGTAGAAGGAGAGATAAAGAGTTTCCCAGACAAACAAAAACTAAAGGAGTACACAACCACTAAACTAGCTCTGCAAAAAATATTAAAAGGGACTCTGAGTAGAAGGTGGATATTAAAAGCTGACAGAATAGAGATAGGAAACACAAAAAGAGTACAGATGAATATTTCTGTACAAAATCAGTCAAGAAACTCATAAAAATCAGATATAAAATATAATAACATATATCTAAAATGTGGGGAAGAGAGGGTAAAATGGGTTGAAACTTAAATGTCTATCAACATAATATTGACAGCTATATGCAGAAGTTATATAAAAACTGAGGTTACATAAAAATTGAGGTTATCTTAAAACCTAATGGTAACCATATATCAAAAGCCACTAATAAATTTAAAAGAATAAAGAGAAAGAAATCCAAATATATCACTAAAAAATCAGCAAAACATGAAAGAAACACAAGAAAGGATCAAGGAAAATCTTTGGAAACAACTGAAAAACAAGCAACAAAATGGCAATAAATACCTATCTATCTATAATTAATTTAAATGTACATGGACTAACTGCTCCATTCCAAAGATATAGGGTGACAGAAAGGATTAAAATAACAAACAAACAACTACAACAAAAAACTCAAGACCTATCTATACACTGACTGCAATAATTCCATATTAGACCTAAAGACACCTACAGATCGAAAGTGAGAGGACTGAGAAACCTCTATCATGCAAATGGATGTCAACAGAAACCCAGAGCATCAATACAAAATAGACATTAAAACAGACTATAAAAAGAACCAAAGAAGGGACTATAGAATAATAAAGGGGACAATCCAACTAGAAGTTATAACAATTGTAAATATTTATGCATCCAACAAAGAAGCACCTAAATACATAAAAATATTAATAGCAAACAATAAAGGAAACAGTAGATAATAATACAATAATAGAGAATTTAACATCTCACTTACATCAAAGGACAGGTAATCTAAATAGAACATCAATAAGGAAACAATGGCTTTGAATGAAACACTGGAATAGATGGACTTAAAGGATATATTCAGAAAATTCCATCTTAAAATGGCATAATACACACACTTTCAAGTGCACATGGAACATTCTTCAGGATAGATCATATATTAGCTCACAAAACAAAACTCAAGAAGTTTGAGAAGATCAAAATCATTCCATGCATCTTTTATGACCACAACTCTGGGAAACTAGAGGTCAACCACAAGAAAAATGTTGAAAGACCCCCAAAGCATGGAAGTAAATACCAGGCTACTAAACAATGAATGGGTCAGCCAGGAAATCAAAGATGAAATAAAAGTGTACTTGGAAACAAATGAAAATGAAAACCCGTTGACCAAAACAACTGGGATGCAGCAAAGGTGGTTCTGAGAGGGAAGATTATAGCAATACAGGTCTACTTCAAAAAGCAATAAAAATTTCAAATAAACCACCTAACCTTGCACATAAAGGAAGAATAAAAAGAACAACAACCAAAACATAAAACCAACAGCAGGAAGGAAATAGTAAAGATTAGAGCAGAAATAAATGATATAGAAATTAAACAACAGTAGACAAGATCAGTGAAAACAGGAGCTGGATCTTTGGGAAAAAAATCAATAAAATTGATAAACCTTGAGCCAGACTTATTAAGAACGAAACAATAATAACTCAAATAAGGAAAATCACAAATGAGAGAGGAGAAGTAACAAACAACTCCATAGAAATACAAATAATTATAAGAAAAGATTATCAAAAACTATATGCCAAGCACTCAGACAACCTAAAAGAAATGGGTAAAATCCTATAAACATATCAACTACTACAACTAAAACAAGAGGAAAGAAAAAATTTTGATAGGACAATACCAGCAATGAGATTGAGTCAGTAATCAAAAATCTCCCAAGAAACAAAATTTTACCAAACACTTACAAAATAATTAATACCTATTCTTAAACTATGAAAAAAATGGAACATGAAAGAAAACTTGCAAATTCACTCCATGAGGCGAGCATTACCGTGATTCAAAAATCAGATAAAGACACCACAAAAAATTAATTAAGTAATTAATTAATTAATTAAAAAAAGAACTATAGGACAAGACAATATCCTTGATGACCATAGGTGCAAAAATTCTCATTAAAATACTGGCAAACCAAATTCAACAATATATTGAGAAAATCATTCACCACGATCGAGTGTGATTCATTCCTGATTACAAGGGTGGTTAAACATTCACAACTCAATAAATATGATAAATCACATCAGTAAGAAAAAGGGTAAGAAACATAATTTCAACAGATGAAGAAAAAGCATTTGACAAAGTACAACAACGATTCATGATAAAAACCCTCAACAAAACAGGTTTAGAGGGAATGTAACTCAACAAAATAAAGGCCATATGAAAAGCACATACCTAATATCATCTGTAAAAGGTAAAAACTGAGAGCTTTTCCTCTATGTTCAGGAAAAAGCAAGGATTTCCACTTTCATCACTTTTATTCAATATATTACTTGAAGTCTTAGCCACAGCAATCAGACAACAAAAAGAAATAAAAAGCATCCAAACTGATAAGAAAGAAACGAAATTTTCGCTATAAAACACTAACAAACACACAAAAAAACCTGCTAGAACTGATAAATGAATTCAGTAAAGTCACAAAAACACAACATCAATGCACAAAAATCTGTTCCAACTCTGTACACCAATAGTGAAGCAGCAGAAAGAGAACATAAGAAAAACAATCCCATTTACAAGGGCACCAAAAGCAATAAGATACCTAGGAAGAAACCCAATAAAGGAGTTAAAAGCACTGTACTCTGAAAAGTATAAAACACTTATGAAAAAATTGAAGAAAATACAAAGGAATGGAAAAATATTACATGCTCTTGGATTGGAAGAACAAATATTGTTAAAATGTCTACACTACACAAACCAATCTAAACATTGAATGCAATACCTATCAAAATACCACCAGCATTTTTTAAAGAGCTAAAAAAACAATTCTAAAATTTTCATGGAACCACAAAAGAGCCTGAATAGCTAAAGCAATGTTGAAAATGAAAAGCAAAGCTGGAGGCATCACAATTCTGGACTGGTATATTACAAATACAGCAGTAATCAAAGCAGCATGGTACTGGCACAAAAAATAGACACATAGATCAATGTAACAGAATAGAAAGCCCAGTAATGAACCCATAACTATATTGTCAGTTCATCTTCCACAAAGCAGGAAAGAATACCCGATGGGAAAAATACAGGCTCTACAACAAATGATGTTGGGAAAACTGAACAGCAACATGAGAAAGAATGAAACTGGACCACTTTCTTACACCATACAAGAAATAAATTCAAGACAATTAAATACCTAAACATGTGACCCCAAATCATAAAAATTCTTGAAGACACCACAGGCAGTAACTTCCTCCACATGGACTGTAGCAACTTTTTCTAGATATGTCTCCTGAGCAAGGGAAATAAAAACAAAAATAAACTACCAGGACTACATCAAATTAAGAAGTTTCTGTGCAACAAAGGAAAAAAATAAAACTAAAAGGCAACCTTAACAATGGGAGAAGATATTTGCAAATGACATATCCTATCAAGGGCTTATACCCAAAATATATAAAGAACTTGTAAAAGTCAACACCAAAAAATCCCAAATAATGCAATTTATAAATGGGAAGAAGACATGAGCAGATATTTCTCCAAAGAAGACATTCAGATGGACAAGAGACACATGAAAAGATGCTCATCATAACTTATCACCAGGGAAATGTAATCAAAACTACAATGAGATACCACCTCACACATGTCAGAATGGATAACATCAACAACACAAGAAACAACAGGTATTAAAGAGAATATGGAATAAGGATAACTCTCTTACACTGTTGGTGGTAATGCATACTGATGTAGCCCTCAGAAAAACAGTATAGAGGTTTCTCAAAAAGTCAAAAATAAAACTACCTTAAGATCCAGCAATCATACTACTAAGTATTTATCCAAAGGACACAAGAACATTAATTCAAAGGGATAAGTGTTCTTTTATGTTTATAGCAGCATTATTTATAATAGACAAATTGTGTAAGTAACCCAAGTGAATGGATAAACATATGATACACACACCCACATACACACACATACACAATGGAATGTTATTCAGCTATTAAAAAGAATGAAATCTTCCCATTTTAATGACATGGATTGAGTTACAGAGTATAATGCTAAGGGAAATAAGTCAGTCAGAGAAAGATAAATACCAAATTATTTCACTCATATTTGGAATTTAATAAACAAAAAAAAAACAAGCAAAAGGAAAAACAATAAGAGAGAGAGAGAGAGACTCAATCGTAGAGAACATTCTGATGGTTACCAGAAAGGATTGGGGTGGGGGGAGGGTTCTTTAAATAGATGATGGGGATTAAGGAGTACACTTGTGATGAGCACAGTGAGATGTATGAAAGTGTTGAATTAGTATATTGTACACATGAAACTAATATAACACTATGTATTAACTAATTTTTAATTAAAAAAGTAAAATAAATATTCAAACCAGGGAGAACTTGAGAACTAATGAGTGAATTCTCAAACAAGTTTACTTCTAATATCTTTCATTTTGGTGTACCAGAGTTACAAAATCTGTTTTCTTTGTTAAACTGTAAGCATCTTGTGGACAAGAGACATCATACATACATTTGTGCCTAGATCCTCTTGGTAGTAAATTAGTTAACATGAAATTTAATTCCACAGCCCATTCCAATCTGGAAAAAGATGACTATCACATTTCTTTGTTTGACATAAAACATCAATATAAGTCAATCCTTTTTGCTTTCTTTTTGCTTATTCTTTCTTAATCATAATTTCCCAAGAATAAAGGACAAAAAAATAATTACATATTTTTATATCACTTTTTTATAGCTGAGCTAAGTTTGAAGAAAATAACTGAAAATATTCCTTTTCAATTCTCGCTGGAGAGCAGTCTCCAGAATGTTCTATGATATTTGACACAACTAACTAGTCTTTCTTGTTTTACACTTCTTCGATAACGCTTTGTCCTGGTTCTTATATTTTACCATTTGAGGAGTGGATACTTTCCTTGATTGTGTGCCATTTTCTCTATTTAATTCAAGTGTTCTTTAGGATTTTGTCTTCAATAATTTTCTCATTCAATTTATCCATTGATAAATGTATTCACTACCAGTGCTTCAATTACCATCAATATGCTAACAACTCAAAAATTTCAATCCTCCCAATTCCAAGATCTTGATCCTGAAAGTAAGATGAATAAAAATGTCCCATAGGCTTCTCAGGGTTAAAGTGTCCAAAATTAATTTCATCATCACAACCTCCTTCCCTAGGCCTATGTTTTCCTGTATCTTGTATCCTGGTTAATGTTCCTATTATGTCCAGAAAGAAGCTTAAAAATTATTGCAAATATCTTTACCTCAACCTTCACATACCAAACCAAGTCAACATACTTCATATTGTTTATGTCTTCTCTATCCCCAAACCCTTATGTCAAGCTCCATCTTTTGTCTCGATGATTGCTATAATTCCCTAACTGCTTTTCCAAGATTGAATTTTGCACCCATCCAATCCAATCTTCATTTTACTATCAGAGTAATCTATATGCAATATTCATTTAACAATGTAATTTTCCAGCTTAGGATTCTTTAATGATTTCTTTCATGAAGCTTCTCTTGATTTAACACTGTAGTAGAAATAACTATTTCTGTCTTTTGAACATCCACTATCTTTTTATTGTTTTTAAAAATTTGCATTCATGTTGGCATATCTCTCTCCACTGAACTGTAAAAACTTTATGTTTAAAGATCATGCCTCTTCCAATTTTGTATTTACCAAAGAACCGTATTTTGCTTAGTAGTTACTCAGTAAATGTTTGATAATAAAAATGAAAGAAACAAGGAGATAGTGATGTCAGAAAATGAATTATAAGCAATGGATGCAGGCCATTTTATCCCTTAAGCACATCCCTTCATTCATATCTTAAGTATCTTAAGTATCTAATTATCTACCAAATATTTACAAATATAAATTAAGTAAAAATATAAGTTGTATGCTATTTTGAGAGATAACTTAAAATGTACTGTATGGTATAATTCCTAAAGTTCAAGCTACTGCACACATTGGACAACTAGAAGATGTACACTGGTAATGGCTTTAGCTGGTGTAAAAACTGGTTCTTTGTTAATTTCTAGCAGGTGGAAGTTGTTGCCAGGCCCAATGGTTATCTTAGCTTTTGTTTCCACTTGTTTACAGGAGTTGGAGGCTTTTCAGAGAATTACTTTATTTTCTCTGCCTTCTCTAGATTGTAAAAAATAGTAAATAGACAATTCAAACATTTTGTGAGAAAATTAATTCACTGTAAATAACACAAAAGTTACAAGAAAACCAGTTATTTTACATTGAATAAATCATATTTAATTATTGTTTTTTATCTCTCAAGTCTTCCAAATTTGATGCTGATTATTGGGAACCTGAGGAAACATATTGTATTAGTAGGAAACAGGAATTGAGATGCTGAAGATGGTTTTGGAAAGTGAGATAAGAACATGTAAAACTAGAATCTCTTTACTAACTTGATTGCAATCAAATAAAAAAGAGGATACTGGTCTTTTAGGTATACATTCCACTTTCATGTTAGATATGACCTAGGCCAAAACAAGCATTTGCCTTACAATGGTATTAGTCTCAACTCACTCCCCTTGTTTTGAGAAGATACTATGGAGGAGGTCTTAATAATTATAAACTATTTTTGTTAATTAGCTTATGATAATTGGTGGAATTCTTAGAAATCTGTTTTATTTTATTGTTTATATATTTTATTTTAGTTCTAGTATAGCTAACATACAGTGTTAAATTAGTTTCAGATATACAATAGAGTCATTCAGCAATTATATATATTACTCAGCACTCATCAAGATAAATGTACTCAATCTCTTTCACCTATTTCACCCATCCCTCCACCCACCTTGCCTCTGGTAACCATCTCTTTATTCTCTATGGTTAAGAGTATGTTTTATGGTTTGTCCCTTTTTTTTCCCTTTGTTCATTTGTTTCCTATATTCCACACATTGGTTAAATCATATAGCATTTGTCTTTCTCTGACTGAATTATTTTGCATAGCATTATACTCTCTAGATCCATCCATGTTATTGGGAATGACAAGATTTTAGTCTTGTTAAAAAAATATTTTATTTATTTATTTTCTATTTTAGACAGAGTGTGCGAGCGGGGAAGAGGGGCAGATGGAGATAGAGCACCCCAAGAAGGCTCCAACTTAGCATGGAGCCTATGTGGGGCACAGTCCCACGACCCTGGGATCATAATCTGTGCTGAAATCAAGAGTTGGATGCTCAACTGACTGAGCCACTCAACAGCCCCAAAATTTCATTCTTTTTATGGGTGAATAATATCCCATTGTATATACATACCACACTTCTGTATCCATTCATCTATCAATGGGCACTTTGGCTGCTTCCCTAATTTGGCCCTTGTAAATAATGCTGCAAATAAACATAGGGGTGCATATACCCTTTCAAACTGATGTTTTCATATTCTTTGGGTAAATACCCAATAGTGCAATTACTGGATCATATGGTAATTCTATTTTTCATTTTTTTTAAGAATCTCCATATTATTTTCCACAGTGGCTACCCCAGTTTGCATTCTCACCAACATTTCATGAGAGGTCCTTTTTCTACACATCTTCACCAACATTTTTTGTTTCCTGTGTTTTTGATTTTAGTCATTCTGACAGGTGTGAGGTGATAGCTCATAGTTTTGATTTGCATTTCCGTGATGATGAGTGATATTGGGAATCTATTCATATATCTGTTAGCTATCTGTATGTATTCTTTGGAGAAATGTCTGTGCATGTTTTCTGCCCATTTTTGAAATGTGCTGTTTGTTTTTTGGGGTGTCGACTTTTATAAGTTATGTATATATTTTGGATGATACCCTCTTGTCGGATAAGTCATTTGCAAATATTTTCTCCCATTCATTAAGTTGTCTTTTCATTATGTTTCATTATGTTGTTCCCTTTGGAATGTAGAAGCTTTTTATTTTGATAGAGTCCCATTAGTTTTTGTTGTTGTTGCTGTTGTTGTTGTTGTTGTTGTTGTTGTCTTTGCCTCAGAGGACATATCTGGAAAGATATTGTTACAACCAATATCTGAGAAATTATTGTTTGTGCTCTTTTCTAGGATTTTTTTAGGTTTCAGGTATCACATTTAGTATTTTTTTTTTCAAGATTGTTTTGGCTATTCAGGGTCTTTTGTGGTTCCATAATAATTTCAAGTTGTTCGTTCTAGTTTTATGAATAATGTTGTTAGTATTTTGATAGGAATTGCATTAAATCTGTAGATTGCTTTTAGTAGTATAGACCTTGTAACAATATTTATTCTTCCAATCAATAAGTATGGAATATCTTTCCATTTCTGTTTGTTTTCAATTCATTTCACCAATGTTTTATAGCTTTCAGAATATGGGTATTTCACTTCCTTGGCTAAGTTTATTCCTAGGTATTTTATTCTTTTTGGTGCAATAGCAAAAGCGATTGTTTCCTTATTTTCTCTTTCTGCTACTTCGTTATTAGTGTATAGAAATGCTATAGTTTTCTGTATATTTATTTTGTATCCTGCAACCTTACTGAAATCATTTACCAGCTCCAATTATGTTTTCTTGGAATTTTGAGGGTGTTCTATATATAGTACCATGTCAGCTGCAAATAGTGAAAGTTTACTTCTTTACTGATTTGGATGCTTTTTATTTATTTATTTATTTTAATTTTCTGATTGCTGTGGTTAGTACTTCCAGTACTATATTTAATAAAAGTGGTGAGAGTGGATATCCTTGTCTTTTTCCTGACCTCAGGGGAGAAGCTCTCAGTTTTTCTCCATTACAGATGATGATTGGTGTAATTTTCATATGGCCTTTATTATGTTGAGGTATGTTCCAACTAAATCTATTTTGTTGAGGGTTTTTATCATGAATGGTTGTTGTACTTTCTCCAGTGCTTTTCTGTATTTATTGAAATGATCATATGGTTTTTATCCTTTCTCTTATTCATGTGATGTATCACATTGATTGATTCGTGAGTACTGAACCACACTTGCAGCCCAGGAATAAACTTCATTTGATCATGGTGAATGATTATCTTCATGTAATGTTGGATTCAGTTTGCTGGTGTTTTATTAAGAACTTTTGCCTCTCTGTTAATCATGTGTATTGTCCTGTACTTCTCTTATTTTGTAGTGTCTTTATTTCTTTTGTATCAGTATAATTCTGGCCTCATAAAATGAATTTGTAAGATTCTCTTTCTTTTCTATGTTTTGGAATAGTTTGAGAAAATAGGTATTAACTCTTTAATAAATATTTTGTAGAATTCACCTGTGAAGCTGTCTGGTCCTCGATTTTTGTTTCTTGGGAGTCTGATTACTAATTCAATTTCATTGCTGATAATCAGTCTGTTCAAATTTTGATTTCTTCATGATTCAGTTTTGACAAAGTGTATGTTTCTGGGAATTTATCCATTCCTTCTAGGTTGTCCTTTTTGTTTGCATATAATTTTTCATAATATTCTCCTACAGTCCTTTTTATTTTTGTGATGTGATATGTTATATCTCCTCTTTCTGAGGGTTTCCTTTTTTTTAATTTGAGTTCTGCCTGTCTCACTCTCTGTTTTTCTTTTTTTCCTGAGTCTAGCTAAATGTTTATGAAATTTGTTGATCTATTCAAAGAACCAGTTCTTCCGTTCATCGACTTGTTCTAGTGGGTGTTTTTTGTTTCTATGTTATTTATTTTTGCTCTAATTATTATTATTTCATTTCTTCTACTGGATTTGTGTTTGCTCTTCTTTTTCTAGCTCCTTTAGGTGTAAGATTAGGTTTCTTATATGATTTTTCTTTGCTTCTTGATTTAGGCCTATACTGTTATAAAAATACTTCTTAGAACAACTTTCCCATACCTCAAAGATTTTGGACTGTTATGTTTTTATTTTTTTGTATCTATTTATTATATTTTTTCATTAATTTCTTGGTTGACACATTCATTGTTTAGTAACATCATATTTAACCTCCATATATTTGGGCTCTTCCCAGATTTTACATGCTGTTCATTTGTAACTTCATTGCATTGTTGTCAGAAAAGTGCATGTTATGATCTTGATGTTTCTTAATTTGTTCAGTTTGTGTGTGTGTGTGTGTGTGTGTGTGTGTGTGTCCTAAAATGTGATCTATTCTGGAGAATGTTGCATGTATGCTTGAAAAGATTGTGTATTCTGTTGTTTTAGTATGAAATGTTCTGAATGTGTCTGTTAGATCTATGTCGTCCAATATGTCATTTGAAGCCACTCTTTCCTTGTTAATTTTGTTTGGATAATCTGTTACTGATGTAAGTGGGGCATTAAATTTCACTACTATTATTGTATTACTATTTATTACTTTCTTTTTGTTTGTCATTAACAGTTTTATGTATTTGGGTGCTGCCATGTTGGTGTATCAATACTTATAATTCTTATATATTCTTCTTGGATTTTTTCATTTATGATTATGTAGTGCCATTCTTTGTCTTTTTTAATGTCTTTGATTTAAAGTCTATTTTGTCCAATATAAATATTGCTACTCTGGCTCTCTTTTCACCTCCATTTCCATCATAAATTCTTCTACATCCCCCTTTTTAAAAATTTGTTTATTTAAATTCAAGTTAGTTAACATATAGTGTATTGGTTAGAATAGAACCCAGTGATTCATCACTTACATATGACATGCTGTGCTCCTCACAAGTGCCCTCCTTAATGCCCATCACCTATTTAGCCCATCCCCCCATGCAACGCCCCTCCAGAAAACCTCAGTTTGTTCTGTCTTTAAAAGTCACTTATGGTTTTCCTATTTTTATCTTATTTTTTCCTTCCATCCCCCTATGTTTATCTGTTTTGTTTCTTAAATTCCACATATGAGTGAAATCATATATTCGTCTTTCTCTGACTGAGTTATTTTGCTTAGTATAATACACTCTAGTTCCATCCACATTGTTGCAAATGGCAAGATTTCATTATTTTTGATCACTGAGTAATATATATACATATATATATGTATATATATATATTCCAATATATATATATTCCAATATATATTGATATCTATGTATCTATATCTATCTATATATCTATATCTATATCTATCTATATCTGTATCTATATCTGTATCTATCTATGTATAGATATTTTGGATATTAATCTTTTATCCAATACGTCATTTCCAATTATTTTCTTCTATTCTTTCAGTTGCCTTTTAGCTTTGATGATTGTTTCCTTTGCTTTGCAGAAGCTTTTTATCTTGATGAGGTCCCAATAGTTCATTTTTGCTTTTGTTTCCTTTGCCTCTGGAGACATGTCTACTAAGAGGTTGCTCAACCAAGGTCAAAGAGGTTGCTGTCTGTTTTCTTCTGTAGGATTTTGATGTTTTCCTGTCTTACATTAGATCCTTCATCCATTTTGAATTTATTTCTGTGTATGGTGTAAGAAAGTGGGGCAGTTTCATTCTTCTGTGTCACTGTCCAGTTTTCCCAGAACTTTTGCTGAAGATACAGCTTTTTTTCCATTTGATATTCTTTCCTGATTTGTCAAAGATTAGTTAGCCATACATTTGTGGGTCCAATTCTGGGTTCTTTATTCTGTACCATTGATCTATATGTGCTTTTTTGTGCCTGTACCATACTGTCTTGACGATTAATACAAGCTTGAAGTCTGGAATTGTGATGTCTCCAGCTTTGGTTTTCTTTGCTAACATTACTTTGTTCAGTGTATTTTATGGTTCCATACAAACTTTAGAATTGTTTTTTCTAGCTCTTTGAATAATGCTGGCATTATTTTTATAGGGATTGCATTGAATGTGTAGATCACTTTGGGTAGTATAGACATTTTACCAATATTTTTTTCATTTATTTCTGTGCTAATCTTTATTATTTCCCTTCTTCTGCTGTCTTTAAGTTTTATTTTCTGCTCCTTTCTAGCTCTGTAGGTTTAAGGTTAGGTTGTGTATTTGGGACCTTTCTTGTTTCATGAGACAGGCCTGATTTGCAATGTACTTTCCTCTTACGACTGCCTTTGCTTCATTCCAAATGGTTTGTACTATGATGTTTTCATTTTCATCTTTTTACATGTTTTTTTTAAATGTCTACTTTAATTTTCTGGTTAAACCATTCATTCTTTAGTAGGATGTTCTTTAACCTCCATGTATTTGAGAGCTTTCCATTTTTTTCTTGTGGTTGTTTTCAAGTTTCAGAGCATTGTGATCTGAAAATATGCATGGAATGATCTTGATCTTTTGTATCTGTTGAGATCTGATTTGTGACCCAGTATGTGATCTATTCTGGAAAATGTTCCATTTTGTTGAGAAGAATGTGTATTCTACTTTAAGATGAAATATACTGAATATGTCTGGCAAGTCCATCAGGTCCAGTGTGTCATTCAAAGCCACTGTTTCCTCTGTGTGTGTGTGAGGGGGAAGCCAAAGCAACCAAGATTACAAAGTACCAGTGCCAGACACACCAACTCTACAGGTAACACAATGGCACTAAATTCATATTTTTCAGTAATCACTCTGCATGTAAATGCTCCAGTCAAAAACATAGAGTAACGGAATGGATAAAACAGCAAGATCCGTCTATATGCTGCGTACAGTAGGCTCATTTTAGACCTAAAAACACCTGCAGATTGAATGTGAGGGGATGGAGAACCATCTTTCATGCTAATCAATGTCAAAAGAAAGCTGAAGTAGCCATAATTATATCAGACAAACTGGATTTTAAAACAAAGACTGTAATGAGAGATGAAGAAGGGCATTATATATAAATAAGGGGTTTATCCATCAAGAAGATCTAACAATTGTAAATATTTATGCCACCTCCCAACTTGGGAGCATCCAAATATATAAATCAACTAATAACAAACATAAAGAGACTCATTGATAATAATACCATAATAGTAGAGGACTTTAATACCCCACTTACAGAAAATGACAGCAGACTTCCCTAAGTCCCTTCATGATCCAATGGTTTCCTTTCCCTTCCCCTTTTTAGATTCACTATTTTCCATAATTTTATATTCTATATAACTATTATCTTCTTTGCTTTTTAGATACTCATTGTGACTGTATCCAGTCAGTTTTCCATCTCAGAGCATTTTTATTTCACCTAATTTTTAGGTCTTTGATATCTGCAGCAAGGTTTCTCTAGTGTCTTTTATGTTTTTTTTAAAGCCAGACTAGTAGTCTTAGGACTGCTGTTTTAAATTCTTGCTCAGATATATTGCTTATATATGTTTTAAGAAAATCCTTGGCTATCAATTTTTCTTGACCTTTCTTTTGGGGAGAATTCCCCTGTGTTGCCATTTTGGCTACATTTCCATCTTTTGTGTGTTTTAAAATCTTGTTATGTTTCCTGCACCTGGGAGTAATGTTATATTAAACAGGGGTCATAAACTGTCCAGGCCTTGCACTTCAGGATGTGATTCTGTTGTGTGCTGTGTGCACTCTGCGGTTGTGTTTTGTCTGCTCTTTCCCACTAGTCAGTCCTCTGCAGAGCTCCTCCCTGCTTGCAGTGTGGAGTATTTGGACCTTTAACTCTGTGTGCTTTGATTTATTGATGTAAGTCTGGAAAAAAGGCAAAAAAAATGTCTGATTCCCCGCCCCCCCCCCACACACACACACAAAGAAAAACCAGGAAGGGAACAAAGAAACCAAACAGAGAATCAAACAAAGATAAAGCTGATTCTAAAGAGAAAGGAAAAAGAAAAAAGAAAAGAATGAAAAAGCCTGCTCCAAAACAAAGAGAAAAGGTAATGTAAAAAGGAAACTATGAGCATGTTTCCAAAAGAAAAGAAGAAAGTAAAAAACAAAAAAAAAAATTAAAAAGTAAGCCTGGTCCTATTTCCAACAGAACTGCAGGTGTCATTTTGATGCACTCACTCGATTTTCAGAACACTTGGTGCATGTGGGGTGCTGGCTGTGCTGGTCTTCTGGTGGCAAGGCCCCCTGTGTTAGCTCAGTATCACTCTTGCCCCAGTAAATAAACAGTTGCCAGGTACAGCGAGGGAGGGTTTGGTGTAAGTGGATCCCACCTCCACTGGGGGCCTCTTTGTTGCTCTCTGAATTCCCAACATGTTGGTGTTGGGAGGAAAATTGCACCACCCCAAACTTGCCCTGGACAGGGATTTCACACCCTGCACAGTTCAGGCAGCCCTCATACAATAGCAAGTGCAGTCAGCTCACCCTGTGCCACAACTCTCTTGTGGTTTTCCTTTGGCACATGACTGAATTTCAAAACCCAAAGTCATAAAGGACCAACGCCACACAAGCCTGCCCCTCCCCTCCAGAGTAGTGCCTTTCCCCACTGTGTCTAATGTCCTCTGTCCCTGGAAAACGGTTCTATGCCAGCACAGTGCATAAAATCTGTATAATCTATCAAATATATATTCCCTCTTGGTGTGCTGTGTTCCTGTTGATGAAAGGTATCTTTCTGGTGTCTGCAGGGCCTTTTGTCTTTGAGGAGGCAATAAATCCTCTCACAAAAATACTCCACGATGGGGAATGTTTTCTCCCAATGTGCCCCAGAGATCTCTACACAAAGCTATGCACTCTGGGACCAGTTCCCTCCTTCCCAGGAATGCACACCACAGCTCTGCTCAAGAGAAGGTCGCGGACTTCAAAAACATCAGAGTTTGAGCTACCAACACTGTTTGAAAAAAAAAAAAAAAACCTGTTACTCTCAATATTTCTTGCTCCCCATTCTGTGTTCCAAAGAGGTTTTCCTCTTTTGTAAACTCAATATTACACTTTCTCAACCCATTCCTTTTTCTCTCCCTTATGTCTCTCCACAGAAAGGGTTCCTTACCCTCCATGGAATCACCATTTTTCCTTCTCCTAATTCACTTCCACTCACCTCACATTTGCCATATTCTCTGCTTCCAACTGTGAAAATCCTTCTGGCAGTTAGTGATCTATTTTCTGGGTGTTCAAAGTGATCTAATCTCAATACAGCTGTGTTTGAGGGATGAGCCAAGCCCAGGGTCCCCCTACTTCTCCACCATCTTAGCTTCTCCTCCATTCCTTTACTTTAAATCTGCATTTATTTTTAGATCTAAAATGAATCTCTTGTAGGCTGCTTTTAGATGGGTCTTGTTTTTTATGCATTAAGTCACCTAATGACTTTTGCTTGCAACATTTAGTTAATTCACATTCAAAATAATTATTGAAAGGTTTGTAGTCATTGCCATTTCGTTTCATGTTTTATGGGTGTTTTTGTAGCTTTTGTCTGTTCCTTTCCTCCCTTGCTCTCTCGTGATTTGTTATCTTTTTAGTGATACACTTGGATTCCTTTCTCCTTATTTTTGCACATTTTTACTGGTTTCTAATTTGTGGTTACCATTAGGTTTGTATATAACATGTTTTGCATATAGCAGTCAATATTAAGTTGATGATTACTTATGTTTGAACCCATTCTTACTCCCCCACATTAAATCTTTTTTTTTGGGGGGGGAGAGGGAAGTGATATTTTATTTATTTTATTGTATATATTTTATTTTATTTTATTTATTTTTTAAATATAATTTATTGTCAAGTTAGCTAACATACAGTGTATACAGTTTGCTCTTGGCTTTGGGAGTCGATTCCCATGATTCATCGCTTCTATACAACACACAGTGCTCATCCCAACAAGTGCCCTTATCAATACCCATCACCCATTTTCCCCTCTTCCCTGATCCCCTCACCAAACCTCAGTTTGTGCTCTGTATTTTAGAGTCTCTTACGGTTTGCTTCCCTCTCTGTTTGACACTAATTTTCTTCTTCCTTTCCCCCATGGTCTTCTGTTAAGTTTCTCAAATTCCACATATGAGTGAAAACATGTATCTGTCTTTCTCTGACTGACTTATTTCACTTAACATAATACCCTCCAGTTCCATCCACGCTGTTGCAAATGGCAGGATTTCATTCTTTCTCATTGCCAAGTAGTATTACATTGTATATATAAGCCTCATATTCTTTACCCATTCATCAGTTGATAAAAATTTGGGCTCTTTCCATTATTTGGCTATTGTTGAAAGCGCAGCTAGAAATATTGGGTTACATGTGCCCCTATGAATCAGCACTCCTGTATCTTTTGGATAAATTCCTAGTAGTACTATTCTTGGGTCTTAGAGTAATTCAATTTTTAATTTTTTTGAGGAACTTCCACATTATTTTCCAGAGCAGTTGCACCAGTTTGCATTCCCACCAACAATGCAAATTCCCATTTCCCCACATCCTCGCCAACAGCTATAATTTCCTGAGCTGTTAATTTTATCCACTCTGACCAGTGTGATGTTATATCTCAGTGTGGTTTTGATTTGTATTTCCCTGATGATTAGTGATGTTAAGCATCTTTTCATATGTCTGTCAGCCATCTGGAAGTCTTCTTTGGAAAAGTGTCTATTCATGGCTTCTGCTCATTTATTCACTTGATTATTTGTTTTTTGGGGTGTTGAATTTTGTAACTTCTGTATAGATTTTGGAAACTAACCCTTTATCTGATATGTAGTTTGCAAATATCGTTTCCCATTGCATCAGTTGCCTTTTAGTTTTATTGATTGGTGCTTTGCAGTGTAGAAGCTTTTTAACTTGATGAGGTCCCAGTAGTTTTTTTTTTCTTTTTTTGCTTTTTGATTTTTTGTTTTGTTTTGCTTTTATTTCCCTTACATTTGGAGACGTGTTGAGTTAAGAAGTTGCTGCAGCTGAGGTCAAAGAGGTTTTTGCCTATTTTCTCCTCTAGGGTTTTGATGGTTTCCTGTCTCACATTTAGGTATTTCATCCATTTTTTTTTTTTTATTTTTTTTTTACTTTAAGATAGTATTTTATTTTATTTTATTTTATTTTTTATTTTTTTTATTTTTTAATATATGAAATTTACTGTCAAATTGGTTTCCATACAACACCCAGTGCTCATCCCAAAAGGTGCCCTCCTCAATACCCATCACCCACCCTGCCCCCCCTCCCACCCTGCCCTCCCTCCCACCCCCCATCAACCCTCAGTTTGTTCTCAGTTTTTAACAGTCTCTAATGCTTTGGCTCTCTCCCACTCTAACCTCTTTTTTTTTTCTTTCCTTCCTTCCCCTCCCCCATGGGTTTCTGTTATGTTTCTCAGGATCCACATAACAGTGAAACCATATGGAATCTGTCTTTCTCTGTATGGCTTATTTCACTTAGCATCACACTCTCCAGTTCCATCCATGTTGCTACAAAAGGCCATATTTCATTTTTTCTCATTGCCACGTAGTATTCCATTGTGTATATAAACCACAATTTCTTTATCCATTCATCAGTTGATGGACATTTAGGCTCTTTCCATAATTTGGCTATTGTTGAGAGTGCCGCTATAAACATTGGGGTACAGGTGCCCCTATGCATCAGTACTCCTGTATCCCTTGGATAAATTCCTAGCAGTGCTATTGCTGGGTCATAGGGTAGGTCTATTTTTAATTTTCTGAGGAACCTCCATACTGTTTTCCAGAGCGGCTGCACCAATTTGCATTCCCACCAACAGTGCAAGAGGGTTCCTGTTTCTCCACATCCTCTCCAGCATCTATAGTCTCCTGATTTCTTCATTTTGGCCACTCTGACTGGCGTGAGGTGGTATCTGAGTGTGGTTTTGATTTGTATTTCCCTGATGAGGAGCGACGTTGAACATCTTTTCATGTGCCTGTTGGCCATCCGGATGTCTTCTTTAGAGAAGTGTCTATTCATGTTTTCTGCCCATTTCTTCACTGGGTTATTTGTTTTTCGGGTGTGGAGTTTGATGAGCTCTTTATAGATTTTGGATACTAGCCCTTTGTCCGATGTGTCATTTGCAAATATCTTTTCCCATTCCGTTGGTTGCCTTTTAGTTTTGTTGGTTGTTTCCTTTGCTGTGCAGAAGCTTTTTATCTTCATAAGGTCCCAGTAATTCACTTTTGCTTTTAATTCCCTTGCCTTTGGGGATGTGCCGAGTAAGAGATTGCTACGGCTGAGGTCAGAGAGGTCTTTTCCTGCTTTCTCCTCTAAGGTTTTGATGGTTTCCTGTCTCACATTCAGGTCCTTTATCCATTTTGAGTTTATTTTTGTGAATGGTGTGAGAAAGTGGTCTAGTTTCAACCTTCTGCATGTTGCTGTCCAGTTCTCCCAGCACCATTTGTTAAAGAGACTGGCTTTTTTCCATTGGATGTTCTTTCCTGCTTTGTCAAAGATGAGTTGGCCATACGTTTGTGGGTCTAGTTCTGGGGTTTCTATTCTATTCCATTGGTCTATGTGTCTGTTTTTATGCCAATACCATGCTGTCTTGATGATGACAGCTTTGTAGTAGAGGCTAAAGTCTGGGATTGTGATGCCTCCTGCTTTGGTCTTCTTCTTCAAAATTACTTTGGCTATTCGGGGCCTTTTGTGGTTCCATATGAATTTTAGGATTGCTTGTTCTAGTTTCGAGAAGAATGCTGGTGCAATTTTGATTGGGATTGCATTGAATGTGTAGATAGCTTTGGGTAGTATTGACATTTTGACAATATTTATTCTTCCAATCCATGAGCAGGGAATGTCTTTCCATTTCTTTATATCTTCTTCAATTACCTGCATAAGCTTTCTATAGTTTTCAGCATACAGATCTTTTACATCTTTGGTTAGATTTATTCCTAGGTATTTTATGCTTCTTGGTGCAATTGTGAATGGGATCAGTTTCTTCATTTGTCTTTCTGTTGCTTCATTGTTAGTGTATAAGAATGCAACTGATTTCTGCACGTTGATTTTGTATCCTGCAACGTTGCTGAATTCATGTATCAGTTCTAGCAGACTTTTGGTGGAGTCTATCGGATTTTCCATGTATAATATCATGTCATCTGCAAAAAGCGAAAGCTTGACTTCATCTTTGCCAATTTTGATGCCTTTGATTTCCTTTTGTTGTCTGATTGCTGATGCTAGAACTTCCAGCACTATATTAAACAGCAGCGGTGACAGTGGGCATCCCTGTCGTGTTCCTGATCTCAGGGAAAAAGCTCTCAGTTTTTCCCCGTTGAGGATGATGTTAGCTGTGGGCTTTTCATAAATGGCCTTTATGATCTTTAAGTATGTTCCTTCTATCCCGACTTTCTCAAGGGTTTTTATTAAGAAAGGGTGCTGGATTTTGTCAAAGGCCTTTTCTGCATCGATTGACAGGATCATATGGTTCTTCTCTTTTTTTTTGTTAATGTGATGTATCACGTTGATCGATTTGCGAATGTTGAACCAGCCCTGCATCCCAGGAATGAATCCCACTTGATCATGGGGAATAATTATTTTTATATGCTGTTGAATTCGATTTGCTAGTATCTTATTAAGAATTTTTGCATCCATATTCATCAGGGATATTGGCCTGTAGTTCTCTTTTTATACTGGGTCTCTGTCTGGTTTAGGAATCAAAGTAATACTGGCTTCATAGAATGAGTCTGGAAGTTTTCCTTCCCTTTCTATTTCTTGGAATAGGTTGAGAAGGATAGGTATTATCTCTGCTTTAAATGTCTGGTAGAACTCCCCTGGGAAGCCATCTGGTCCTGGACTCTTATTTGTTGGGAGATTTTTGATAACCGATTCAATTTCTTCGCTGGTTATGGGTCTGTTCAAGCTTTCTATTTCCTCCTGATTGAGTTTTGGAAGAGTGTGGGTGTTTAGAAATTTGTCCATTTCTTCCAGGTTGTCCAATTTGCTGGCATATAATTTTTCATAGTATTCCCTGATAATTGTTTGTATCTCTGAGGGATTGGTTGTAATCATTCCATTTTCATTCATGATTTTGTCTATTTGGGTCATCTCCCTTTTCTTTTTGAGAAGCCTGGCTAGAGGTTTGTCAATTTTGTTTATTTTTTCAAAAAAACAACTCTTGGTTTCGTTGATCTGCTCTACCGTTTTTTTAGATTCTATATTGTTTATTTCTGCTCTGATCTTTATTATTTCTCTTCTTCTGCTGGGTTTAGGCTGCCTTTGCTGTTCTGCTTCTATTTCCTTTAGGTGTGCTGTTAGATTTTGTATTTGGGATTTTTCTTGTTTCTTGAGATAGGCCTGGATTGCAATGTATTTTCCTCTCAGGACTGCCTTCGCTGCGTCCCAAAGCGTTTGGATTGTTGTATTTTCATTTTCGTTTGTTTCCATATATTTTTTAATTTCTTCTCTAATTGCCTGGTTGACCCACTCGTTCGTTAGTAGGGTGTTCTTTAACCTCCATGCTTTTGGAGGTTTTCCAGACTTTTTCCTGTGGTTGATTTCAAGCTTCATAGCATTGTGGTCTGAAAGTATGCATGGTATAATTTCAATTCTTGTAAACTTATGAAGGGCTGTTTTGTGACCCAGTATATGATCTATCTTGGAGAATGTTCCATGTGCACTCGAGAAGAAAGTATATTCTGTTGCTTTGGGATGCAGAGTTCTAAATATATCTGTCAAGTCCATCTGATCCAATGTATCATTCAGGGCCCTTGTTTCTTTATTGACTGTGTGTCTAGATGATCTATCCATTTCGGTAAGTGGGGTGTTAAAGTCCCCTGCAATGACCACATTCTTATCAATAAGGTTGCTTATGTTTATGAGTAATTGTTTTATATATCTGGGGGCTCGGGTATTTGGCGCATAGACATTTATAATAGTTAGCTCTTCCTGGTGGATAGACCCTGTGATTATTATATAATGCCCTTCTTCATCTCTTGTTACAGCCTTTAATTTAAAGTCTAGTTTGTCTGATATAAGTATGGCTACTCCAGCTTTCTTTTGGCTTCCAGGAGCATGATAAATAGTTCTCCATCCCCTCACTCTCAATCTAAAGGTGTCCTCAGATCTAAAATGAGTCTCTTGTAGACAGCAAATAGATGGGTCTTGTTTTTTTATCCATTCTGATACCCTATGTCTTTTAGTTGGCGCATTTAATCCATTTACATTCAGTGTTATTATAGAAAGATATGGGTTTAGAGTCATTGTGATGTCTGTATGTTTTATGCTTGTAGTGATGTCTCTGGTACTTTGTCTCACAGGATCCCCCTTAGGATCTCTTGTAGGGCTGGTTTCGTGGTGACAAATTCCTTCAGTTTTTGTTTGTTTGGGAAGACCTTTATCTCTCCTTCTATTCTAAATGACAGACTTGCTGGATAAAGGATTCTCGGCTGCATATTTTTTCTGTTTAGCACACTGTAGATATCGTGCCAAGCCTTTCTGGCCTGCCAAGTTTCAAAGGAGAGATCAGTCACGAGTCTTATAGGTCTCCCTTTATATGTGAGGGCACGTTTATCCCTTGCTGCTTTCAGAATTTTCTCTTTATCCTTGTATTTTGCCAGTTTCACTATGATATGTCGTGCAGAAGATCGATTCAAGTTACGTCTGAAGGGAGTTCTCTGTGCCTCTTGGATTTCAATGCCTTTTTCCTTCCCCAGTTCAGGGAAGTTCTCAGCTATAATTTGTTCAAGTACCCCTTCAGCACCCTTCCCTCTCTCTTCCTCCTCTGGGATACCAATTATGCGTATATTATTTTTTTTTAGTGTATCACTTAGTTCTCTAATTTTCCCCTCATACTCCTGGATTTTTTTATCTCTCTTTCTTTCAGCTTCCTCTTTCTCCATAACTTTATCTTCTAGTTCACCTATTCTCTCCTCTGCCTCTTCAAGCCGAGCCATCGTGGATTCCATTTTGTTTTGCAATTCGTTTAAAGCGTTTTTCAACTCCTCGTGACTGTTCCTTAGTCCCTCGATCTTTGTGGCAAGAGATTCTCTGCTGTCCTGTATACTGTTTTCAAGCCCAGCGATTAATTTTATGACTATTATTCTAAATTCACTTTCTGTTATATTATTTAAATCCTTTTTGATCAGTTCATTAGCTGTTGTTATTTCCTGGAGATTCTTCTGAGGGGAATTCTTCCGTTTGGTCATTTTGGAGAGTCCCTGGCGTGGTGAGGACCTGCAGTGCACTTCCCCTGTGCTGTGGTGTATAACTGGGGTTAGTGGGCGGGGCCGCAGTCCGACCCGATGTCTGCCCCCAGCCCACTGCTGGGGCCACAGTCAGACTGGTGTGTGCCTTCTCTTCCCCTCTCCTAGGGTCGGGATTCACTGTGGGGTGGCGTGTCCCGTCTGGGCTACTTGCACACTGCCAGGCTTGTGGTGCTGGGGATCTGGCGTATTAGCTGGGGTGGGTAGGCAAGGTGCACGGGGGCTGGAGGGGCAGGCTTAGCTCGCTTCTCCTTAGGTGATCCACTTCAGGAGGGGCCCTGTGGCAGCGGGAGGGAGTCAGATCCGCTGCCGGAGGTTTGACTCCGCAGAAGCACAGAGTTGGGTGTTTGCGCGGAGCGAGCAAGTTCCCTGGCAGGAACCGGTTCCCTTTGGGATTTTGGCTGGGGGATGGGCGGGGGAGATGGCGCTGGCGCCTTTGTTCCCCGCCAAGCTGAGCTCTGCCGTCGGGGGCTCAGCAGCTCTCCCTCCCTTTGTCCTCCAGCCTTCCCGCTTTCCGAGCAGAGCTGTTAACTTATGACCTCCCAGACGCTAAGTCGCGCTTGCTGTCGGAACACAGTGTGTCCTGCCCCTCCGTTTTCGCCAGCCCGACTCGGGGGCTCTGCTTGGCCGGCGAGCCGCCCCTCCGCCCCGGCTCCCTCCCGCCGGTCCGTGGAGCGCGCACCGCCTCGCCGCCCTTCCTACCCTCTTCCGTGGGCCTCTGGTCTGTGCTTGACTCCGGAGACTCCCTTCTGCTAATCCTCTGGCGGTTTTCTGGGTTCTTTAGGCAGGTGTAGGTGGAATCTAAGTGATCGGCAGGACGCGCAGTGAGCCCCGCGTCCTCCTACGCCGCCATCTTCCGGAACCCCCAGCCCGGTATTTCATCCATTTTGAGTTCATTTTTGAGAATGGTGTAAGAAAGTGGTCCAGTTTCATTCTTTTGCATGTTGCTGTCCAGTTCTCCCAACACCATTTGCTAAATGTATTTTCTTTTTCTATTGGCTACTCTTCCTTGCTTTGCCAAAGATTAGATGGCCATACATCTGTGGGTACATTTCTGGATTCTCTATTCTATTGAATTGGTCTATGTGTCTATTTTACCAATACCATCCTGTTTTGATGATTACAACTTTGTAGTACAGGCTAAACCCTGGGATTGTAAAGCCTCCAGCTTTGGTTTTCTTTTTCAACATTACTTTGGCTATCCACTGTCTTTTGTGGTTCCATACAAATTTTAGGATTGTTTGTTCTAGCTCTAAGAATGCTGGTGCAATTTTGATTGGGACTGCATTGAATGTGTAGATTGCTGTGGGTAGTATTGATATTCTAGCAATATTTGTTCTTCCAATCCATGAGCATGGAATGTTTTCCCATTTCTTTGTGTTTTCTTCAATTTCTTTCACAAGTTGTCCATAATTTTCAGCATACAGATCTTTTACATCTTTGGTTAGGTTTATTCCTAGGTATTTTATGGTTCTCAGTGCAATTGTAAATGGAATAAATTTCTTGATTTCTCTTTCTGTTGCTTCATTATTAGTGTATAGACATGGAACCAATTTCTGTACAATGATTTTGTATCCTGCGACTTTGATGAATTCATGTATCAGTTCTAGCAGCTTTTTGGTGGAGTCTATCTGGTTTTCCATGTAGAGTATCATGTAATCTGCAAGGAGTGAAAACTTGAATTCTTCTTTGTGAATTTGGATGCAATTTATTTTATTCTGTCATCTGATTGCTGAGGCTATGACTTCCAACACTATGTTAAACAACCGTGGTGAGAGTGGACATCCCTGTTATGTTCCTGATCTCATGAAGAAAGCTCTGTTTTTCCTCATTGAGGGTGATATTAGCTGTGGGTTTTTCATATAAGGCTTTTATGATGTTATGTGTTCCTTCTGTCCTGAATTTCTTGAGGGTTTTTATTAAGAAATGATCCTGTAGTTTGTTAACTGCTTTTGTCATCTACTGACAGGATCGTATGGTTCTTACCCTTTCTTTTATTAATGTGATATATCACATTGATTGATTTGTGAATATTTTTTAACTTTTTTTTTTTTTTGAGACAGAGAGAGACAGAGCATGAACAGGGAAGGGTCAGAGAGAGGGAGACACAGAATCTGAAACAGGCTCCAGGCTCTGAGCTGTCAGCACAGAGCCCAACGCGGGGCTTGAACTCATGGAATGCAAGATCATGACCTGAGCTGAAGTCGGCTGCTTAACCGACTGAGCCACCCAGGCACCCCTGATTTGTGAATATTGAACCAGCCCTGAAACCCAGAAACAAATCCCACTAGATCATAGTGAGTAATTCTTTTAATATACTGTTGAATTTGATTTTCTTCTATCTTGTTGAGAATTTTTGCATCCATGTTCATGATGGATGTTGGCCTATAATTCTTTTTGGTGGGACCTCTGTCTGGTTTAGGAATCAAGGTAATGCTGGCTTCGAAAAATGTGTCCAGAAGCTTTCTTTCTGTTTCCATTTTTTGGAACTGCTTGATAAAGATAGGTATTAACTTTGCTTTAAATGTCTGGTAGAATTCCCCTGGGAATCCATCTGGCCCAGGAATCTTATTTGTTGGGAGATTTGTGATAACTGATTCAATTTCTTTGCTGGTTAGGGGTCTGTTCAAATTTTTTGTTTTTCCTGTTCCAGTTTTGGTAGTTTGTGGATGTCTAGGAATTTCTCCATTTCTTTCAGGTTGTCCAGTTTGTTGGCATATAATTTTTCATAGTATTCTCTAAGAATCGTTTCTATTTCTGTGGTGTTGGTTGTGATCTCTCATCTTTCATCTGTGATTTTATCTATTTAGGTTCTCTCTTCTTTTTGAGAATTCTAGCTAGAGATTTATCAATTTTGTTTATCCTTTCAAAAAAAACAGCTCTTAGATTCATTGATCTGTTCTACTGGTTTTTTTTTTTTTATTCTACATTGTTTATTTCTGCTCTAATCTTTATTATTTCTCTTCTTCTGCTGGTTTTGGGGTTTCTTTGCTGTTCTGCTTCTAGTTTCTTTAGGTGTGAGGTTCAATTTTGTATTTGGGATTTTTCTTGTTTCTTGAGGTAGGCCTGGATTTCATTGTATTTTCCTTCTAGGACTGCCTTTGCTGTATTCCAAAGGGGTTTTGACTGTCATGTTTTCATTTTCATTTTCTTCCATATATCTTTAAATATCTTCTTTAATTTCCTGGTTGACCCATTCATTCTTTAGTAGGATGTTCTTTAACCTCCATGCATTTGGAGGTTTCCAAATTTTTTCTTCTGGTTGATTTCAAGTTTCAGAGGAGTGTGATCTGAAAATATGCATGATATGATTTCAATTCTCTTATATTAATGAGGGCTGTTTTGTGACCCAGTATGTAATCTATCTTGGAGGATATTGCATGTGCACTCGAAAAGAATGTGTATTCTGCTGATTTTGGATGAAAAGTTCTGAATATATCTGTGAAGTCCATCTGCTCCTGTACATCATTCAGAGCCATTGTTTCTTTATTGATTTTTTGCTTAGATGACCTGTCCACTGTTGTAAGTAGACTATTAAAGTCACCTGCAATTACTACATTCTTATCAGTAAGATTGTTTGTGATCAATTGATTTATATATTTGGGTTCACCAAATTGGGTACATAAATATTCATAATTGATAGCTCCTCTTGATGGATAGACCATGTAATTATGATATAATGCCCTTAATCTCTTGTTACAGCCTTTAATTTAAAATCTAGTTTGTTTGATATAAATATGGCTACTCCAGCTTTCTTTTGACTCCAGTAGCGTGATAGATGGTTCTACACCCCCTCACTTTCAATCTGTAGGTGTCCCAGGTCTAAAATGAGTCTCTTGTAGACAGGAAAGAGATGGGTCTTGTTTTTTGTTTTTTTAAATCCATTCTGATAACTTATATCTTTTGATTGGGGCCTTTAGTCCATTTACATTCAGAGTGATTATTCAAGACTATAGATTTAGTGTCATTGTGCTACCTGTATGTTTAATGCTTGTGGTGATGTCTCTGGCCCTTTGTGGTCTTTGCAGTGTTCCACTCACAGAGTTCCCCTTAGGATCTCTTACAGGGCTGGTTTAGTGGTAATGAACTTCTTCAGTTTTTGTTTGTCTGGGAAAGACCTTATCTCTCCTACTCGGAATTCTGGATAAAGGATTCTTGACTGCATATTTTTCCTATTCAACACATTGAATATTTCCTGCCACTCCCTTCTGGCCTGCCAAGTTTCAGTGGACAGGTCTGCTACTACCTTTTTGTATCTAACCTTGTTGGTTAAGGTTTGTTTGTCCCTAGCTGCTTTCAGAATTCTCTCTTTATCTTTGTATTTTGCCATTTTCACTATGATATGTTGTAGTAAATACCTATTCATGTTGAATATGAAGGGAGTTCTCTGTGCCTCTTAGATTTCGATATCTGCTTCCTTCCCTAGATTAGGGACATTCTCAACTATAATTTATTCAAGCAAACTTGCTGACCATTTCTTCTTCTTCTTCTTCTTCTTCTTCTTCTTCTTCTTCTGGAACTACTATGAGACAGATATTATTATGTTTAACTGAATCACTTAGTTCTCTAATTCTCCCCTGTGGTCTAGTATTTTCTTATCTTTTTCTTGCCTTCATCATTTTTCATAATTTTATCTTCTATTTCACTTATTCTCCCCTCTGACTCCTCCATACTTGTTATCACCAAATCTCTTTTATTTTGCATCTCATATACAACATTTCTTAATTCATCATGACTATTTCTTACCTCTCTGTAGCAATAGATTTCCTGCTGTCTTCTATGCTTTTTTCAAGCCAAGCTCTTAATCTTATGACTACTATTCTAAATTCTTGATCAGATATATTGTTTATGTCTGTTTTGAGCAATTCTCTAGCTGTCATTTCTTCCTGGAATTTCTTTTGAGAATTCTTCCATTTCATTTTGGCTAGTTTTCTGTCCTTTATGTGTATTACTTGGTATGTGTCCTGCTCCTGTGAGCACTCCTATATTGAAATGGAGTAATAACACTGTCCAGGATCTGGCCCTTTGGGAGGTGTTTTTGGAGTGTGTTGCATGCTCTCTGTTTTTGTGACTCTGGTTGCTTTATCTCCCTACTTGTAGTGGTGGTTTGGACCTTCTACCAGGTGTACTTTGATTTGTTCATTGAAGTAACCTTGGGAAAATTTGAAAAGGGCGCGGTGGTGGAAGAAGCTTTATCCCATACAAAGAGAGATATGACAGGAGTAGGGAGAAAGAAAAAAAAAAAATACCAGATAGAGAATCCAGGAAAATCTATGGCTTAATCCAGAGAGAAAGAGAGAGAGAGAGAGAGAGAGACAAGGAAGGAGGAGATCTATGTCTGCTTAAACAAACCAACAACCAGACTAGATAAGGGAAGAAATAAGAGGAAGAAAACAAATTATATATATCTATATCTATATCTATATCTATCTATCTATATATATATATCGCATTTTCTAACTTTATTCCTGGTCAATTCTTATATATATATAAGAATTGACCAGGAATAAAGTCAGAAAATACAAAAACAGTGGACCAATATCTGATGGTGATTGGAACAGGTGGGTGTGCTGGTTTGGAGGATGGACCATCTGGTTAGGTCAGTGCAATCTTGTTCTGGTAGATAGGCAGTTATCAAGCACAGAGGGATGTAGTTTTGTGTAGGTGGGTCTTGCCTCCACTGTAGGCCACTGTGTTGTTTCCTGAAGCCCCAAGTTGTTGGTGATAGGGAGAAAAATGGCAACACCCCAGTCTTTCCTCCCTGGACTGGGTGTCCCAAACCACTCTGTTCAAGCCGTCCTCACAGTGCCCTATAGGCACGAGCCTGCCAGCTTTTCCCACCCCACAGTCTCCCCCTCTTTCCAGGTGCTTAGTTGGGATTCAAACCAGTCCCAGACTTAAAGAATCCTGCTCCAGGCACGCAGATTCTGGGGTAGTGCCACTCTGCCCAGAAAGCCTACAAAGGGCCTCTGGCTGGCAGGCACCTGCAGGGAATTTTGTCCTCTGAGAGGCTATGTACCTTCTTTCCATAGCACTCAAGGGAGAGTACGGTTCTCTCCAACTGTGCCTCTGAGCTAACTACTGAGCCTGGGCTGGACCCCCTCATCCCCAAGTGCCTGTACAGAGTTGCAGACACCAGGGCAGAGAAAGCCCTGCAACCCTGGATCGTGTTAGAAATTGGCTCTTTCTCCATACTTTCTGTTCCCCAGTCCATGATTTTTCTCTTGTCCAAAAACAATCCTACACTTCCTCAGCCTCTCTTTATCTTTCTTTTGTCTCTCCAAAGAAGGGGGTGGCTGCCCTCCATGCCTATGCCAGTTTTATCTCTCCCAATTTGCAATCATGCACCTATGACCAGCCAAGTTGTCCCCATGGGCCCCTAGAGATGTTTCTTTCACTCTGTAGCACTGATTCCTGGAATTCCAAGGCTTGTCTCAACACTGTTGTTTGAGTAATGAGAGAACTTCGGGTCCCATACTTCTTTGCAATGTTCCAGAATAATCTTTCATACATGACATAATTTTATTTTGTGAATCCCTTAACTGATTTTTACAAATATACTTATTTTTCTGCTTTTATGTTTCCTACTCTTCTTGTTTTTACTTATGGTCTTTACTTTTCATTCAAAGAGTTCTCTTTAACACTTGTTGTAGGGCTTATTTAGTGGTCATGAATTCTTTTAACTGTTGTTTGTCTTGGAAACTCTATCTCTTCTTTACTCTGAATAATAGCTTTGCTGGATAGTGTATTCTTGGCTGCAGATTTTATTTTTCCTTTTAGCACTTTGAATGTATCACACCATTCCCTTTTGGATTGCAAAATTTCTGTTGAAAAATCAGATGATAGTCTTTTAGGTTTTCCCTTGTATGTACATGTTTTATTTTCTCTTGCTGCTTCTAAATTTCTCTCTTTATCACTAATTTTTGCCATCTTAATTATTGTGTGTCTTTTGTGTACCTACTTGGCTCGCTATTGTTGGGATTGTCTGTCTTTCTTGGTTCAAGATTTGTATTTCCTTCCCCGGATTTGGGAAATTTTCAGTTATTATTTCCTTAAACAAATTTTCTGCCCCCTTTTATTCTTTTAATGTTTATTTATTTATTTTGAAAGTTCATGCATGTGTACACAGGAGAGAGAGAGAGAGAAAGGGAGAGAGAGAGAACAAGCGAGGGAGGGGCAAAGAGAGAGGAAAAGAGAGAATCCAAAGCAGTATTGGACTGACAGTGCAGAGCCTGATGTGGGACTCGAACCCACAAACTGTGAGATCATGACCTACGCCTAAATCAAAAGTTGGAAGCTTAATTGACTGAGCCACCCAGGTGCCCCTGCCCCCTTTTCTCTCTTCTTCTTGGGTACGTATAATGCAAATGTCATTATGCTTGATGGTATTGTGATGTTCCCTAAGTCTACTGACATTTTGCATAATTTTTTTTTTCTCTCACCTACTCAGCTTGATTACTTTCAATTACTCTCTTACCCAGGTCACTGAATCTTTCCTCTGCTTCCTCTAGTCTACCACTTATTCCATATTTAATTCCATTTTTAATTTCAATTATTGTCTTTTTCATCTCTGACTGTTTTTTTCTCTCTTTGTTAAGGGTCTCACTGATGTCCTCCATTCTTTTCTTAAGTCCAGTGAGTATATTAATGATCATTACTTTAACTTCTCTCTCAGGCATATGACTTATCTCCATTTCACTTAGATATTTTGCTGTGATTTTGTCCTGTTTCTTCATTTGGGAAATATTCCTCTCTGTCCTCATCTTGTCTAATTATCTGTGTATTTTTCTATGTGTTAAGAAATTTTGGTACATATCTTGCTCTTGAAAGTAGTGACCTTATGAGAAAGAGGTCCCACAGTGCCCTGCAGTGCAGTGTCTCCTGTTCTTCAGAACCTGGCATTTTGGGGATTTTTCTTATGTGTGTTGTGTGCATACTGTTTTTGTGGCTGAGGTGCCTTTTCCTTCAGTTCAGTCATCTTCAGTGGCTTTCTTTGTCTGTTGTGCAGTGTTTAGTCTCTGTGGTGTTAGTGAAAGAGTCTGTGGCCACCTTGGGCTTGAGCTGAGTCAAGCCAGATGTTTATGAAGTACAGTAGCACCAAACTATGAGGTGCTTTTGCTTTCTTGTCCCCTGAGATTTCATTGGTGTGTTGGGTTTGCAGTCAGACCAGTTTACCCCCAGGCCACTGCTACTGCCATGGTCTGACTGGTATGTGTGGCTATCTTTCTCTCACTCCTGGGCAGGAGTCTTTGTATGGTGCTGGCCCCTTTTGGTTCTGCTTGGACACTGCCAGGATTTATGGGCTCTGGCAAAAAGGATATTGGAGAGGTGGATCCACGATATGCATGGAGGATAGATGCACAGTGTTTGCAAGGTTTGTATCCTGGTCCTTTGTGAGAAGAGATCTGCTTTTATCAGAACTGATGCCTGCAAAGTTGGAGAAGGCATATAGGCAAAAGCACATGGGGGCAAGAGGGAAGCTGTTAGCAATTCAGGTAGCAGCATTGTTGCTGTTCTGGTCCATTGCAAGTGGCCATGTGTTTGTTGGGAGTAGGGGAGGTAAATGATGTTTGCTACATCATTTGTTCTTGGAGGAGTTCCCCAAAATCTCTATACCTTTAGGATATGCTGAGATAAGTAAACATCTCTCTCTCTCCCATAAGCCCCAGACATTTTTAAAACGGCTGCATATATGCTTTATTTCCATGTTTTTTTTTCCCCCTCTGTCTCTTTAAGGGCAGAGACTCAGTTTCTTCTTGTTCTGCTGGCTGTCCCTGAGCCAAGCATGCTGATTTTTGAAATTTAGGTTTTAACTTTTGCTGGTTTTAAAACTCACAATATTTGTCCCCTCTGGTTTTGAAACCAAATGTTATTATGGTTCATTTTCCTTTTTTGGGCTCCCTGGTGGGATAGTCTATTTATCTCCCCTATCCACCACCCTGGGTCCCTACTCCAGCAGATATTCCTGCAGGTTCATTTTGCTTCCCACCACATCTCCACCCTTTCTACACTCTTTGATGTGGCCTCTTCTCTACAATTAGTTGTGAAGTGAGTTCAGCCATTATTTGGGTCATTTTCTGGTATATTAACACTGTTGTGAATGTTATCTAGTTGTATCCATGGAACAGTGAACTTTGCATCCTCCTACTCCACCGGCTTCTTGGAAATCTATTTTAATTATAAACCATAACATGCTCTCAGCTTATCCCAAAAGAAATATTAAATTTCCACTATAATTCCAAGGTGTTTTATTTAAGCTTCATAAAGTGAACATGGGCCTAGCCAATATGCTGTCATTTAAAGACTTTCATTAAACTAGGACATTTTGAAAGCCATAAGATATTGTATTACTTCTAATTATATTCATGTATTATTGTACCCCAAATCATAATTATTAGAATGATACCAGTATGTTCTGGAATGTTTTTAAGAGAGGTAACTTTTATTTCCTGTATTGTATACCTCAGCTTGTATTATTTCTTATTTTTGAGGGAATGTATGGATGTAATAACTCCATGGAGATTTTTTATTAAGCTTAAATTTTAGTGGTCAACAAATAGTGATTGGGGAGATTGGAAAGATTGGATGCAAGAAGAAATGACTGGAAGAAGGAAGTTTGTTTTTGAGCTTCCACTGGAATATTCCAATGTAGGAGTTCAGTTGGAAGTTGAAAATATATTATTTGTAATTTTGTATTGAGTTCAAGACTGCAAGTAGAAATTTGTAATTATAGTCATAGAAGTGTAGACATGGACACATCTGTGGTTATCCAGGAAGATCCTACTGAGTTAAAAAGCAGAAGGTGTGGATGGGTTCCTGTACATCATCAAATATTTTAGGAGTGTCCAGGAAGAAGTACCTGAAAATAGAGTAAAAGAAAATAGCCACAGTGATAGAAGAAAACCAGGAGAAAGTATCATAGAAGATTAAAAAGTCAGTCTCAAGAAGCAAACAATGATCCAAAAATCTCAAATATCAAAAAGACACAAACGGATAAGAAAATCAAAGTGACAATGCCTTTAGAATTATTAAGTCCGTTGGTACTTCTAGGAAGATATGTTTCAAAGGAATTTTCAGCTTTGTTGGGAATCTAGATGGTTGTATGTTGGTGAAAACAGTACATAACTAGAGGAGTAAATATACACTCCTCTTGTGGTGATTCTAGCTCTGAAGAAAATTGCTCAATGGCTAGTCAGATTAATGTTATTCACAAAGGTTATAAATAAGATGTCTGATAGAACAACTTCTTTATAGAAGCAGAAGAAACAGAGGGGGGAAATTATGTGTGAAAGAGGGGAACTCTTCTATTTGAATTATGAGTAAGAAAGAAATGAATACATGGGTATGGAGAAGCATAGTGGGAAGGAAGGGAGAAAGTTGCATGATTCTTGTCTATAACCTCTATTTCCTCAGTACAATGAGAGACTACGTCTTCTGCTGTGACTGAAGAAGGTAGAATTTCAGATTTTGGGGGTTGGGAATTTAGACCTAGAATAAATAATGAGAAGCAGTGGAAAGGACTCTAAGGTTTTATCTATCTTTTTGGTGACTATGAATTACTGGAAATCATTGAGTACCATCTAATATTGGAAACTATAAATTTATTATAACATCGATATAAATAGTTATATGACACTCCTTCAGGATCCACATAAGGTGGTCATTGCACTATGAAAATTCTTTTGACCCAAACAAGCAGAGTTTAGCAGTCCTTCTCTTATTGTACCACTAAACTTAAAATATATCTTTATAATTGCACTCAGAACAAAACATTTTTAGTATAAGTCATTTGTGTTACATGCTGCTTCCCAACCAGATAGCTAACTCTTCAAAAATATAGCTATATTTTGAATTCTAGTATAAAGTACAAATATATGTTTGTTGAACGAATAGATGAATAATCTTTAATCCTCCTCTAGCAGTGCATATGCAAGTGTGTATTTACAATATAATAATTAATACATTTCTCTCAAAACCCTCTACCTGCCATTGCTCCATCCCAGGTCTTCTGACTTTATAGTTTAGTTCTGTCAAAATGTATCCTGTATAATCTGGAGAAGGGAATAATTTTGTTACTATAGTAGGTTAACTAACCTGAGATGTTTAAATTCCTGCTTTAGAAATTCAGAAAAGAACCACATATTATAAACAAGAAATAACAGTACAAAGGTAATTCCTTATATAATTAGAAAATTAAAATCTCTTTTCTCTACACTTTATTTTAAGGGAATTAATCTACTATTGTACATTCTACTGGTCAGTCTGTTAAAGTCCATAACTAAAAGCAAAGAATGATTAAATAAAGAGATTGCTTGTACTTGAAAAATTTTAGTTTCAGAAAAAATCTCATTGTTACTGTTTGTTCAAATTATCAAATGTGCAAACGGACTTATTCCAGCATTAGAAATATGGAACTAGTGTGATGATCAGGACTGCAGCTTAGTCCATATGATTTTAGTCTTTAACTATAGTCCTGTCTATTGGGAAAATGGGGCATATTTTAATCATGTGTTGTATAATAAAATTTTATTGTGAAAAACACTTTAACACAAATTAGGTCATTTATTTCTTTTAATAGCAGTTTAAATATACTCATTCCCATATGCAGACAATAGTTTCCACTCTTTCACAATCATTTTGTAACTTTTTTAGCTTATGTGACTGAGATTGGGTGAACCGATTTTCAAGGATGGATTGACAGATTTTTTTTCCCCACAAAAATCTTGTTGATAGTAGAATAATTATTTTAAAAACCATACTGACATTTCCCATGTTGTCAATGATACTTATTATTTTATGCTAATGAATACTTCAGTAGGTTAGTAATAAAAAAGGTAACTTTTTGCTTAAAAATGCTATAAGTTATTTACTTTATTTAGCAGCCCCTTCCAGCTGATGATATACTGCCAAATAAATATTTCATATAAATTCTACACTGAAAGTTATAAAAATAGTCATTGATCTTGGATCAGATATCATGGGCTTCTAATTATTTTAAGGACATTCTTTATCTTGTCTACCTACCTCTCAATATATACACACTTTCTGGAAATTCTATTACATAAAAATTTAAAACAAGCAAACAAAAAAATTCTAAAGATATAAAAGATGAAGTATTCACAACCAGCTGGTAAAAATAAGTATGAAAAAAATACACCAGAGTAAGACCCTAGGCTATCTTGTCCAATGAAAACAACCAGATAATTATCAATGCATCTTAAATACCCCAGAAATGGACCTGAAGACTTGCAGAACAAACTCCCCAACTAAAAGTAGAGGATTTTTTCCGGGTCTGCGTAAGGAGCGGGGCAGAACCCTAGGGGCGCTGTGTTGCCGCCTTCTGGTCTCGCTTCGCTGTGTAAACCTTGCTGCCCGGTTACCCTCAAGTCTCTCAGCTCCCAACTTTCGCTCTATGAGGCCCTGGCCGAGCCCTGGGAGGGGCGCTGTGTTGAAAGCCACACCTCACTTTCCAAAGCAGTGTCCTGTGCTAAAGTTTTTTATTCCTAGAAAAGTACAGTTACAGACATCCTTTAACATGTCTCCTGGTATACATGTTAAAGAATGTATTTCTTGGAGGATCATGGGAAGATGGTGGTGTAGGAGGACGCTGGACTCACCAGGCATCCTGCTGATCACTTAGATTCCACCTACACCTGCCTAAATAAACCAGAAAACCACCAGAAGAATAGAAGAACGGAGTCTCTGGAGCCAAGCGCAGACTAGAGGCCCACGGAAGAGGGTAGGAAGGGTGGCGAGGTGGTGCGTGCTCCACGGACTGGTGGGAGGGAGCTGGGGCGGAGGGGTGGCCTCCAGGCCAAGCAGAGCCCCCGAGTCTGGCTTGCAAAAGCGGAGGAGCCAGACAGAGTGTGTTCCGACAGCAAGAGGGACTTGACATCTGGAAGGTTATAAGCTAACAGCTCTGCTAGGAGAACGGGAGGGCTGGAAGACAATGGGAGGGAGAGTTGTTGAGCCCCGGACAACAAAGCTCAGCTTGGCGGGGAACAAAGGTGTTCGCCAGCACCATCTCCCTCGCCCATCACCCAGCCAAAATCCCAAAGGGACCCAGTTCTTGCTAGGCAACTTGCTTGCACTGCTCAACACCCAATGCTGTGCTTCTGCTGATCCATCCCTCTGGCGGGTCTGACTCCCTCCTGGTGCAGCAGGGCCCCTCCTGAAGTGGATCTCCAAAGGAAAAGCGAGCTGAGCCTGCCACTCCTGCCCCTGTGCACCTTGCCAATCCACCACAACTAATACGCCAGATCCCCAGCACCACAAGCCTGACAGTGTGCAAGTAGCCTAGACGGGCACACAAGGCCACAGTGAATCCCGCCCCTAGGAGAGGGGAAGAGAAGGCACACACCAGTCTGACTGTGGCCCCAGCGGTGGGCTGGGGGCAGACATCAGGTCTGACTGTGACCCCGCCCACCAATGCAAGTTATTCAAGACAGCACAGGGGAAGTGCCCTGCAGTTCCGCACCACTCCAGGTACTAACAAAAATGATGAAACAGAAGAATTCCCCTCAGAAAACATCCAGGAAATAACAACAGCTATCGAACTGATCAAAAATGACTTAAACAATATAACAGAAAGTGAATTTAGAATAATAGTCATAAAATTATAGCTGGGCTTGAAAACAGTATAAAGGACAGCAGAGAATCTATTGCTACAGAGATCAAGGGACTAAGGAACAGCCAGGGGGAGCTAAAAAAATGCTATCAATGAACTGCAAAAAAAAAATGGAGACAACTATGGCTCAGGTTGAAGAGGCAGAGGAGAGAATAGGTGAACTAGAAGATAAAATTATGGAAAAAGAAGAAGCTGAGACAAAGGGAGATAAAAAATCCAGGAGTATGAGGGGAAAATTAGAGAACTAAGTGATGCACTAAAGACAAATAACATACGCATAATTGGTATTCCAGAGGAGGAAGAGAGAAGGAAAGGTGCTGAAGGTTTACTTGAAGAAATAATAGCTGAGAACTTCACGGATCTGGGGAAGGAAAAAGACATTGAAATCCAAGAGGCACAGAGAACTCCCTTCAGACGTAACTTGAATCGATCTGCATGACATATCTTAGTGAAACTGGCAAAATACGAGGATAAAGAGAAAATTCTGAAAGCAGCTAGAGATAAACATGCTTTAACATATAAAGGGAGACCTATAAGACTCGTGACGGATCTCTCTACTAAAACTTGGCAGGCCAGAAAGGAATGGCAGGAGATGTTCAATGTGAGGAACAGAAAAAAATATGCAGCCGAGAAACCTTTATCCAGCAAGTCTGTCATTTAGTATAGAAGGAGAGATAAAGGTCTTCTCAAACAAACAAAAACTGAAGGAATTCATCACCATTAAACCAGCCCTACAAGAGATCCTAAGGGGGATTCTGCGAGACAAAGTACCAGAGACATCGCTACAAGCATGGAACCTACGGACATCACAATCACTCTAAACCCACATCTTTCTATAATAACACTGAATGTAAATGGACTAAATGCGCCAACCAAAAGACATAGGGTATCAGAATGGATAAAAAAACAAGACCTATCTATTTGCTGTCTACAAGAGACTCATTTTAGACCTGAGGACACCTTCAGATTGAGAGTGAGGGGATGGAGAACTATTTATCATGCCACTGGAAGTCAAAAGAAAGCTGGAGTAGCCATACTTGTATCTGACAAACTAGACTTTAAATTAAAGGCTGTAATAAGAGATGAAGAAGGGCATTATATAATAATCACAGGGTCTATCCATCAGGAAGAGCTAACAAATACAAATGTCTATGCGCCAAATACGGGAGCCCCCAAATATATAAAACAATTACTCACAAACATAAGCAACCTTATTGATAAGAATGTGGTCATTGCAGGGGACTTTAACACTCCACTTACAGAAATGGATAGATCATCTAGACACACGGTCAAAAAAGAAACAAGGGCCCTGAGAGATACATTGGATCAGATGGACTTGACAGATATACTTAGAACTGTGCATCCCAAAGCAACAGAATATACTTTCTTCTCGAGTGCACATGGAACATTCTCCAAGATAGATCACATACTGGGTCACAAAACAGCCCTTCATAAGTATACAAGAATTGAAATCATACCATGCATACTTTCAGACCACAATGCCTTGAAGCTTGAAATCAACCACAGGACAACCTCCAAAAGCATGGAGGTTAAGGAACACCCTCCTAAAGAATGAGTGGGTCAACCAGGCAATTAGAGAAGAAATTAAATATATATATATGGAAACAAACGAAAATGAAAATACAACAAACCAAATGCTTTGGGATGCAGCGAAGGCAGTCCTGAGAGGAAAATACATTGCAATCCAGGCCTATGTCAAGAAACAAGAAAAATCCCAAATACAAAATCTAACAGCACACCTAAAGGAAATAGAAGCAGAACAGCAACGACAGCCTAAACCCAGGATAAGAAGAGAAATAATAAAGATCAGAGCAGAAATAAACAATATAGAATCTAAAAAAACTGTAGAGCAGATCAACGAAACCAAGAGTTGGTTTTTTGAAAAAACAAACAAAATTGACAAACCTCTAGCCAGGCTTCTCAAAAAGAAAAGGGAGATGAACCAAATAGATAAAATCATGAATGAAAATGGAATTGTTACAACCAATCCCTCAGAGATACAAGCAATTATCATGGAATACTATGAAAAATTATATGCCAACAAACTGGAAAACCTGGAAGAAATGCACAAATTCCTAAACACCCACACAGTTCTAAAACTCAAACAGGAAGAAATAGAAAGCTTGAACAGACCCATAACCAGCGAAGAAACTGAATCAGTCATCAAAAATCTCCCAACAAATAAGAGTCCAGGACCAGATGGCTTCCCAGGGGAGTTCTACCAGACGTTTAAAGCAGAGATAATACCTATCCTTCTCAAGCTATTCCAAAAAATAGAAAGGGAAGGAAAACTTCCAGACTCATTCTATGAAGCCAGTATTACTTTGATTCCTAAACCAGACAGAGACCCAGTAAAAAAAGAGAACTACAGGCCAATATCCCTGATGAATATGGATGCAAAAATTCTCAATAAGATACTAGCAAATCGAATTCAACAGCATATAAAAAGAATTATTCACCATGATCAAGTGGGATTCATTCCTGGGATGCAGGGCTGGTTCAACATTCGCAAATCAATCAATGTGATACATCACATTAATAAAAGAAAAGATAAGAACCATATGATCCTGTCAATCGATGCAGAAAAAGCCTTTGACAAAATCCAGCACCCTTTCTTAATAAAAACCCTCGAGAAAGTTCGGATACAAGGAACATACTTAAAGATCATAAAAGCCATTTATGAAAGGCCCACAGCTAACATCATCCTCAATGGGGAAAAACTGAGAGCTTTTTCCCTGAGATCAGGAACACGACAGGGATGTCCACTCTCACCGCTGTTGTTTAACATAGTGTTGGAAGTTCTAGCATCAGCAATCAGACAACAAAAGGAAATCCAAGGCATCAAATGGGCAAAGATGAAGTTAAGCTTTCACTTGTTGCAGATGCCATGATATTATACATGGAAAATCCGACAGACTCCACCAGAAGACTACTAGAACTGATCCATGAATTTTGCAAATTTGCAGGATACAAAATCGATGTACAGAAATCAGTTGCATTCTTATACACTAACAATGAAGCAACAGAAAGACAAATAAAGAAACTGATCTCATTCACAATTGCACCAAGAAGCATAAAATGCCTGGGAATAAGTCTAACCAAAGATGTAAAAGATCTGTATGCTGAAAACTATAGAAAGCTTATGAAGGTAATTGAAGAAGATATAAAGAAATGGAAAAACATTCCGTGCTCTTGGATTGGAAGAATAAATATTGTCAAAATGTCAATACTACCCAAAGCTATCTACACACTCAATGCAATCCCAATCAAAATTGCACCAGCATTCTTCTCGAAACTAGAACAAGCAATCCTAAAAGTCATATGGAACCACAAAAGGCCCTGAATAGCCAAAGCAATTTTGAAGAAGAAGACCCAAGCAGGAGGCATCACAATCCCAGACTTTAGCCTCTACTACAAAGCTGTCATCATCAAGACAGCATGGTATTGGCACAAAAACAGACACATAGACCAATGGAATAGAATAGAAACCCCAGAACTAGACCCACAAATGTATGGCCAGCTAAATGTTGACAAGGCAGGAAAGAATATCCAATGGAAAAAAGACAGTCTCTTTAACAAATGGTGCTGGGAGAACTGGACAACAACATGTAGAAGATTGAAACTAGACCATTTTCTCACACCATTCACAAAAATAAATTCAAGATGGATAAAGGACCTGAATGTGAGACAGGAAACCATCAAAACTCTAGAGGAGAAAGCAGGAAAAGACCTCTCTGACCTCAGCCGCAGTAATTTCTTACTTGACACATCCCCAAAGGCAAGGGAATGAAAAGCAAAAATGAACTACTGTGACCTTATGAAGATCAAAATCTTCTGCACAGCAAAGGAAACAACCAAGAAAATTAAAAGGCAACAAACGGAATGGGAAAAGATATTTGCAAATGACATATCGGACAAAGGGCTAGTATTCAAAATCTATAAAGCACTCACCAAACTCCACACCCGAAAAACAACCCAGTGAAGAAATGGGCAGAAAACATGAATAGACACTTCCCTAAAGAAGACATCCGGATGGCCAACAGGTACATGAAAAGATGTTCAACGTCGCTCCTCATCAGGAAAATACAAATCAAAACCACACTCAGATATCACCTCACGCCAGTCAGAGTGGCCAAAACGAACAAATCAGGAGACTATGGATGCTGGAGAGGATGTGGAGAAACGGGAACCCTCTTGCACTGTTGGTGGGAATGCAAATTGGTGCAGCCACTCCGGAAAATAGTGTGGAGGTTCCTCAAAAAACTAAAAAGAGACCTACCCTATGACCCAGCAATAGCACTGCTAGGAATTTACCCAAGGGATACAAGAGTACTGATGCGTAGGGGCACTTGTACCCCAATGTTTATAGCAGCACTCTCAACAATAGCCAAATTATGGAAAGAGCCTAAATGTCCATCAACTGATGAATGGATAAAGAAATTGTGGTTTATATACACAATGGAATACTACGTGGCAATGAGAAAGGGTGAAATATGGCCCTTTGTAGCAACATGGATGGAACAGGAGAGTGTGATGCTAAGTGAAATAAGCCATACAGAGAAAGACAGATACCATATGGTTTCACTCTTATGTGGATCCTGAGAAAGTTAACAGAAACCCATGGGGGAGGGGAAGGAAAAAAAAGAGGTTAGAGTGGGAGAGAGCCAAAGCATAAGAGACTCTTACAAACTGAGAACAAACTGATGGTTGATGGTTGGTGGGAGGGTGGGGAGGGTGGGTGATGGGTATTGAGGAGGGCACTTTTTGTGATGAGCACTGGGTGTTGTATGGAAACCAATTTGACAATAAACTTCATATATTGAAAAAAATAAAAAAAATAAAAGTAGAGGAGGACACATCAATGAAGATAGGCAGTGCAGAGACAGGGTTTTGGAAAGAAATAGATCTTGGCTAATGCTATTCAGAGAGTTCTGTAGTTGCAGAAAGATGAGAGAAAGAATAACACAGAGTGGAGGACAGAAAGAAAACAAATCCCCATAGCAATTTGTTTGGAAAGATAGAGATGCCAAACTTCATGAGTTCCTGCATCCAGCATGGTGTAGAGCATAGAGTTCCCAAGGTAATAGGATTGGCTTCGAGAGCATCTGGAGGCTTTGGGACTGCTTCTGGAGAGAAGGAGCAGCACACAGCCCATGGAAATGTAAACTTACAAACTCATTCTATGAGGAAAGTATCACCATGATATCAAAACCAGATGAAGACAGTTCTATAAAAGAGAACTAAATATAGGCCAATATCTCTGATAAACATAGAGGCAAAAATCCTCAACAAAATGCTAGCAAACAGAATCCAACAATATATTTTGAAAAAAGTATTCACTACAATCCAGCAATTTATTCCTAGGTTGCAAGGGTATTCAATATTCTCAGATCAATAAGCATGACACATCACTCCAATAAGAGAAAGGATAACAACCATAAAATCATGTAATAGATGCAGAAAAGGCATTTGACAAAGAACAACATCCATTTATGATAGAATCCCTCAACAATGTAGCTTTAGAGGGAATATACCTCAACCATAATAAAGCCCATATATGAAAACGAAACAGCTAATATCATCTTTAATGGGGAAAATCTGAGAGCTTTTCTTTAAGGTCAGGAACAAGACAAGTATGTCCACTCTCATTATGACCTTTATTCAACATAGTACCGGAAATCCTATCCACAGCAATTAGACAACAAAGAGAAATTGTGGCTCCTGGGTGGATCAGTCAGTTAAGCATCTGACTCTTGATTTTGTCTCAGGTCATTATCTCAAGGTTCCTGAGATCGAGTCCCGCCTTGGGTTCTGCACTGGAGGTGCTGAACCTGCTTGGGATTCCTTTTGTCACCCTCTCTCTCTCCCTCTTTACCTCCCCCCTCAAAAATAAATAAATATTTTTTTTAAAAAGAAATAAAAGTCATACAAATCATTGGGGCACCTGGGTGGCTCAGTTGGTTAAGCATCCGACTCTTAATTTCAGCTCAGGTCATGATCTCATGGCTCATGAGTTTGAGCCCCGCATCAGGCTCCATGCTGAGCCTGCTTGGGATTCTCTCTCTTCCTGTTTCTCTGCCCCTCCCCTTCTTGTGCTCATTCTCTCTCTCTTTCAAAAATAAATAAATAAACTTTAATAAATTTAAAAAGTCATACATATCACTTAAGAAGAAGTAAAACTTACACCATTTGCAGGTGACATTCTATTCTATATAGAAAACCTGAAAAAACATAAAAAAACTGCTAGGACTGATAAACAAATTCAGTTAATTCCTAGGATACAAAATCAATGTACAGGAATCTGTTGCTCAGCTATACACCAATAATGCAGTAGAAAGAGAAATTAATAAAGGAATCCCATTTACAACTGCACCAAGACAATCAAATAACTATGAATGAACTTAACCAATCAGGTGAAAAACATTTACTGGGAAAACTATAAAACATGGATGAAAGAAATCGAAGGTGCCACAAAGAAATGGAAAGACATTCTATGCTCTTAGATGGGAAAAACAAATATCCTTTTTTTCCTCCAAATTTTATGTAAATTCAACTTAGTTAACATATTGTGTAGTATTGGTTTTAGAGGTAGAATTTAGTGATTTATCACTTACATATAACACCTAGTGTTTGTCACATGTGACCTCCTTAATGCTCATCACCCATTTAGCCCACCTCCCCACCTGCCCTCCATCAACCCTGAGTTTGTTCCCTTATAGTTAAGAGCCACTTGTAATTTGCCTCCCTCTCTGTTTTTATCTTATTTTATTTTTCCTTCCCTTCCTCCATGTTCATCTATTTTGTTTCTTAAATTCCACAAATTAGTGAAATAACATGGTATTTGTCTTGCTCTGGCTGACATGTTTCATGTAGCATAACACACTTTAGTTCCATCTACATCCTTTCAAATGGTAAGATTTCATTCTTTTTGATGGCTGATGGTTGAGTAATATTCCACTGTGTGTGTGTGTGTACCATATCTACTTTGTCCATTCATCAGTCAAAGGACATTTGGGCTCTTTCCATAATTTGGCTATGGTTGAAAGTGCTGCTATAAAAATAGGAGTGCATGGACCCCTTCAAATCAGTATTTTTGTGTCCTTTGGATGCTTAGTAGTGCAATTACTGGATTGTGGGGTAGTTCTATTTTTATTTTTTTGAGGAACTTCCATACTGTTTTCCAGAGTGGCAGCACCAGTTTGCATTCCCACCAACAGTGTAAGAAGGTTCCCTTTTCTCCGCACCCTCCTCAACATCTGTTGTTTCCTATGTTGTTAATTTTAGCCATTCAGAAAGGTGTGAGGTGGTATTGCATTGTGTTTTTCATTTGTATTTCCCTGATGATGGATGATGTTGAGAGTTTGTTCATGTGTCCATAAGCCATTTGTATGTCTTCTTTAGAGAAATGTTTGTTCATGTCTTCTGCCCATTTCTTAACTGGATTATTTACTTTTGAGGTTTTGAGTTTGATAAGTTCTTTATAGATTTTGGATACTAACCCTTTATTAGATATGATATTTATAAATATCTTCTTCAATTCTGTACATTGCCTTATAGTTTTATAGATTGTTTCCTTTGGTTTGTAGATTTGTATTTTGATGAAGTCCCAAAAGTTCATTTTTGCTTTTGTTTCCCTAGCCTCCAGAGACATGTATAGTAAGAAGTTTATGTGGCTGAGGTCAAAGAAATGGCTGCCTGTGTTCTCCTCTAGGATTTTGATGGTCTTCTGTCTCACATTTAAATATTTCATCCATTTTGAGTTTATTTTTGTGTATGGTGTAAGAAAGTGGTCAAGTTTCATTCTGCATGTCGCTGTCCAGTTTTCCCAGCACCATTCTTTGAAGAAACTGTCTTTTTTCCATTGGTATTATTTCTTGCTTTGTCAAATATTAGTTGGCCATATAGTTGTGGGTGTATTTCTGGGTTCTGTATTCTGTTCCATGGATCTTTGTGTCTGTTTTTGTGCCAGTGCCATATGGTCTTGTTGATTATAGCTTTGTAATAGAGTTTGAGGTGGGAATTGTGATTCCCCTGATTTTGTTTTGCTTTTTCAACATTACTTTGGCTATGCATGGTCTTTCTCATTCCATACAGATTTTATAATCGTTTTTTTTCTAGCTCTGTTAAAAACCTGGTGTTATTTTGATAGGGATTGCATTAAATGTGTAGATTGCTTTGGGTAGTATAGAGATTCTAACAATTTTGCTATTCCAATCCCTGAGTATGGAATGTTTCTTCATTTCTTTGTATCTTCTTCAATTTATTTCATAACTGTTCTACACTTTTCAGAGTGCAATTCTTTAACCTCTTTGGTTACTTTTATTCCTAGGTATCTTATGGTTTTTGGTACAATTGTAAATGGGATTAATTCCTTGATTTCTCTTTGTACTGCTTGATTATTGGTGTATACAAATGCAAAAGATTTCTGTAAATTGATTTTATAGCCTGCGACTTTGCTGTTTTCATGTATCTGATCTAGGTTACTTTCTGGTGAAGATTTTAAGTTGTTTTTTGTTTTGTTTTGTTTTGTTTTGATTTTGTAGAGAATCATGTCGTCTGAGAAGAGTGAAAGTTTGACTTCTTCCTTGTCAATTTGTTCCTTATTTCTTTTTATTTTGTCTGATTGCTGAGGCTAAGACTTCCAGTACTATATCACATAGTATTGGTGAGAGTGGGCATCCTTGTCTTGTTCCTGACTATAGGGCCATAGGGAAAGGCTTAGTTTTTCCCCATTGAGGATGATATTAGCTATGGGTCTTTCATATGTGGATTTTGTGATGTTGATGTATGTTCCATCTATCCCTATTTTGTTGAAGGTTTTTAGCACGAATTAATTCTGTATTTTTTCAAATGTTTTTTTTTCCCTGTGTCTGTTGACAGGATCATATGGTTCTTATCCTTTTCTTTTGTTCATGTAGTATGTGGTATTGATTGATTTGTGAATACTGAACCAGCTCTGCAGACCAAGAATAATCCTACTTGATCATGCTGAATAATTCTTTTAATGTACTGTTGAATTTGATTTGCTACTATCTTCTTGAGAATTTTTGCCTCAATGTTCATCAGGGATATTGGACTGTATTCTTCTTTTTAGTGGGGTCTTTGTCTGATTTTGGAATCAATGTAATGCTGGCTTTGTAGAATGAGTTTCGAAGTTTTTATTTTCTTTCTATTTTTTTCAAACAGTTTGAGAATAGGTATTAATTCTTCATTAAATATCTTCGTTGAATCTTCATTTATCTTCATTAAATTCTTCATTGAATGTCACTGAGAATCCCACTGGTCCAGGACTCTTGTTTGTTGGGAGACTTTTGTTTACTGGTTCAATTTCTTTGATGGTTATTTGTCTGCTCAAATTTTCTATTTCTTCCTGTTCCAGTTTGGGTCATTGGTAATTTTCTATGAATTTGTCCATTTCTTCCAGAGTGCCAAGTTTGTTGCCATATAACTTTTAATACTATTCTTCTATAATTGATTATATTTCTGTAGTATTGGTTATGATCTTTCCTCTTTAATTCATGATTTTATCTATTTGAGTCATTTTTCTATTCTTTTTTATAAATCTAGTTAGAGGGTTCTCAATTTTGTTAATTCTTTCAAAGAACCAGCTTTTAGTTTTATTGATGTGTTCTGTTTTATTTTTAATTCTATATTTTACTTTTTCTCTAAACTTTATTATTTCCATTCTTCTGTGGGTTTTAGGTTTTCTGTGCTTTCTTTTCCAGCTCCTTTAGGTGTGATGTGAGGTTATCTATTTGAGTCATTTCTTACTTCTTGCAGAAGGCCTGTGTTGCTTCCTTTGCTGTATCCCAAAGGTTATGGACAGTTGTGTTTTCATCTTCAATTGCTTCCATATATATATATATATATATATATATATATATATATTAAATTTCCTGGTTAACCTATTTAATATTTTTTGGATTTCTTTAATATCAATGTATTTGTTGTCTTTCCAATTTTTTTTTTTTTTGTGGTCGATTTCAAGTTTCATACCATTGTTGTCTGAAAATATGCATGGCACAAACTCATTCTTTTTTTACTTGTTGAGGGCTGATTTGTGACCCAGCATGTGATCTATTCTGGAGAATGTTCCATGTGAACTCAAAAATAATGTATATTCTGCTGCTTTAGTATGAAATGCTCTGATGCAATTTTGATTGGGATTGCATTGAATGTGTAGATTGCTTTGGGTAAGGATGTGGAGAAACAGGAACCCTCTTGCATTGTAGGTGGAAATGAAAACTGGTGCAGTCACTCTGGAAAACAGTGTGGAGGTTCCTCAAGAAACTAAAAATAGATCTACCCTATAACCCAGCAATAGCACTGCTAGGAATTTACCCAAGGGATACAGGAGTGCTGATGCATAGGGGCACTTGTACCCCAATGTTTATGGCAGCACTTTCAACAATAACCAAATTATGGAAAGAGCCTAAATGTCCATCAACTGATGAATGGATAAAGAATTTGTGGTTTATATATACAATGGAATACTACATGACAATGAGAAATAATGAAATATGGCCTTTTGTAGCAATGTGGGTGGAACTGGAGAGTGTTATGCTAAGTGAAATAAGTCATACAGAGAAAGACAGATACCATATGTTTTCACTCTTAGGTGGATCCTGAGAAACTTAACAGAAGACCATGGAGAAGGGGATGGAAAAAAACAGTTAGATAGGGAGGGAGGCAAACTATAAGAGACTCTTAAAAACTGAGAATAAACTGAGGGTTGATGGGGGGTGGGGGGGCGGGTAGGGTGCGTGATGGGTTTTGAGGAGGGCACCTGTTGGGATGAGCACTGGGTGTTGTATGGAAACCAATTGGAGAATAAATTTCATATTTAAAAAAGATAAAATAAATAAAGAAGCTTAAAAAAAAAAAGAAATGCCCTGAGTATATCTGTTAAGTCCACCTGGTCCAGTGTATCATTCAGTGCCATTGATTCCTTGTTATACTTCTGCTTAAATGATTTGTCCATTGTTGTAAGTGGGGTGTTAAAGTTCCCCACTATTATTATATTATTATCAAGGAGCTTCTTTCAGTTTGTCATTAATTTATTTATATATTTGGCTTCCTCCAAATTGGGTATCTAATTATTTACAATTGTTGTAATAGTCTTTTTGTTCAATAGACCACTTTATTATGATATAGTGCCCTTATTCATCACGTATTACAGTCTTTGGTTTAATACCTAGTTTGTATGATATAAATATAGCTACTCCAGCTTTTTGTTGTTGCTGTTGCACATTAGTATGACAAATGGTTCTCCATTTCCTCACTTTCAATCTGGAGTTGTTTTTGGGTCTAAGATGAGTCTCCTGTAGGCAGCATATCAATGGGTCTTCTTTTTTAAATCCATTCTGATACCCTTTGTCTTTTGATTGGAGCATTTAGTCCATTTACATTCAGAGTAATTATTCATAGATATGCATTTATTTCCATTATATTAACCTGTAAAATCGCTGTTCCTGTAGATTATCTCTGTTCCTTTCTGGTCTTTGTTGCTTTTTGTTTCTCTTTCCCACTGATTAAGTCCCCTTTAATATTTATTGCAGAGCTAGTTTAGTGTTCACAAATTCCTTTAGTTATTCCTTGTCTTGGAAATTGTCTCTCTTTCTATTTTGAATGACAGCCTTGCTGGATAAAGTATTCTTGCCTGCATATTTTTCGCAATTAGCACATTGAATATGTCATGACACTCATTTCTGTCCTGGCAAGTTTCTGTAGACAGGTCTGCTGAGAACATTTTCTGGCTTTCCTTGTACATTACATAGCTATTGATTAGTTGCTTTCAGAATTTTCTCTTTCTCTTTGAATTTTACAAATTTCACTGTGATATGTTCGTTTGACCTGTTTTTATTTATTTTGAGGGGAGTTCTCTGTATATAATGTGTTCGAATAAACCTGCCCCCCCTTTTCCCACTCTTCTTATTGGACACCTTTGATACAGATATTATTGTGCTTTAGAGAATCACTGATTTCCTTAAGTAAATATTTGTGATCTAATAATTTTCTTTCCCTCTTCTTTTCAGATTCATTATTTTCCATAATTTTATCTTCTATATCACCTATTCATTTTTTTAGCTTCTTCCTTCCTCATTGTGATTACATCTAGTCTGCTTTTATCATTATATTGTTATAGCAATTTTTCTTTTGGCCTGACTAGTTTTTAGATCTTTTATCTCTATAGGAAGGGTTTCTCTGATGTCTTTTATGCTTCTTTCAAGCTGAGTTAGTATTCTCATGACTGTTGTTCTGTTTTTTTTTTGTTGTTGTTGTTCAGATATATTGCTCATAACTGTTTTGAGTAAATCCCTGGATGTAGTTGCTTCTAGAACATTCTTTTGGGGAGAATTTCTTTGTTTTCTCTTTTTGTCTAGACTTCTGTGTTTTGTGAGGTATGAAAGCTCATTATGTTTCCTGATCCTGAGATTAGTACTATGTTAAAAAGGGGTTATACACTGTCAAGGGCCTCGCACTTCAGGAAGGTTTTCTGGTGTATGCTCTCTCTGTGCACTCTGCTGCTGAGTTTTGGCTATACTTACCCCCAGGTCAATCCTATGCAGAGTCCCTCCTTGTTTTTAGTGGGGAGTGTTTGAACCTCTTACCAGGTGTGCTTTGATTTGCTACAATAAGACTGATTTTTTAAAAAAAAGCTTACCCCCCAAAAGAGAAAAGGAATAAAACAAACAAATACGTCTTATTCAAAAAGGAATAAAAAAATTCTGGTCATATTTCCATCAGAAATGAAGCTGATTACTTTATCAGTAAACTAGTTGCATGTGGGAGGCCTGTGCTGGTCCCCTGGTGGAGAGGCCCACTGCTGTGGCTCACAGTCAGACCTGTCCTAGTAATGATGCACCTGCAGGGGACAGGGGGCAGGGTTTGGTGCAAATGGTTCTAGTCTCCCCTGTGAGTGCTGTGTTGCTCATTGAAGTATGACCTGCTGATGTGTGTGGAGAATACGGAGTCACCCCACTCTCTGATTCTCAAAGAGAGAAGCCCACACCCACCACTGTTCATGAAGCCCTCACAGAAAAGTGAACAATCTCCCCTCTTGTGTCCCAGGCTTCTGTCAGGTCCCTGACCTCATCTTGTCTGTGCCTAGGCTGTCAGCATGTCTGGTAACACAGTTATCCTCTGTTTTATTTCTGCCACGTAGCTGGAATTCAAGACTCCAAATCTTAAAGGATCTCGCTGGTGTGGACCTGCTGCCCTCTTCTGTAAGAGATCCTTGAAGTGCTGTGTCTGGTGCTATTTTCTCCCAGAAAAGCAGTTATGTGGCAACCCAGGTGCTTGGAATTTATACTGAAGCACAGAGAAAAGCACTGACCAGGTTATCTGCCCTCTGTGTGTGCTTCTGTCCCTTACAGACGAACGGGATGTTTAATGGTGCCCACTGGGTCTTTTGTCCTTGGAGAGGTAATATACCCTCTTCCTAATGTATGCCAAATGTATTCTAAATGTATGTTCTCTCCCAGTGCGACCCAGGTGATCCCTACACCATCCTGTCTGCTCCTGAGCTTCTGCCTTCCTTCTCCCCAGGAGTACCGCTGCCCACCCAGCTCAACTCCGGTGAATGGTGCAGGCTTTTAAAGCATAAATTTTAAGTTCCACTGCTTGTCAAATATTGTGATAGTTCCTCTTGAATCCCAAGTAAATGGTTTTGTACAAGTGTTTTTCTGGAATAAAACTGTGTTGCTCTCTCTCTATCTCTCTCTCTCCATGAAAAGATCACCCTCCCCTCCATGGCAACACCACTTTTCTCTTCCCCAATTCACATCTCTGCACCTCGTACCTGACATGTTCTCACCCTCTAATTGTGCAGACTGTTCTCTTAATCTTCAGATTGATTTCATAGGCACTCAAAATGATTTGATGTTAATCTAGCTGTTTTCCAAGGGATGAGGTACACCCAGGGCCCCCCTACTACTTGGCCATATTAACTATCTCCTACCTCCTGGAAGAACAAATATTCTTAGCATGGCTTTAATACCCAAAACAATCTAAAGATTTAAGGCAATCCCTATCATATTACCACCAGTATTTTTCATGGAACTAGAGCAAACCATCCTAAAATTTGTATGGAACTACAAAAAACCCTAAATAGCGAAAGCAATCTTGAAAAAAGGAAAGCAAAGCTGGAGGAGTCACAATTTCAGACTTCAAGTTATATTACAAAGCTCTAGTAATAAATATTGTATGGTACTGGCACAAAAAGAGATACATGGGTCTATGGAACAGAATAGAAATCCCAGATATAAACCCACAATTACATGTTAAATTAATCTTCCACAAAACAGGAAGGAATATCCAGTGGGAAATAGTCTCTTCAACAAATGGTGTTGGGAAAAGTGGTCAGCAACACATAAAAATAAGAAACTGGATCACTTTCTTACACCATCTACAAAAATAAACTCAAAATGGATGAAAGACCTAAATGTGAGACCTGAAATCATAAAAATATCAAAAGAGAACACAAGAAGTTGCTTGTTTGATATGAGCCTTAGCACCTTCTTTCAAGGAGGGAAAGAAAAGTAAAAATAAACTATTGGGACTATATTAATATAAAATGATTCTGTACAAGTGAGAGAAATAATCAACAAAACTAAAAGGCAACCTATATAATGGGCAAAGATATTTACAAATGACATATTCAATAAAGGTTTAGTATCAAAATATATAAAGAACTTATAAAGCTCAACACCCAAAATACAAACAATGCAATTAAAAGTGGACAGAAGACACGAACAGACATTTCTCCAAAGAAGGTCTACAGATTGGCCACCAGACACATGAAAAGATACTCATTATCACTTATCATCAGGGAAATAGAAATCAAGCCTACAATGTGACATCACTTCACAACTGTCACAATGGCTAAAATCAGTAGCACAAGAAGCAACAGGTGTTGGTAAGGATATGGATAAAATGGAAGGATATGGATAAAACGGAACCCTCTTGCACTGATGATGTGAATGCGAACTGATGAATCCACTCTGGAATAACAGTATGGAGTTTCCTTAAAAATGTAGAAATAGAACTACCCTATAATCCAGCAATTTGCACTACTGGTTATTTACCCAAAGAATGCCAAAACACTAACTTAAAGGGATACATAAACCTGTATGTTTATAGCAGCATTATCAACAATAGCCAAATTGTGGAAGCAGCCCAAGTGTCCACTGGTTGATGAATGGATAAGAAAAGATAGTATACACACACACACACACACACACACACACTGGAGTATTACTCAGCCATAAAACTGAATGAAATCTTGCTATTTCCAATGACATGGATGGAGCTAGAGAGCATATTGCTAAGAATAATGTCAGTCAGAGAAAGACAAATACCATGTGATTACATTTATATGTGAAATTTAAGAAACAAATGAAACAAACAAAAGAACAAAAAAAGAGGGAGAGACAAATCAAGAAACAGACTTTTAACTATAGAGAACAAACTAATGGTTGCTATAGGGGAGGTGGTTGGGGTGATGGGTTAAGTAGGTGATGGGGATTTAGAGTGCACTTGTCATGATGAGCACAGTGTGATATATGGAATTGTTGAATTACAATATTGTACACCTGAACTTAACATAACACTTTGTGTTAACTAACTGGAATTAAAATAAAACCTTGAAAAAATAAGTCTGAAAAGCAAGTTGTTTATAGTAAACTAGAGACTGGTAAACTAGTAAACTATATGGTAAACTAGAGAACACATGCTTAATTTGATCAAACAAATCATATCTGTGAATCATGCTAGGTAGGGAGAGTGTCAGTTTGTATCTTTGTTATGTATAGAGATGAGAGCCAAAAAGAAAAAAAAAATAATCCAGGAAACAGCATAGTTTTGCAAGAAAAGTAAATGGGACCAGAGAGGTAAAGTGCATAGGTACATGAGACTAAGGAGTGGTCAGAAAAGAAGGAAGAGGAGGGCTAGAAGAATATAAAGAATTGCAACAGCCAGAAAGTAGTGAAGCATGTTAAATGTGTCAAATGACAAAGAAAACTAAGGTAAAGAATGAAAAGAAGCTACTGGGGTTTTTAGTTCGTGACTTTGGAGTATCATAGTACATTTTAGAGTGGTATGGGAAGGATTTACGGAATGGTCTGGGTAATGAGTTTTAATAGATAAATAGTAGATACATTATTTAAAATTTTGAACTGAAGGGAATTGAAAAATTCATTGCATCTTTAGGGCATCTGGATTTATGACTTTTTGCATTTATTTTTGTTTCCTTCTGTGAATGGGAACTTTTTAAATTTGTTTTTATAATAAAGGAAAACGTTTTGGTGTCAAGTGAGAAATTGAAAATAAATTAAGAAAAATCCTGATGTGAGGGAAGGGAAGAAAAAAGAATCTAGGACCTTTGACAGAAAGAGACCAGATGGAGGTTCCGGAAGATGGCGGCGTAGGAGGACACTGGGCTCACCGCGCGTCCTGCTGATCACTTAGATTCCACCTACACCTGCCTAAAGAACCCAGAAAACCGCCAGAGGATTAGCAGAACGGAGTCTCCGGAGCCAAGCACAGACGAGAGGCCCACGGAAGAGAGTAGGAAGGGCTGCGAGGCGGTGCGCACTCCACGGACTGGCGGGAGGGAGCCGGGGCGGAGGGGCGGCTCGCCAGCCAAGCAGAGCCCCCGAGTCTGGCTGGCAAAAGCGGAGGGGCCGCCGGACTGTGTTCCGACAGCAAGCGCGACTTAGCGTCTGAGAGGTCATAAGTTAACAGCTCTGCTCAGAAAGCGGGAAGGCTGGAGGACAAAGGGAGGGAGAGCTGCTGAGCCCCCGGACGGCAGAGCTCAGCTTGGCAGGGAACAAAGGCGCTCCCAGCGCCATCTCCCCCGCCCATCCCCCAGCCAAAATCCCAAAGGGAACCAGTTCCTGCCAGGGAACTTGCTCGCGCAGCATAAACACCCAACTCTGTGCTTCTGCAGAGCCAAGCCTCCGGCAGCAGATCTGACTCCCTCCCGCTGCCACAGGGCCCCTCCTGAAGTGGATCACCTAAGGAGAAGCGAGCTAAGCCTGCCCCTCCAGCCCCCCTGCACCTTGCCTACCCACCCCAGCTAATACGCCAGATCCCCAGCAACACAAGCCTGGCAGTGTGCAAGTAGCCCAGATGGGCCACGCCACCCCACAGTGAATCCCGCCCCTAGGAGAGGGGAAGAGAAGGCACACACCTGTCTGACTGTGGCCCCAGTGGTGGGCTGGGGGCAGACATCAGGGCTGACTGCGGCCCTGCCCACCAACTCCAGTTATACACCACAGCACAGGGGAAGTGCCCTGCAGGTCCTCACCACGCCAGGGACTATCCAAAATGACCAAACAGAAGAATTCCCCTCAGAAGAATCTCCAGGAAATAACAACAGCTAATGAACTGATCAAAAAGGATTTAAATAATATAACAGAAAGTGAATTTAGAATAATAGTCATAAAATTAATCGCTGGGCTTGAAAACAGTATACAGGACAGCAGAGAATCTCTTGCCACAGAGATCAAGGGACTAAGGAACAGTCACCAGGAGCTGAAAAACGCTTTAAACGAAATGCAAAACAAAATGGAAACCACGACGGCTCGGCTTGAAGAGGCAGAGGAGAGAATAGGTGAACTAGAAGATAAAGTTATGGAGAAAGAGGAAGCTGAAAGAAAGAGAGATAAAAAAAATCCAGGAGTATGAGGGGAAAATTAGAGAACTAAGTGATACACTAAAAACAAATAATATACGCATAATTGGTATCCCAGAAGAGGAAGAGAGAGGGAAAGGTGCTGAAGGGGTACTTGAAGAAATTATAGCTGAGAACTTCCCTGAACTGGGGAAGGAAAAAGGCATTGAAATCCAAGAGGCACAGAGAACTCCCTTCAGACGTAACTTGAATCGATCTTCTGCACGACATATCATAGTGAAACTGGCAAAATACAAGGATAAAGAGAAAATTCTGAAAGCAGCAAGGGATAAACGTGCCCTCACATATAAAGGGAGATCTATAAGACTCGTGACTGATCTCTCCTTTGAAACTTGGCAGGCCAGAAAGGCTTGGCACGATATCTACAGTGTGCTAAACAGAAAAAATATGCAGCCGAGAATCCTTTATCCAGCAAGTCTGTCATTTAGAATAGAAGGAGAGATAAAGGTATTCCCAAACAAACAAAAACTGAAGGAATTTGTCACCACGAAACCAGCCCTACAAGAGATCCTAAGGGGGATCCTGTGAGACAAAGTACCAGAGACATCTCTACAAGCATAAAACATACAGACATCACAATGACTCTAAACCCGTATCTTTCTATAATAACACTGAATGTAAATGGATTAAATGCGCCAACTAAAAGACATAGGGTATCAGAATGGATAAAAAAACAAGACCCATCTATTTGCTGTCTACAAGAGACTCATTTTAGATCTGAGGACACCTTTAGATTGAGAGTGAGGGGATGGAGAACTATTTATCATGCTACTGGAAGCCAAAAGAAAGCTGGAGTAGCCATACTTATATCAGACAAACTAGACTTTAAATTAAAGGCTGTAACAAGAGATGAAGAAGGGCATTATATAATAACTACAGGGTCTATCCATCAGGAAGAGCTAACTATTATAAATGTCTATGCGCCAAATACCGGAGCCCCCAGATATATAAAACAATTACTCATAAACATAAGCAACCTTATTGATAAGAATGTGGTCATTGCAGGGGACTTTAACACCCCACTTACCGAAATGGATAGATCATCTAGACACACAGTCAATAAAGAAACAAGGGCCCTGAATGATACATTGGATCAGATGGACTTGACAGATATATTTAGAACTCTGCACCCCAAAGCAACAGAATATACTTTCTTCTCGAGTGCACATGGAACATTCTCCAAGATAGATCATATACTGGGTCACAAAACAGCCCTTCATAAGTTTACAAGAATTGAAATTATACCATGCATACTTTCAGACCACAATGCTATGAAGCTTGAAATCAACCACAGGAAAAAGTCTGGAAAACCTCCAAAAGCATGGAGGTTAAAGAACACCCTACTAACGAACGAGTGGGTCAACCAGGCAATTAGAGAAGAAATTAAAAAATATATGGAAACAAACGAAAATGAAAATACAACAATCCAAACGCTTTGGGACGCAGCGAAGGCAGTCCTGAGAGGAAAATACATTGCAATCCAGGCCTATCTCAAGAAACAAGAAAAATCCCAAATACAAAACCTAACAGCACACCTAAAGGAAATAGAAGCAGAACAGCAAAGGCAGCCTAAACCCAGCAGAAGAAGAGAAATAATAAAGATCAGAGCAGAAATAAACAATATAGAATCTAAAAAAAACTGTAGAGCAGATCAACGAAACCAAGAGTTGGTCTTTTGAAAAAATAAACAAAATTGACAAACCTCTAGCCAGGCTTCTCAAAAAGAAAAGGAGATGACCCAAATAGATAAAATCATGAATGAAAATGCAATTATTACAACCAATCCCTCAGAGATACAAACAATTATCAGGGAATACTATGAAAAATTATATGCCAACAAATTAGACAACCTGGAAGAAATGGACAAATTCCTAAACACCCACACTCTTCCAAAACTCAATCAGGAGGAAATAGAAAGCTTGAACAGACCCATAACCAGCGAAGAAATTGAATCGGTTATCAAAAATCTCCCAACAAATAAGAGTCCAGGACCAGATGGCTTCCCAGGGGAGTTCTACCAGACATTTAAAGCAGAGATAATACCTATCCTTCTCAAGCTATTCCAAGAAATAGAAAGGGAAGGAAAACTTCCAGACTCATTCTATGAAGCCAGTATTACTTTGATTCCTAAACCAGACAGAGACCCAGTAAAAAAAGAGAACTACAGGCCAATATCTCTGATGAATATGGATGCAAAAATTCTCAATAAGATACTAGCAAATCGAATTCAACAGCATATAAAAAGAATTATTCACCATGATCAAGTGGGATTCATTCCTGGGATGCAGGGCTGGTTCAACATTCGCAAATCGATCAACGTGATACATCACATTAACAAAAAAAAAAAAAAGAGAAGAACCATATGATCCTGTCAATCGATGCAGAAAAGGCCTTTGACAAAATCCAGCACCCTTTCTTAATAAAAACCCTTGAGAAAGTCGGGATAGAAGGAACATACTTAAAGATCATAAAGGCCATTTATGAAAAGCCCACAGCTAACATCATCCTCAACGGGGAAAAACTGAGAGCCTTTTCCCTGAGATCAGGAACACGACAGGGATGCCCACTCTCACCGCTGTTGTTTAATATAGTGCTGGAAGTTCTAGCATCAGCAATCAGACAACAAAAGGAAATCAAAGGCATCCAAATTGGCAAAGATGAAGTCAAGCTGTCGCTTTTTGCAGATGACATGATATTATACATGGAAAATCCGATAGACTCCACCAAAAGTCTGCTAGAACTGATACATGAATTCAGCAAAGTTGCAGGATACAAAATCAATGTGCAGAAATCAGTTGTATTCTTATACACTAACAATGAAGCAACAGAAAGACAAATGAAGAAACTGATCCCATTCACAATTGCACCAAGAAGCATAAAATACCTAGGAATAAATCTAACCAAAGATGTAAAAGATCTGTATGCTGAAAACTATAGAAAGCTTATGCAGGTAATTGAAGAAGATATAAAGAAATGGAAAGACATTCCCTGCTCATGGATTGGAAGAATAAATATTGTCAAAATGTCAATACTACCCAAAGCTATCTACACATTCAATGCAATCCCAATCAAAATGGCACCAGCATTCTTCTCGAAACTAGAACAAGCAATCCTAAAATTCATATGGAACCACAAAAGACCCCGAATAGCCAAAGTAATTTTGAAGAAGAAGACCAAAGCAGGAGGCATCACAATCCCAGACTTTAGCCTCTACTACAAAGCTGTCATCATCAAGACAGCATGGTATTGGCATAAAAACAGACACATAGACCAATGGAATAGAATAGAAACCCCAGAACTAGACCCACAAACGTATGGCCAACTCATCTTTGACAAAGCAGGAAAGAACATCCAATGGAAAAAAGACAGTCTCTTTCACAAATGGTGCTGGGAGAACTGGACAGCAACATGCAGAAGGTTGAAACTAGACCACTTTCTCACACCATTCACAAAAATAAACTCAAAATGGATAAAGGACCTGAATGTGAGACAGGAAACCATCAAAACCTTAGAGGAGAAAGCAGGAAAAGACCTCTCTGACCTCAGCCTTAGCAATCTCTTACTCGGCACATCCCCAAAGGCAAGGGAATTAAAAGCAAAAGTGAATTACTGGGACCTTATGAAGATAAAAAGCTTCTGCACAGCAAAGGAAACAACCAACAAAACTAAAAGGCAACCAACGGAATGGGAAAAGATATTTGCAAATGACACATCGGACAAAGGGCTAGTATCCAAACTCTATAAAGAGCTCACCAAACTCCACACCCGAAAAACAAATAACCCAGTGAAGAAATGGGCAGAAAACATGAATAGACACTTCTCTAAAGAAGACATCCGGATGGCCAACAGGCACATGAAAAGATGTTCAACGTCGCTCCTTATCAGGGAAATACAAATCAAAACCACACTCAGATACCACCTCACGCCAGTCAGAGTGGCCAAAATGAAGAAATCAGGAGACTATAGATGCTGGAGAGGATGTGGAGAAACAGGAACCCTCTTGCACTGTTGGTGGGAATGCAAATTGGTGCAGCCGCTCTGGAAAGCAGTGTGGAGGTTCCTCAGAAAATTAAAAATAGACCTACCCTATGACCCAGCAATAGCACTGCTAGGAATTTATCCAAGGGATACAGGAGTACTGAATCATAGGGGCACTTGTACCCCAATGTTTATAGCAGCACTCTCAACAATAGCCAAATTATGGAAAGAGCCTAAATGTCCATCAACTGATGAATGGATAAAGAAATTGTGGTTTATATACACAATGGAATACTACGTGGCAATGAGAAAAAATGAAATATGGCCTTTTGTAGCAACATGGATGGAACTGGAGAGTGTGATGCTAAGTGAAATAAGCCATACAGAGAAAGACAGATACCACATGGTTTCACGCTTATGTGGATCCTGAGAAACGTAAGAGAAACCCATGGGGGAGGGGAAGGAAAGAAAAAAAAAAAAAGAGGTTAGAGTGGGAGAGAGCCAAAGCATAAGAGACTGTTAAAAACTGAGAACAAACTGAGGGTTGATGGGGGGTGGGAGGGAGGGCAGGGTGGGTGATGGGTATTGAGGAGGGCACCTTTTGGGATGAGCACTGGGTGTTGTATGGAAACCAATTTGACAGTAAATGTCATATATTAAAAAAAAAAAAAGAAAGAGACCAGATGTTTTTTGTGAGAGGAGAAGAAAGAAAATTATAGGTATAAATATAGATAAATTTTGATTTTGAAAAAAATTAAGGAAATTCATGTTATATTGATACCTCCAATCCAGATTTGTCCTGGTCCTGTTTGATAATATTTAATTTAGGAAGAACTACAAATACAATCAAATAGGAAACGAATATAAATTGAACATGTTCCATGTATGTTTTATCTATATTAACAATTAGTTTTCTAATAAAAAGTTAAATTTAACTGCTCTAATTTTGATTAGAATTGTGTTCAACATATTTCCCAATAGTTATGTATATTTATTACTAGCAAAAATGCCTTTAACCATGAAATAAATTTTAAAAAAATAATAATAATCTCCAGTATATTAACTCATTTTGTGTACATGTAACATTTTGTGTTGTAAATAACTACTAAAATAAAATTCACCATTTTTCATCTTTATGTTTTTCCTTAAAATTAATCAGTAAGTAGTATCATTACTTATAATTTTTGATATTCATCCTCTTAGTTGATATAATATATCCCAAATGAAAACGTAATAAAATTACCAAAAGATATTGCTACCCTGTGATACATTCATCTATTAAGCATCAAAAGGCACCAAGAGAACATATTCCTTTCTCTCACAAGATTTTTTAACAGCTTTATTGATATATAATTAACATATTAGCAATATATATTTAAGGTTTACAACTTGGTGTTTTGATAGCTTTACATTTTGAAATTAAACTAATTAACATAGCCATTATATTCACATGATAACCATTTGTGTGTGTGTTGAAAAGACTTAATATAAGATCTGCCTTCTTAACAGATTGCAAGTATACAATACAATGTTTTTAACTGTAATCACCATGCTGTACATTAGACCTGAGGAGCATACTTACCTTGTGTAAATGAAACCTTGGTGATGTTAGTAAAGAGGTATAAAGTCTTACAGGATTTTTGACTAAAACTTTTCGAAAACTCTGACACCTAGAGTTGCTTTTGAAGCAATGGATTGATAATGCTTAATACAAATGGGAGATAAAATGTGCAACTTGTAATATGAACATATTTTTCAACTCAGTAAAGTGATTTTCTCTTTGTAGTCATTTTTCCAAATATTCTTATATGTGTACATTTATATATTCTAAAATACTTAACATGTCATCCATTATATACTCTGTGACTAGGAGTTTGGATTTTAAGGTAAACAATCTCTAGGGACATCATATGGATACTTTTGTTGTACTTACTGTGCACCTTGTTGTGATGCTCAATTCATAGAACGCAAACTTTATCCTTTATTTCAGAATATTTTGACATGGAAAGCACTGGAAAGGTGTGTTTGGTATATATTTCAAAACCTGTGTTAGATATTCAGGTTTTCTTTTGTGGATAGAACCAAAACAAGTGTACAAATGCAAACACTTCCATCATTCCATTTGTTTCCTCTATGAAAAAAAGAAGTAGATGTAATTTCATTTCTCTTTGGTCTCAAAAAAACCACTTATTTTCTCTAGGACTCACTTAAAATTATATTGTTATGTAGGTAATATAATCAAGAACAATCTAGTTATAGGCATAAAATAGTGACATCATTATGTGTGAAATCTCTTGAAAGAAACAGCTAAAGCATAACTGATCCCCCAAGTGATATTACTGAAAACTGTGCATAGATTAAGTTATATTGAAGACCTTTTATTCATTAAAATAAAAGTGCCAGAGTCATGCTGGCATTTTGAAATGCTGCTGCTATATACTGGAACATTTGTATTCAACACCTGAATCATTAGAAATCTCCAAACTATTGTTCTAACAGAAATAGAGCAATGTAGTGTACATAACTAGGTTTTGTACTATAGTGCACAATAAACTTTTCATTAAAAAGTAATCATGAAAAAGTCCACTTTGTTGAAAAACCTTTTTTATTGCAGAGAAGTGATAGAATACTTTGTGATAAAATCAAAACTACTCTGTATATTTCAAATTAGATGGAAAGGTAAGAAAAGATGTGCTTCTGGATTCATACCACCTGAAGAGTTTTTAAAATAAACTTTATGTTCTTCAAATTTATTAGTTCTTATCTACAAACTTCCTTTGGCAAGCATTTTGAGCTATAAAGTGCTTCATAAATATTCATATGAATTAAAGGTGCTTATTTTCTATTCAATAATCAATTTTTAAATTTATATACCAAATGGATATCTAAAACTCCTACATACCCAAATGTTCTAAAATACAACTGGTTTATCCAAATAAAAATATCTATAACAAACATAATTTTCAAGTAACTTATATTTGTTTTTAGGTGAAATATTTACTGCAAATTCAATTTATTTCCCTAGTGATCTGTGCTGGCATTCATTACGCTAAAGTTGTAGAAGAAAATATTAAGCTGATTCATAGAAATCTTAGTGAGGTCCCAGTGATAACAGGTCATCTTGAGAATTGATTTAAAAAACAGGTATCTTGAAACTGTGTACTCAGCTCTAGTATCTTTGCATCTGAATTACTTAAATAGTACTTTAGAAACTATTTCGTGGGAAAGTCCAAGTGAAACCTTATCACCTGGGCATGTGTTTTTCAATTCTTGTTTTGAACACAAAGCAAAAAAGAATAAATGCTATTATCTTTTAAATACCCACTTGTTCTTACATCTTCTTTTAGCACTTCTAATATTTTCTACACTTTCAACTGCATAGCCATTAATTGGCATCTTAGTTCGTCAGTTAATAAAATTTGTCTTATATCTTAATTGTGGATGAAACTCCTAAGTTAGCTTGAGTATTGAGAACTTACTGGGTGGGAGAGGAGAGATATATTTGGCTCAGTTCAATATGCTTGAATTCCAAGAACAATGATAGGTGGCAAAGAAAAGTTGTTATATATTCAAAATACAGGATAATGGTTAAGGAGCAAAAACTTTGGAGTCACATTGCTTGGGTTCAAATCCAAATTCAATCACTTAATAGCTGTGTGATCTTGGGCAGGTAAATAATATTTGATGTGCCTTGTTTTCATCATCTGTAAAATAAGATCAATTACAATTTCCAATTTATTAATATGAGGATTAATAAAAATATTTCATCTCAAATGTTTTTTATACTATCTGACATAAGCTTTCAATATTTGAACTTATAGGTAACACCTATAAGTATAATGGTATATTAATTACACCACTGAGTATGTTCAAATCTAGTGATCACATTATGTCACCACAACATAGTTGGATTTATCATTGGCACTAATAACTGCTCCTAAGATCTATTTTATTTTTTTAATTTTTAATTTAATTCCAATAATATTAACATAAGGTGTTATATTAGTTTAAGGTATATAATACATTGATTCAATAATTCTATACACTACATAGTGCTCATCACGAAAAGTGTATTCTTAATCCCCTCCATTTATTTTACCCATTCCTTCACTCACCTCCCCTTTTGTAACCATCAATTTGTTCTTTACAGTTAAGTGTCTGTTTTCTTGGTGTGTCTCTTTTGTATCTGTTCATTTCTTTTATTTCTGAAGTTCCGCATGAGTGAAATCATATGGGGTCTGTCTTTCTCTGACTCACTAATTTCAAATAGAATTAGGCCTCTAGAGCCATTTTTGTTGTTTCAAATGACCAAATTTCATTCTTTTTATGGCTGAGTAATTCTGTGTAATATATATATATAATTAATATTAATATATATAATATATATTATTAGTATATTAAATTACCTATCTCTGAAAAATTGGATTGCTTCCATAATTTGGCTACAGTGAATAATGCTGCAGTAAATATACATGTGTGTATATTTTTTCCGAATTGCTGTTTTCATATTTTTAAAATGTTTTATTTATTTTGAGAGAGAGAAATAGAGAGAGAGAGAGAGAGAGAGTGTGTGTGTGTGTGTGTGTGTGTGTGTGTGTGAGAGAGAGAGAGAGCAGGGGAGGGGCAGAGATAGGGAGACAGAGAATCACAATCAGGCTCTGGTGCTGCGAGCTCACAGAGCCTGATGTGGGGCTTGAACCCAAAAATCGTGAGATAATGACCTGAACCAAATTCAAGAGTCGGACACTCAACCATCTCAGCCACCCAGGCACCTCGGTTTTCATATTCTTTGGGTAAATGCCCAGTAGTGTAATTACTGGATCATATGAAAATTTTATTTTGATTTTTTGAGGAACTACCATAATGTTTTCCACATTTGCTGCACCAATGTGCATTCCCACCAACAATGCATGAGGGTTCCTTTTTCTCCACATCCTCACAATACTTGTTTCTTGTGGTTTTGATTTTAGACATTCTGAAAAGTGTCAATTGATATTTCATTGTAGTTTTAATTTGCATTTTCTTCATGATGAGTGATGTTGAGCCACCTTTTCACATGTCTGTTGGCCATCTTGATGACTTCTTTGGAACAATGTCTGTTCATGTTGTCTGCCCATTTTTTAATTGAACTATTTGGTTTTGGGGTGTTGAGTTCTGTAAGTTCTTCATATATTTTGAATACTAACACTTTATCAGATATTTTGGATACTAACCCTTTATTAGATATGTCATTTGCAAACATCTTCTCCAATTGTATAGGTTGTATTTTAGTTGTGTTGATTATTTCCTTTGCTGTGCAGAAACTTTTTATTTTGATGTAGTCCTAATACTTAATATTGCTTTTATTTCCTTTGCCTCAGAAGACCTATCTAGAAAAATGCTCCCATGGCCAGTGTCAGAGATTACCGCCTGGGCTCTCTTCAAGGATTTTTATGTTTTCAGGTATCACATTTAGATCTTTAATTAATTTTGAGTTTATTTTTGTGTATGGTGAAAAAATAGTACAGTTTCATTCTTTTGCATCCAGCTGTCATAAATCCATTTGTTGAAGAGACTATCTTTCCCATTATACATACTCTCCTCTTTGTCAAAGCTTAGTTGTCCATTTAATCATGGGTTCATTTCTGGGTTTTCTGTTCTATTCCATTGATCTATTCCATTGATTGTATTTTATGTCAATACCATACTATATTAATTACTATCTCTTTGTACTATAACTTGAAATCTGGAATTGTGATACAGCCAGTTTTTTTTTCCTTTTTCAAGATTGTGTTGGATATTTCATATTTTTTTGTGGTTCCCTATAGATTTTAAAATTGTTTGTTCTAGTTCTGTGAAAAATGTTGTTAGCATTTTGATACAAATTGAATTAAGTATGTAGATTTCTTTGCGTAGTATAGAGATTTTAACAATATTTTTCTTCTAGCCCATGAGCATGGAAATGAAAGTCTTTCCGATTCTTTGCATCATGTTGGATTTATATCATCAGTGTTTTATAGTTTACAGAATACAGGTCTTTCACCTCTTTGGTTAAGTTTATTACTAGACATTTTATTGTTTGGGGTGCAATTGTAAATAGGACTGTTTTCTTAATTTCTGTTTTTCCTGCTTCATTATTGGGGTATAGCCAAGCAACAGGTTTCTGTACATTATTTTGTATCCTCGGACTTATTGAATTCATCTACCAGTTCTAGCAGTTTTATGGTAGAGTCTTTAGGGTTTTCTATATATAGCATCATGTCATCTGCAAATAGTTAGAGTTTTACTTCTTCCTTACTGATTTGGATTCCTTTTATTTCTTTTTGTTATCAAATTACTGTGGCTAGGACTTCCAGGACTATGTTGAATAAACCGGGAACAGTGGACATCCTTGTCTTATTCCTGACCTTGGGAAAAAAAGCTCTCAGTTTTTCACCATTGAGTATGATATTGGCTGTGGGTTTCTCATATAAGACCTTTATTATTTTGAGATATGTTAACTCTAGACCTACTTCAAAGAGAGTTGTTACTGTGAATGGATGTTGTATTTGTCAAATGATTTTTCCTCATATATTGGAATGATCATATACTTCTTAGCATTTGTCTTATTGATGTGATGTATCACATTGATCGATTTGCAAATATTGAGCCACCCTTGAATCCAAGGAATAAATTCCACTTTATCATGGTGAATGATTTTTTTAATGTATTCTTAGATTCTTTTTGCTAGTATTTTGTTGAGAATTTTTTTGAGTCTATGTTAATAAGAGATATTAGCTTGTAGTTCTGTTTTCAATCGTGTCTTTGTATGATTTTAGTGTCAGGGTGATACTGGCCTCATAGAATGAAGTTTGGAGTTGTCCTTCCTCTTCCATTTTTATGGAATACTTAGATATCAATATGTATTAACTCATCTTAAATGATTGGTAGAATTCACCTGTGAAGCCATTTGGTCATGGACTTATGTTTTTTTGGAGTTTATTGATTATTGATTCAATTTCATTGTTGAAAATCAGTCTCCAAATTTTTATTACTTCCTGCTTCAATTTTTGTATGTTATATGTTTCAAGGAATTTATCCATTTCTTCAAAGTAGTCCTATTTGTTGGCATATAGGTTTTCATAATATTCTGTTAAAAATGTTTGTATTTCTGTGGTTTTGATTGTTATTTTTCCTGTTCATTTGTGGTTTTGCTTATATGGGCCCTCTCTTTCTCTATTTCTTCAATGTGAGTCTTTTAATTTTATTTTTTAATTATTTTAATGATAATTTATATTTTTGGGAGAGATGGAGAGCACAAGCAGAGGAAGGGCAGAGAGAGGGAGGCACTGAATCCGAAGCAAGCTCCAGGCTCCAAACTGTCAGCGCAGAGCCAGATGCGGGACTTGAAAACACAAACTGTGAGCTCATGACCTAAGCCAAAGTCTGACACTTAACCGACTGAGCCACCCAGATGCCCCGGGTCCTCTCTCTTTTATTAATGCATCTCACTAGAGGTTTATCAATTTTGTTGATCTTTTCAAAGGACCAGCTCCTGGTTTATTGTTGTTGTTGTTTTTTAAGTTCCTGTATCCTTCCTTTTTGCTCTAATATTTATTATTTCCTTTCCTTTTCTAGTTTTTGTGTTTCTTTTCTTCTTCTTCTTCTTCTTCTTCTTCTTCTTCTTCTTCTTCTTCTTCTTCTTCTTCTTCTTCCTCCTCCTCCTCCTCCTCCTCCTCCTCCTCCTCTTCTTTTTTCTAGATGCTTTAATTGTAGGGTCAGGTTGTTTACTTGAGATTTTTCATGCTTCTCAAGGTAGGCTTGTATTGCTGTTAACTTTCCTCTTAGAACTGCTTTTGCTGCATCACAAGTATTTTGGAACATTATATCATCATTTTCATTTGTGTCCACATACATTTTGTTTTCTAATTTAATTTCTTGGTTGATCCACTCATTCTTTAGTAGCATGTTATTTAGCCTTCATGTATTTGTGGTGTTTACAGATTTTTTCCTGTGGTTGATTTCTAGTTTCCTAATATTGTGGTCAGAAAATATGCATGGTGTGTCTTTAAACTTTTGGAATTTGTTGAGACTTATTTTGTGGCCTAACTGGAAAATGTTCCTTGTGCACTTGAGAAGATTATGTATTCTGATGTTTTAGGATGGAATGTTCTGAATATGTATGCTTTATCCATCACGTCCAGTATGTTATTCACAACCACTGTTTCCTTGATTTTCTGCTTGGATTATCTGTCCATCAGTGTAAGTGGGGTGTGAAAGTCCCCTACTTTTATTGTATTACCATCAACTTCTTTCTTTATGTCTGTTAATATTCACTTTATATATTTAGGTGCTCTAGTGTTGGATGTGTAGACATTACAATTGTTTTATTCCCTTGTTGGATTGATTCCTTTATCATTGTGTAATGCCCTTCTTGGTCTCTTGTTGCAGTTTCTGTTTTAAAGTCTGTTTTGTCTGATATAAATATTGCTACCCAATGAATTTTTTTTTGCTCCATTTGCATGGTGAATGTTTTCCATCCCTTATCTTTCAGTGTGTATGAATCTGAGGTGAGTCTCTTGTAGGCAGCATATATGGGTATTGTTTTTTAATTCATTTCATCACTCTATGTCTTTTTATTGGTTCATTTAAGGCATTTATATTTAAAGTATTTTTTTAACATTTATTTATTTTTGAGAGAAAAAATGAGACAGAACATGAGTGGGGCAGGGGCAGAGAGAGAAGGAGGGCACAAAATCTGAAGCAAGCTCCAGGCTCTGAGCTGTGAGCACAGAGACAGATGTGGGGCTCGAACTCACAGACTGCGAGATCATGACCTGAGTCAAAGTCAGAGGCTTAACCAACTTAGTCACCCAGGCACCCCTATTTAAAGTAATTTTTGATAGGTATGTACTTATTGCCATTTTTAAAATTTGTTTTCTTCTTGTTTTTGTATGTATTCTTCATTCCTTTCTTCCCTTGCTCCTATATTTCTTTGTGATTGTTGAGTATCTACAGTGTTTTGTCTGCATTTCTTTTCTTTTCTTTCTTTTTTTTTTGTATATCCATCATAGGTTTGGGGTTTGTGGTTACTATGAGGTTCATGTATAACATCTTAAGTAAATAGCAGTCCATATTAATATCATGGCCATTTAAGTCCAAATATATTTTTAAAAAACAGAAAAAAGAAAAATCTCTTTTTCTTTTTTTCCCTTCTCTTCCCTTTATGCTTCCTTCTCCATATTTTATGTATATTTTGTGACATTTTATATATTTTCATTCATACTTTTTATACGTCTAATATTGGCCATTTCTTTTCCATTTAAAGTAGTCCCTTTAACATTTCTTATAAGGATGGTTTCATGGCCATAAAGCCTATTAACTTTTGTTTGTCTGGGAAAATATTTATCTTTCAAATTTGAATGATCACCTTCCCATTTAGTGTATTCTTGGTTGTAGGTTTTCCTTTCAGCGCTGTGAATGTATCATGTCACTTCCTTCTGGCCTGCATAGTTTCTGCTGAAAAATCAGCCTAAAGTCTTATAAGTTCTTCCTTTTAGGTTCGTCCTTTCAGGTAACTTTTTGTTTCTCTCTTCCCGATTTTAAGATTCTCTCTTATCTTTAACTTTTGACATTTCAATCATTATGTGCCATGGTATGGATCTCCTTGAGTTCATGTTGTTTGGAATTCTATGCTTCTTTGACTTGAATGTTTATTTTTTCTTCCCTAGGTTATGGAATTTTTCAGTTATTATTTCTTCAAATAAAATTTTTACACCTTTGTTGCTCTATTTTTCTTCTGAGACCCCTTTTTATGTGAATTTTTGCATGTTTTATGTTGTCCAAGAGATCTCTTTATCTGTTCTCATTTTTAAAAATTATTACCTCTTTTTTGCTGTTCATGTTGTGTGCTTTACATTATGTTCTTCTGCATCCATTAATCTGCTGTTGATTCACTTTAGTGTTTTCTTTTAATTTCAGTTATTGGACTCTTCAAATATTATTGGTTCTTTTTAATACTTTCCATCTCTTTATTGAAGATCACCCTGAATTCATCCTCTTTTCTCTCCAGCCTGGTATGTTTACAAACATTAATTTAAATTCTTTGTCAGGCATATTTTTTTATCTCTGTTTTATTTAGTTCTTCTTTGAGGTTTTCCCTTTTTTTAAAATTTTGAACTGTATTCCTCTGTCTACTTATTTTGTTTGACTTTATGTGTATGTTTTATGTATTAGGCAAAATGGCTACTAGTCTTAAACTTGAAGGGGTGGTCTTATATATGGTGTCTCCTGTATACACTGTATGTGCTTGGCAAATTTTGCTGACTGAATGGAACTGTGACTGTATATGCTAGTTACCGTTTTAAAGTATGGCTTCTTACAGAAAGAATAAAGAAAAAAATGATAATGTAAAAAAAAAAAGGAAAAAATACAATTAAAGAAAAGGAAAAGTATAAAGAAAAGAACAAAACCAAAAAGAGAAAAAAAATAAAAAAAATACAAGACAAATTTTAAAGAGTAAAAAAATTTAAATTTAAAACAAAAACTATAGGGGCACCTGGGTGACTCAATTGGTTAAACATCTGATTCGTGATCTCAGCTCAGGTCATGATCTCACGGTTTATGAGTTTGAGCTCTGAGTCTGGCTCTGCACTGACAGTATGGAGCTTGCTTGGGATTCTCTGTTTCCTACCTCTATATCCCGCCCCTCAAAAATAAATAAATAAATAAATAAATAAATAAATAAATAAATAAATATTTTTAAAAACTATAAAATTGCAGCTGGTTTTCTGTTCTCTTTCACCACAGGGTGTCTGGTGTGGGCTTTTGGACCCTGATCTTGCTGTGGTCATAAGCTTTCTGTGATGATCTGATCTGCCAGTTATGGGATTGGGACTAATTACAGCTTCCAAACCTGCCCCTTATGAGGTCTAGACACTGCTCATGTATAGGCTTTTAAGGTGGGAGGGGCTTCTCAGTCCTTTTAAAGCAAGCTTCTTTTTCTGTGTCACAGTGGGACTAGAGCTGGTATGGGCTTATGGACCATGGGCTCATTCAAGTCACAATCTCCCTGAGACTATTAGACCAACCCAAGATATTTTCCAGACAATGCTCTTACCTTGGCTTTTAAGGTGATATAAGAACATAAACTGTATACTTCTCTAGTCCCTCTAACATGGAGAGCTTTCCTGTAGCTCATATGCCTCTTACAAGAGTTTTAGTGTTGTCTCTTTTAAACTGCAGGATTTTTTCTGTTTCCAAGGACAGAGCAATATATTCCTGGTCCCTTTGTATTATGCTGTTCACAAGATTGAGGGTGAGTTTCCCTTTGTTACTGTCTCCATCTTTCTTGTAGTTCTCTTCCCACTAATTATCTTTGGTTATTCAGTAGAGGTTTAATCAGGTCTCAAATTATTCTTCAGGAAAATTTGTCCTATTAATATGTGTAATTTGGTGTGTTCCATGGAGGAGGTGAGTTCAGAGTCTTCCTATGTTGCCATCTTGAACCAGAACTAAGAACTCAGAATTCTTACAGCCACTTTGCAGGGTGAATATCTGCATTCCTTTTACCCTATAATTGGCAGCATTTGTAGATTTGAATTTGAAACATCTTGGTTTTTACTTATAATTTTTGGAGTTCAAGGATGAATCTGCTGATTTTGGTCTTATTTGTGTTTAAGAACTAGGTTAGGAATCCTATCTCTGTTGAGTAAGTAGCAAACTTGTCTTTGGATTTATCGCTGGAGTGTGATGGTATAATAATTAAAAATCCAAAGTTTACAAGCTGCTTTAAGAAGGATTATAATATTCTTCACTTCTTCCACCAACTAAAGAGATTTATTTTTGCATATTTAAAAGGTTGGTTTCTAGGATAGAAATTAGAGAAAAATATTGAAGTCTATTATATATACAATGGTTAAGAATGTCTACCAGATGAGGCATAAATTTAAATAACACACGTTTGTTCTGATGTTTAATGTACATTTGGATTTTTTTAATGTGATATAGCCATATTATTTTAAGACTTGATCACCAGTTATCTCATTTGATTCCAGTTGTTTATACTCTTCAATCTAGCAACGTCTTGGTATTAGAGTGATTTTTGCCTTGTGGAGAGAATTGGGAAGAGGTCCTTACTTTTTAGTACATTCATTGGTCATGTAAACATAGGTTTACATCAGGGATCTCTATTCTGTTTTCATTATTCTAGGTGTCTGTTTTTGTGCCAAGGTTGTATTGTTTTAATACAGATTTGTAGTTTATTTAAAACTCTGGGGTAGTGATATCTCCAGCTTTGTTTTTCTTTTTCAAGATTGTTTTGGCTATTAGGGGTCTTTTGTATTTCCATATGAATTTTCATATTGTTTGCTCTAGTTCTATGAAAAATATTGTCATTTTGATAAGCATTGCATTAAATCTGTAGATTACTTTGGATAGTATGGACATTTAAAAAATATTGGTTTTATAATTTTCAGATTATAACAATTTCCCTTCCTTGGGTGAGTTTATTAAGTATTTTATTGTTTTGCAGAAATTGAAAATAGGGTTGTTTTCATAGTTTCTCTTTCTGTTACTTCATTATAATTGTATAGAAATGCAACAGTCTTCTGTATATTAATTTTATATCTTCCAACTCTATTGAATTCATTTATCAATTCCAGTAGATGTTTAGTGGGGTATTTAGGGTTTTCTATACATAGTATCATGTCATATGCAAATAGCGAAAATTTTACCTCTTCCTTATCAATTTGGATTCATTTTCATTCATTTTGTAATGATTGCTACAACTACATCTTCCAGTACTATGTTGAATAAACATAGTGAGAGTGCACATCCTTGTTTTGTTCCCAACCTTTGAAGAAAAGCTCTCAGCATTTAATCATTGAGTATGATGCTACCTGTGGGTTTTAATTTATGGGTTTAATTATGTTTCAGTATGTTTCCTCTAATTGTCTTTGTTTAGAGATTCTATCATAAACAGATGTTGTACTTTATCAAACAATTTTTCTTTATCTCCTCAGATTACTATATGTTTTTATTCCTTCTCTTGTTAATGTAATGTATCATGTTGATTGATCTACAAATATTGTACCACCCTTATGTCCCTAAGGTAAATCCCAATTGATCCTGGTGACTGAACTTTTTAAATATAATGTTGGATTCACTTTGCTAATATTTTGTTTGGGATTTTTGCAGGTATGTTCATCGGAGATATTGGTGTGTAGTTTTCTTTTTTTTGTAGTGCCGTTATCTGTTCTTTGTATCAGGATATTTTTGGCTTAATAGAATGAATTTAGAAGTTTTATTTTCTCTCCTATTTTTTGGAAGAGTTTCAGAATAGATATTAACTATTCTTTAAATGTTTGGTAGAATTCATCTGTGAAGCCAAGTGGTACTAAACTTCTGTTTTGTGGGGTTTTTTTTGATTTCTGATTCAATTTCATTTTCAGTACTCTATATGTTCAATTTGTCTATTTCTTTTTTATTTAGTTTTGGAAGGTAATATGTTTCTAAGAATTTATCCATTTCTTCTAGGTTGCCCAATTTTTAGCATATAATTTTTCATAGTATTTTCTAATGCTTCTTTGCCTTTTTATAGTGTAAGCTGTTTTTTCCTCCTCCTTCAGTATGATTTTATTTATATCAGTGCACTCTGTTTTTACGTTCCTTTTTTTTTTTAAATTTGTCTGGCTAGGGTTTTATCAATTTTGTGGATTTTTGTAAATAATCAACCCTTGATTACATTGATTTGTTCTACTGATTTTTTATTCTCTATTTCATTTATTTCTGCTTTAATTTTTATTATTGCTTTTACTGACTTTGGGCTTGGTTTTGTTTTTGCAGCTCCTTTAGATGTTAAGATGTGTGTGTGTTTGTGTGCGTGTGTGTTCTTTATTAGTTTTTAAAGTAGGCCTGTATTTTTATAAACTTCTCTCTTAGAATAGCTTTTGCTACATCTCAAAGATTTTGGATCAGTGTGTTCTCATTTTCACTTGTATATATGTATTCTTTAAATTTCTTCTTTGATTCCTTGGTTGACCTATTCACCGTTTAGTAGCATGTTATTTTGTATCCATATATTTCTGTTCTTTATGATTTTTTTTCTTGTGACTCATTTCTAATTTCATACTATTCTAGCCAGTAAAGGTGTATGATATGATTTCAATCATTTTATTATTGAGACTTGTTTTGTGGCCTAACATGATATCTATTCTGGAAAATGTTTCATGTGCATTTGAGAGAATATGTATTCTGCTCTTTGGGGGTGGAATATTCTGAATATATCCATTAGATCCATCAGAGATATTTAACAGTAGTTTGTTGCTGTTGTTGTTGTTGTTGTTGTTGCTTTTCTGTCTAAATGATCTATCTATTGATGTTAATAAGGTGTTAACATTCCCTAGTATTATTGTGTCACTGTCGATATCTTCCTTTTATCTGTTAATAGTTGTTATGTGTATGCGCTCCCATTTTGGTTATGTAGATATTTACAATGGCTGTATCTTTTTGTTATATTGATCCCCTTATCATTATGGAGTGGCCTTCTTTGTTTCTTGCTACAGTTTTTGTTTTAAAGTCTATTTTGTCCAGTACAAATATTACTACCCTGGATTGCTTTGGCTATTCATTGTCTTTTGTGGTGCCATACAAATTTTAAGATTGTTTGTTCTAACACTATAGAAAATGCTGTTGGTATTTTGAGAAGGATTGTATTACATGTGTAGATTGCTTCGGGTAGTATATGCATTGTAACAATATGTGTTCTTCCAATCAATGACCATGGGATATCTTCTCATTTCTTTGTGTCATATTGAATTTCTTTCATCGGTATTTTATAGTTTTCAGAGTGCAGGTCTTTCACCTCTTTGGTTAGGTTTATTCCTATGTATTTTAAAAATTTGTGTGCAATTGTAAATGACTTTGTTTTCTCAATTTCTCTTTCTGCTGCCGGTTTATTGGTATATAGAAATGCAAAATATCTCAGAATGTTGAGCTTTCATGATTCTCTACATGTTGCCAGATCATCTGTACTAACTGGCCACAAAAGCACATAGAGACTCTGTCAGACACTGACATGCCACAGCCTTTTCAATCTTGTTCTTGAGAGCTTCCTCTTTCATCCAATTGAGCAGACCTCAAATTGTTTCTCAATTAATTCACAACTCTCCTTGGTTTTCTTCTTTTATCAAATTTCACTCCTTCCTTGGAAAATTCTAAAACCTCTTCCCATCAAACTCAGGAAGAGCCTGAATATAGTATTCATTCACAGTTTCTGTGAGATAAATCACTTCATAACCTTTTTTCAGAAGTCATTCAACAAATGGGAAAGATGCAGCCTTTTTTCTGCTGGACCCAGTCACGAAGTAGATTTTGTCTTATTTCTCCTCATTCTTTCCACATACTGGTCTAGACTGGTAATGTCACTTGGATGATGAGAAGACTGGAATCTAAGAAGTTTAGCAGGATGAGTTTAACTTGAGTGGTATTCAGTCATACTAAGCTTTAGGTTGGTAACAAATTATTTTCAAAAAGTATCATTGTACTTTTTTTAAATTATGAAATTTATTGCCAAATTTGTTTCCAAACATCATCCAGGGCTCATCCCAACAGGTGCCCTCCTCAATACCCATCACCCACCCTCCCCTCCCTCCACCCCCTTTTAACCATCAGATTGTTCTCAGTTTTTAAGAGTCTCTTATGGTTTGGCTCCCTCACTCTCTAAAATTTTCCTTCCCCTACCCCATGGTCTTCTGTTAAGTTTCTCAGGATCCACATAAAAGTGAAAACATATGGTATCTGTCTTTCTCTGTATGACTTATTTCACTTAGCATAGCATTCCCCAGTTCCATCCACGTGGCTACAAAAGGCCATATTTCATTCATTCTCATTGCCACATAGTATTCCTTTATGTATATAAACCACAATTTCTTTATCATTCATCAGTTAATGGACATTTAGGCTCTTTCCATAATTTGGCTATTGCTGAAAGTGCTGCTATAAAGATTGGGGCACAAATGTTCCTATTCATCAGCACTCCTGTAGCCCTTGGGTAAATTCCTAGCAGTGGTATTGCTGGGTCATAGGGTAGATCTATTTTTAATTTTTTTGAGGAACCTCCACACTGTTTTCCACAGTGACTGCACCAGTTTCCATTCCCACCAACAGTGCAAGAGGGTCTGTTTCTACACAACTTCTCCAGTATCTACAGTTCTCCTGATTTGTTCATTTTAGACACTTTAACTGGCATGAGTTGGTACCTGAGTGTGATTTTCATTTGTATTTCCCAAATGAGGAATGACATTGAGCATCTTTTCATGTGCCTGTTGGCCATCTGGATGTCTTCTTAAAAGAAGTGTCTATTCATGTTTTCTGCCCATTTCTTCACTGGATTATTTGTTTTGCAGGTGTTGAGTTTGGCGAGTTCTTTATAGATTTTAGATACTAGCACTTTGATATGTCATTTGCAAATATCTTTTCCCATTCCGATGGTTGCCATTTAGTTTTGTTGATTTTTTCCTTCAAGTGCAGGAGATTTTTATCTTCATGAGGTCCCAATAGTTCATTTTTGATTTTAATTCCCTTACCTTTGGAGATGTGTCAAGTAAGATATTGCTGCAGCTAAGGTCAAAGAGGTTTTTTCCTGCTTTCTCCTCTAGGGTTTTGTAGTTTCCTGTCTCACATTCAGGTTCTATACCCACTTTGAGTTTATCTTTGTGAATGCTGTAAGAAAGTGGTCTAGTTTAATTCTTCTGCATGTTGCTGTCCAATTATCCCAGCACCATTTGTTAAAGAGACTGTCTTTTTTTCCATTGGATATTCTTTCCTGCTTTGTCAAAGATTAGTTGGCCATACGTTTGTGGGTCTAGTTCTGGGGTTTCTATTATATTCCATTGGTCTATGTGTCTGTTTTTGTGCCAATACCATGCTGTCTTGATGATTACAGCTTTGTAGTAGAGGCTAAAGTCTGGGATTGTGATGCCTCCTGATTTGGTCTTCTTCAAAATTACTTTGGCTATTTGGTGTCTTTTGTGGTTCCATACAAGTTTTAGGATTGCTTGTTCTAGCTTCAAAAAGAATGCTGATTTAATTTTGATTTGGATTGAATTGAATATAGATAGCTTTGGGTAGTATTGACATTTTAACAATATTTATTCTTCCAATCCATTAGCACAGAATGTTTTTCCATTTCTTTGTATCCTCAATTTCCTTCATAAGCTTTCTATAGTTTTCAGAATACAGATCTTTTACATCTTTGGTTAGGTTTATTCCTAGGTATTTTATGATTCTTGGTGTAATTGTAAATGGGATCAGTTTCTTTGTCTCACTGTTGCTTCAATATTAGTGTATAAGAATGCAACTGATTTCTGTACATAAGTTTTGTATCCTGTGACTTTGCTGAATTCATGTATCAGTTCTTGTAGACTTTTGGTGGAGTATATCGGGTTTTTCAGGTATAATATGGTTTCATTTGCAAAAAGTGAAAGCTTGACTTCATCTTTGCCAATTTTGATGCCTTTTATTTCCTTTTGTTGTCTGATTACTGATTCTGGAACGTCCAACACTATGTTAAACAACAGCAGTGAGAGTGGACATCCCTGTCATGTTCCTGATCTCAAGGGGAAAGGTCTCAGTTTTTCCCCATTGAGTATGATATTAGCTGTGGGATTTTCATAAATGGCTTTTATGATGCTTAAGTATGTTCCTTCTATCCCAACTTTCTCGAGAGTTTTCATTAAGAAAGGATGCTGAATTTTGTCAAATGCTTTTTCTGCATCCATTGACAGGATCATATGTTTCTTTTTCTTTTATTTTGTTTTATTAATGTGATGCATCACATTGATTGATTTGTGAATGTTGAACCATCCCTGCAACCCAGGAATGAATCCCACTTGATCATGGTGAATAATTCTTTTTATATGCTCTTGAATTCGATTAGCTAGTATCTTGTTGAGAATTTTTGCATCCATATTTATCAGGGATATTGGCCTGTAGTTCACTTTTTTTGCTGGGTCTCTGGTTTAGGAATCAAAGTAATGCTGGCTTCATAGAATGAGTCTGGAAGTTTTCCTTCCCTTTCTATTTTTTGGAACAGCTTGACAAGGATAGGTATTATTTCTGCTTTAAATATCTGGTAGAATTCCCCAGGGAAGCCATCTGGTCCTGGACTCTGATTTGTTGGGAGATTTTTGATAACTGATTCAATTTCCTTACTAGTTATGGGTCCGCTCACATTTTCTATTTCTTCTCATTTGAGTTTTGGAAGTGTGTGGGTATTGAGGAATTTGTCCATTTCTTCCAGGTTGTCCAGTTTGTTGGCATATAATTTTTCATAGTATTCCATGATAATTGCTCGTATTTCTGAGGGATTGGTTTTAATAATTCCATTTTCATTCATAATTTTATCTATTTGGGGCATCTCCTTTTTCTGTATGAGAAGCCTGGCTAAAGGTTCATCAATTTTGTTTATTTTTTCAAAAAAACACAACTCTTGGTTTCATTGATCTGCTCTACTGTTTTTTGTTTTTGTTTTTGTTTTTTTAGATTTTATATTGTTTATTTCTGCTCTGATCTTTATTATTTATCTTCTACTGGGTTTGGGGAGTTGTTCCTGTTCTGCTTCTTTTTCCTTAGATTTTGGATTTCTGTTAGATTTTGGATTTGGGATTTTTCTTGTTTCTTGAGATAGGCCTGGATTGCAGTGTATTTTGCTCTCAGGACTGCCTTCGCTGTATCTCAAAACATTTGTATTGTTGTATTTTCATTTTCATTTGTTTCCATATATTTTTTAATTTCTTCTCTAATTGCCTGGTTGACCCATTCATTCTTTAGTAGGGTGTCCTTTAACCTCCAGGCTTTTGGAAGTTTTCCAGACTTTTTCCTGTGATTGGTTTCAAGGTTCATAGCATAGTGGTCTGACAGTGTGCATGGTAGGATCTCAATTCTTTTATACTTATGAAGGGCTGTTTTGTGACCCAGGATGTGCTCTATCTTGGAGAATGTTCCATGTGCACTTGAGAAGAAAGTATATTCTGTTGCATTGGGATGCAGAGTTCTAAATATATCTTTCAAGTCCTACTGATCCAATGTACCATTCAGGGCCCTTGTTTCTTTATTGTTTCTCTGTCTAGATGATCTATCCATTGCTATAAGTGAAGTAATAAAGTCTCCGTAATTACCACATTCTTATCAATTAGGTTGCTTGTGTTTGTGATTAGTTGTTTTATATATTTGGGGTTTCAAAATTCGGTGCATAGACATTTATAATTGTTAGCTCTTCGTGATGGATAGACCCTGTAATTATTATATAATGTCCTTCCTCATCTCTTGTTACAAACTTTAATTTAAAGTTGAGTTTGTCTAATATAAGTATGGCTACTCCAGCTTTCTTTTGACTTCCAGTAGCATGATAGATAGTTCTCCATCTGCTCACTGTCAATCTGAACTTGTCTTCATGTCTAAAATGAGTCTCTTATTGACAAGAAATAGATGGGTCTTGTGTTTTTATCCATTATGATACCCTATGTCTTTTGGTTGCAACATTCAGTCCATTTACATTCAGTGTTATTATTGGAACATATAGGTTTAGAGTCATTGTGATGTCTGTAGGTTTTATACTTGTAGTGGTGTCTCTGGTACTTTGTGGTGCTTGCAACATTTCATTCACAGAGTCTCCCCTTAGGATCTCTTGTAGGGCTGGTTTAGTGGTGATGAATTCCTTCAGTTTTTGTTTGGGAAGACCTTTATCTCTCCTTCTATTCTAAATGACAGACTTGCTGGATAAAGGAGTCTCGGCTGCATATTTTTTTCTGTTCATCACATTGAACACATTGATTTCCTGCCATTCCTTTTTGGCCTGCTAAGTTTCTGTAGATAGGTCTGCCACTACTCTTATGGGTCTACCTTTGTAAGTAAGAGCCTTTAATCCCTAGCTGCTTTCAGAGTTCTCACTTTATCCTTGTATTTTGCTTTTTTCACTATGATATGTCATGCAGAAGATTGATTCAAGTTACGTCTGAAGGGAGTTCTCTGTGCCTCTTGGATTTCAATGCTTTTTTCCTTCCCCAGATGAGGGAATTTCTAAGCTACGATTTGTTCAAGTACACCTCAGCCCCTTTCTCTCCTTTCTTCTTCTGGAATTCCTATGATATGGATATTGTTCCATTTAATTGCATCACTTCATTCTCTAATTCTCCCATCGTTCTCCTGGATTTTTTATCTCTCTTTTTCTCAGCTTCCTGTTCCCATAATTTTATCTTGTAATTCATGTATTCTTTACTCTGCTTTTTCAATCTGAGCTATGGCCACCTCCATTTTATTTTGCACCTCATTTATAGCATTTTTTAGCTCCTCATGACTATTTCTTAGTCCCTTGATCTCTGTAGCAATAAATTCTCTTCTGTCCTCTATACTTTTTTCAAGCCCAGCGATTGATTTTATGACTATTATTCTAAATTCTTGTTCCATTATATTGCTTATGTCGGTTTTGATAAATTCGGTAGCTGTTGTTATTTCTTGGAGCTTCTTTTAAAGATAATTCTTCCGTTTCATCATTTTGGCTAGTTTTCTGACCCTTATGCTTTTTAAAAGCTTGTTGTATTCTCTGCACCTGTGAGCACTGCTATATTAAAGGAGTGTCATACACTGTCCAGGGCCTGGCCTTTCAGGAGGTATTTTTTCAGGGAATGTTACGTTCTCTGTGTTGTTGTGACTTTGGTTATTTTATTACCCTACTTATAGTAATATTTTGGACCCTCCACCAGGTGTGCTTTGATTTGTTCCTTGGAGTAGCCATGTAAAGGAAAACAGATAGACAAACAGGAGACAAAAACACGCAAACACACAAACAAATAACACAAAGAAACAAATAAACAAAAACAAAAACCTAAAGACTAAAAACAAAAACCCCCAAAACACCGACTACAAGCAAAGAAGAGGGTGGAGGCAGTATTGATGGAAGAGCATATACAAAGAGAGAAATGACAGGAGCGTGGCTAGCGGGGTGGAATAAATGTTGATTGGGGAGAGAGACTAAAAGGCTTATTCCAGAGAAGGAGAAAAAAAAAATAAAGAAGGAGGCGGGAAAATCAAAAGGAAGATAAAATGACCCAGACAGAGAAACAATATGGCTTGATTTTTCCAGAGAGAGAAAGGAGTGTAAAGATGGAGGTGTAGAACATGTATCAAGTCAATGGATTAATTATGCCTTTTTAGATGTCTATCTAACCAGAGTGACCAGCGTAGGGGAGGGAAGAGATAAGGAGGAGAAATGGGGGGGGGGGGGCGGATATATCTATATATCCAGAATTGACCAAGAGTTAATCCAGGCAATGCTGCATACCTTGTATGTAGTAGCTGTCCACAGGGTCTGTGTGGCTCAGGTGGATAACAGTTACCCAGAGCAAGGGGGCGTGGTTTGGTGTATTCTTAACTGACCTCCACTATGGGCCCTGGGAGTGATCCTTGAGGCCCCACCTTGGTGGTGATGGTGTCGGGGGAATGGTGATCTCCTAGTCTCTTCTCCACTGATCCAGCCCCTGTAGACTCATTAGAGTCATCCTCAATGTGCTGTGGTCACAGACAGGGTGCTCCTTCTCGCTCCACCAACTCCCCTTACTCTGAGCTTGTCTAGGATTCAAAGTTCCACTCTGTGCGCTCTGGCATTGGGGAAGCACCTCTCAGTGCTGCGATATGTGTTCCCAGCTGGCTTTGTCTGTGCCGCCACACTTCAGGGAGGACCAACGTCTCCTATTGCAGACTGAGAGTCGCTGCCCATGCCATGAGTCACCGGGGTGTCAGACATAGGCAGGCTTTGTTTTTTCCCACAGCACTCCAGGGAAACGGCTGCCTTACCCTCCTGCAGACTGAGCCCTCGGCCCAGCCACTGTGCCTGGGGGTGGCAGGGAGGGAACCACTTTCTCTACCTGCGGACTGAGACCCTGACCTACCACCGCACCCAGGCCTGGCTCCTTTCCTCCCCAGGTGCACAAACAGGGAGCCGGCCCCAGTCCGAAGAAAGCCCCACAGTTAGAGATCAGATCCCTCTCAATCTCATTCTGAGGTCTTTCTCCTGTCCAGCTGTGGTCCTGCACTTCCCTAGTCACTCTTTCTCTTTCCTTTGTCTCTCTGCAAAAGGGTGCTCCTCTGGTATGTGCCCACACAGCCTTTTTTTTTTATCTCCCCCAGTTTGCAGTTACCCACCTATCTCTTTTCCAGTTTTCCCATTTTCTTCCTAGTAGATTCAGTCTCTTTTCCTCCCAGGCTCTGGTGTTCAAAGTCCTTTGTCTTCTATACTTCTTTGTTTGAGAGACATGGGAAGTATGGATCCCCCTACTTCTCTGCCATGTTGGCCCAAAGTGTCCATCTAATATCTGGTAAGGATATCATACTCCACTGCTGCAATAACTGTCTACCATCAATGATTTGATAAAGGTACAAAGTTATTTCTATGTATCCTATCTTTTAAAAAATCAAGTTAGTTTACATATAATATAGTATTGATTTCAGGAGTAGAATTTAGTGATTCATCACTTACATATAACGCATAGTGCTAATGCCAACAAGTGCCCTCCTTAATGCCCATCACCCATTTAGCCCATCTCCCCACCCAACACCCCTCCAGCAACCTTCAATTTGTTCTCTATAGTTAAGAGTCTCTTATGGTTTGTCTCCCTGTCTGTATTTACCTTATTTTATTTTCCTTTCCTTCTCCTATGTTCATCTGTTTTGTTTCTTAAATTCCACATATGAGTGAAATCATATATTTGTCTGTCTCTGATTAACATATTTCACTTAGCATCATACACTCTAGTTCCATACACATTGTTGCAAATGGCAAGATTTCATTCTTTTTGATCACCAAACAATAATATTTCTGTGTGTGGGGTGGGGGGTAGGGGGTGGGTGTCTATCTTCTTTATCCATTCATCCATTAATGGACATTTGGGCTCTTTCCATAATTTCACTATTGTTGACAGTGCTGCTATAAACATTGGGGTACATGTGCCCTTTGAATCAGCATTTTTGTATTCTTTGGATAAATACTTAGTAGTGCAACCGCTGGATCATAGGGTAATTCTTTTTTTAACATTTTGAGGAACTTCCATACTGTTTTCCACACTTGCTACACCAGTTTGCCTTCCCACCAACAATGCAAAAGAGGTCGCTTTTCTCCACATCCTTGCCAACATCCATTGTTTCCTGAGTTGTTAATTTTAGCCATTCTGACAGGGGTGAGGTGATATCTCATTGTGGTTTTAATATATATTTCCCTGATGATGGGTAATGTTAAGCATCTTTTCATGTGTCTATTAGCCATCTGGATGTCTTCTTTGGAAAAGTGTCTATTCATGTCTTCTGCCTATTCCTAAATTAGATTATGTGCTTAATGGGTGTAGAGTTGGTAAATCCTTTCCAGACTTTGGATACTAACCCTTTATCAGATATGCCATTTTCAAATACCTTCTCCCATTCCATTGGATGCCTTTTAGCTTTATTGATTGTTTCCTTTGTCGTGCAGAAGCTTTTTGTCTTGATGAAGTTCCAATAGTTCATTTGTTCTTTTGTTTCCCTTGCCTCCAGAGGCATGTCTAGTAAGAACTTGCTGAAACCAAATTCAAAGAGATTGATACCAGTTTTCTCTTCTAGGATTTTCATAGTTTCTTGTCTTACATTTATATATTTCATCCATTTTAAATTTATTTTTGTGTATGTTGTAAGAAGGTGGTCCAGTTTCATTCTTCTGTATGTTGTTGTCCAGTTTTCCCAGTACCATTTTTTGAAAAGACTATCTTTTTTTTTTTCCATTGGATACTCTTTCCTGATTTGTAGAAGATTAGTTGGCCATATATTTGTGGGTCCATTTCTGGGTTCTTCTATTCCACTGATCTATGTGCCTCGTTTTATGCCAGTATGATACTGTTTTGATGATTACAGATTTGTAAGACAGCTTGAAATCTGGAATTGTGATACTTCCACCTTTGGGTTTTTATATTTTTTCCAACAGTAACTTGGGAATTTGGGGTATTTTCTGGTTCCATACAAATAATAGAAATATTTGCTCTAGCCCTGTGAAAAATGCTGCTGTGATTTTAATAGGAATTGCATTTTTTTCTTGTGGTTGATTTCAAGTTTCATAGCGTTGTGGTCTGAAAATATGCATCATATAATCTCAATCATTTTGTACTTGTTGAGAGCTGATTTGTGACCCAGAACGTGATCTATTCTGGACAGTGTCTATGTGCACTTGAGAAGAATACATATTCTGCTGCTTTAGGATGAAATATTCTAAATATATCTGTTAAGTCCATACAATCCAGTGTGTCATTCAAAGTCATTGCTTCCTTATTGATTTTCTGCTTAGAAGATCTGTCCTTTGCTGTAAGTAAGGTGTTAAATTTCCCTACTTTATTGTATTATTGTCAATGAGTCTCTTTATATTTGTGATTAATTGAAATATATATTTGGATGCTCTCCCAGGTTGAGGCATAAATACTTACATTTGTTAGTTTTATTGATATAAAACTAACATGATATAATGCTCTTCTCATCTCTAGTTACAGTTTTTGTTTTAAATCTAGTTTGTCTGATATAATATTACTACTTCTGACCCTTTTTCTCTTCATGTTCTGGTACTGCCAAGATATGAATGCTATTCCTTTTTAGTAAGTTGCTGAATTTCCTATGTCTGCTTTCATGATCTTTTACCTTTGTTTCCCTCTTCTTTTCAGCTTCATTATTTTCCATGATTTTATCTTCTGTATTAGTGATTTGCTCCTATGCTTTGTCCATCCTCATTGTCATGGCATCCATTTTAGTTTGCATCTCAGCTATACCATTTTTTATTTCAGTGTGACTAGATTTTAGTTCTTTTATCTCTATAAAAGGGATTCTCTGGTGTCTCCTATGCTTTTATCTACACCTGCTAATGCCCTTATAACCCTGTTTTCAAATTCTAGTTCAAACACCTTACTCATATCTGTGTTGATTAAATGTCTGGCCATGAGTTCTACTGCTTGTTTTTTCTTTTGGGGACAATTTATCCATCTCATCTTTGTGTTCAGGAAATAAAAGAATAAATAAAACAAAACAAACAAAAACAAGGACAAAACAAAAGCAAAAAATAAATGACAAGATACTGGGTGTGTTTTGGTCTGCTTGTTAGGAGAATTTAGACCCAAATATAAAATAAAATATAATGAAAACAAACCAAAAAAAACAAGAAAATTAAAAATAGAAAATGAAAGAATTTGCATATATACATAACAGTATATATATATATATATATATACATACATATATATAACAGTAAAAAGGAATTTAAAAAATAAAATAAGTTTACAAAATAATAAAAAAATAAAAATAAAAAATACAACTAAAATGGAAGTTATATCCTATTTCCCCTAGAGATGAAGCTTTGCAGGACTCTGATGAGTAAACTTGTTGCAAGGGAATTGGTTGTGCTAGTCTTCCCGGAGAGGGGACTACTGCACTGATTCTTAGGCTGACTTGTTTCAGTGGAAATGTGCCTCCAGGGTGCAGGATGTGAAAGTTGGTGTAGGTGCCTCCAGCCTCCACTAGGTGGCTCTGTGTTTCTGTTTAAATCTGACCTTGCTGGTGGGCAGGGGGATTAGGTGGAAGATGGCGTCATCCTGCACTCTAATACCCTGGGAGAGGACTCACAGATATTGCTGTTCAGGAGGTCCTCACAGAAATGTCCCAGGCTTTCATCATATATCTGTCCTTAACCTGTCTTTTCCTGGCAGTCGGCACACCCAGTGCCTCAGTTTTCCTATGTTTTATCTCTGGCTGGTGGCTGGGATGCAAACTCCAAATCTTAAAGTGCTCTGCCAAAACTCAGACCTGTTCCCCTCTTCTGGTGGAGAGACTTGCAGTGAGGCCGGCACTGTTATGTCACAGAAAAGCACTCAAAGAACACGTACACAGAGGCTGAAGTCTATTGTGGCACACAGTAAAAAGCTGCAACCAGGTTATCTGCCCTCTGTGCGAGCCTCTGTTTCCTATTGTTGAACAGCTAGCTGCTCAATTGTTCAAAGTGGGCCTTTTTTGTCTTTGGAAAGGCAAATATCCTCTTCAAAATGTACTCCAGGAAGGAGAGTGATCTCTTCCAGTACAACCCAGGAGATCCCCACACCACAGAGTCTTTCACAAACCCTAAACACCACTGTCCCCCACCCTCTCTTTCTGACCACTCTGTTTGAAGAGGGTTCCCCTCCTTCCTTGGCACTGCAGCTTTTTTCTCTCCCAATTTGTGGCTCTGAACGTCACATCTGTCTGTTCTCTTCCTCCAATTGTGCACATTATTTTCTTAATCCTTAGATAGATTTCCTAGTTGTTCAAAATTATTTAAGATTGATCTGTCTGTGTTTGAGGACCAAGGCAAGCTCAGGGTCTCCCTACTACTCTGCCAGCTTTACTCCTCCACTGTATGATATTTATTTATTTATTTATTTAGAGCAAACTTCAGTTGGGGAGGGGCAGAGAGAGAAGGAGGGACAGAATCTTAAGCAGGCCCCATGCTTAGCACAGAGCCCATAGCAGAGTTCAATTTCATGATGATGAGATCATGACCTGAGCTGAAATCATGAGTGGGATGCTTAACTGAGCCAGTCAGGCACTCTTCCATTGTATGTTCTAAAATATTATCTATAGGAATGGAGCTAACTATTTTCACCCAAGACTTATATTTTCAACTAGTGTATTATCTATCCCATTTTTTAAAATTATTTGGGGTTTTAGAAAAATAAAAGTCCCATAGATATTTTGAAAGAGTATTGACTAGAATAAATGTGAGTAGTACATTATACAAGAATGTTTTTTTTGTTTGTTTTTATTTGGTTTTAACACTTTTATTGTGAATTATAACATATATAAAGAAACTGCATAAAATATTTGTATAGTTAACATTTTATTACAAAGCAAACATCTTGTAACCTCACTCATGTCAAGAAATAAAGCACTTTCTTTGTGACAAACTTCTCTATGTCCCTTAGAGATAAACATGATTATAATTATTTGTGAAAACAAAAATAAATTCAAATGGATTAAAGACCTAACTGTGAGACCTGAAACCTGAAACCAATACTAGAGGAGAACACAGGCAGTAACCTCTTTGATATTGGACATGTCCACTCACACTACTCATATTCAACATACTATTGGTAGTCTTAGCCAACAAAAAGAAATTAAAAGTCATCAAAATTGGTGAGAAAAAAGTGAAATTCTCACTATTTGCAGAAGACATGATACTGCATATAGAAAGTCTGAAAGACTTTACCATAAAATGGCTAGAACTGACTAACAAATACAATAACGTTACAGGATACAAAATCAATATACAGAACATTGTTGCATTTCTATACACAAATAATGAAGCAGCAGAAAGGAAAATTAAGGAATAAATCCCATTTATAACTAGACCAAAAATAATAACATACCTAGGAATAAAAATAGCCATACAGGTGAAAAAAATGTACTCTGAAAACTTTGAAACACTGATGAAAAAAATGGAATATGATGAAAAGAAATGGAAAAACATTCAATGCTCATGGATTGGAAAACAAATATTATTAAAGTGTATATACTACCCAAACAATATATGCTCTTAATGCAATCCTTATCAAAATAACACCAGTATTTTCAAACAATGCTAAAATTTGTATGGAACAACAAATACACTGAACAGTATCTTGAAAAAGAAAAGCAGCTCTTGAGTCTAGGAAGATGGTGGCATAAGAGGACACTGGGCTCACCGCGCGTCTTGCTGATCACATAGATTCCACCTACTCCTGCCTAAATAACCCAGAAAACCACCAGAGGATTAGCAGAACAGAGTCTCCAGAGCCAAGCGCAGACCAGAGGCCCACAGAAGAGGGTAGGAAGGGCAGAGAGGCGGAGCGCGCTCCACTGACTGGCAGGAGGGAGGCGGGGCAGAGGGGCAGCCCGCCAGCCAAGCAGAGCCCCGAGTCTGGCTTGCAAAAGCAGAGGGGCCAGACCCAGTGTGTCCCGACAGCAAGCGTGACTTAACATCTTGGAGGTCATAAGTTAACAGCTCTGCTCGGAAAGCAGGAAGGCTCGAGGACAAAGGGAGGGAGAGTTGCTGAGCCCCCAGACGACAGAGCTCAGTTTGGTGGGGAACAAATGCGCTAGCCAGTGCCATCTCCCTCGCCCATCCCCATCCAAAATCCCAAAGGGAACCAGGTCCTGCCAGGGAACTTACTTGCTCTGCGCAAACACCCAACACTGTGCTTCTTACAAGCCACCCCTCCAGCAGCGGGTCTGACTCCCTCCTGTTGCCACAGGGCCCCTCCTGAAGTGGATCACCTAAGGAGAAGCGAGCTAAGCCTGCCCCTCCTGACCCCATGCACCTTGCCTACCCACCCCAGCTAATACACCAGATCCCCAGCACCACAAGCCTGGCAGTGTGCAAGTAGCCCAGACGGGCCACACCACCCCACAGTGAATCCCGCCCCTAGGAGAGGGGAAGAGAAGGCACACACCGGTCTGACTCTGGCCCCAGCGGTGGGCTGCAGGCAGACATCAGGTCTGACTGTGGCCCCGCCCACCAACTCCAGTTATACACCACAGCACAGGGGAAGTGCCCTGCAGGTCCGCAACACTCCAGGGACTATCCAAAATGACCAAACAGAAGAATTCTCCTCAAAAGAATCTCCAGGAAATAACAGACAATGACCTAATCAAAAAGGATTTAAATAATATAACAGAAAGTGAATTTAGAATAATAGTCATAAAATTAATCACTGGGCTTGAAAACAGTATAGAGGACAGCAGAGAATCTCTTGCTACAGAGATCAAGGGATTAAGGAACAGTCAGGAGGAGCTGAAAAACGCTTTAAACGAAATGCAAAACAAAATGGAAACGTCCACGGCTCGGATTGAAGAGGCAGAGGACAGAATAGGTGAACTAGAAGATAAAGTTATGGAGAAAGAGGAAGCTGAGAAAAAGAGACATAAAAAAATCCAGGAGTATGAGGGGAAAATTAGAGAACTAAGTGATACAATAAAAAGAAATAATATACACATAATTGGTATCCCAGAGGAGGAAGAGAGAGGGAGAGGTGCTGAAGGTGTACTTGAAGAAATCATAGGTGAGAACTTCCCTGAACTGGGGAAGGAAAAAGGCATTGAAATCCAAGAGGCACAGAGAACTCCCTTCAGACGTAACTTGAATCGATCTTCTGCACGACATATCATAGTGAAACTGGCAAAATACAAGGATAAAGAGAAAATTCTGAAAGCAGCAAGGGATACACGTGCCCTCACATATAAAGGGAGACCTATAAGACTCGTGACTGATCTCTCCTTTGAAACTTGGCAGGCCAGAAAGGCTTGGCACGATATCTACAGTGTGCTAAACAGAAAAAATATGCAGCCGAGAATCCTTTACCCAGCAAGTCTGTCATTTAGAATAGAAGGAGAGATAAAGGTCTTCCCAAACAAACAAAAACTGAAGGAATTTGTCACCACTAAACCAGCCCTACAAGACATCCTAAGGGGAATCCTGTGAGACAAAATACCAGAGACATTGCTACAAGCATAAAACATACAGACATCACAATGACTCTAAACCCGTATCTTTCTATAATAACACTGAATGTAAATGGACTAAATGCACCAACCAAAAGACATAGGGTATCAGAATGGATAAAAAAAACAAGACCCATCTATTTGCTGTCTACAAGAGACTCATTTTAGACCTGAGGACACCTTCAGATTGAGAGTGAGGGGATGGAGAACGATTTATCATGCTACTGGAAGCCAAAAGAAAGCTGGAGTAGCCATACTTATATCAGACAAACTAGACTTTAAATTAAAGGCTGTAACAAGAGATGAAGAAGGGCATTATATAATAATCACAGGGTCTATCCATCAGGAAGAGCTAACAGTTATAAATGTCTATGCACCAAATACGGAAGCCCCCAAATATATAAAACAATTACTCACACACATAAGCAACCTTACTGATAAGAATGTGGTAGTTGCAGGGGACTTTAACACTCCACTTACAGAAATGGATAGATCATCTAGACGCATGGTCAATAAAGAAACAAGGGCCCTGAATGATACATTGGATCAGATGGACTTGACAGATATATATAGAACTCTGCATCCCAAAGCAACAGAATATACTTTCTTCTCGAGGGCACATGGAAAATTCTCCAAGATAGATCATCTACTGGGTCACAAAACAGCCTTTCATAAGTATACAAGAATTGAGATTATACCATGCATACTTTCAGACCACAATGCTATGAAGCTTGAAATCAACCACAGGAAAAAGTCTGGAAAACCTCCAAAAGCATGGAGGTTAAAGAACACCCTACTAAAGAATGAATGGGTCAACCAGGCAATTAGAGAAGAAATTAAAAAATATATGGAAACAAACGAAAATGAAAATACAACAATCCAAACGCTTTGGGACGCAGCGAAGGCAGTCCTGAGAGGAAAATACATTGCAATCCAGGCCTATCTCAAGAAACAAGAAAAATCCCAAATACAAAATCTAACAGCACACCTAAAGGAAATAGAAGCAGAACAGCAAAGGCAGCCTAAACCCAGCAGAAGAAGAGAAATAATAAAGATCAGAGCAGAAATAAACAATATAGAATCTAAAAAAAAAACTGTAGAGCAGATCAACGAAACCAAGAGTTGGTCTTTTGAAAAAATAAACAAAATTGACAAACCTCTAGCCAGGCTTCTCAAAAAGAAAAGGGAGATGACCCAAATAGATAAAATCATGAATGAAAATGGAATTATTACAATCTCTCAGAGATACAAACAATTATCAAGGAATACTATGAAAAATTATATGCCAACAAATTGGACAACCTGGAAGAAATGGACAAATTCCTAAACACCCACACTCTTCCAAAACTCAATCAGGAGGAAATAGAAAGCTTGAACATACCCATAACCAGCGAAGAAATTGAATCGGTTATCAAAAATCTCCCAACAAATAAGAGTCCAGGACCAGATGGCTTCCCAGGGGAGTTCTACCGGACGTTTAAAGCAGAGATAATACCTATCCTTCTCAAGCTATTCCAAGAAATAGAAAGGGAAGGAAAACTTCCAGACTCATTCTAGGAAGCCAGTATTACTTTGATTCCCAAACCAGACAGAGACCCAGTAAAGAAAGAGAACTACAGGCCTATATCCCTGATGAATATGGATGCAAAAATTCTCAGTAAGATACTAGCAAATCGAATTCAACAGCATATAAAAAGAATTATTCACCATGATCAAGTGGGATTCATTTCTGGGATGCAGGGCTGGTTCAACATTCGCAAATCAATCAACGTGACACATCACATGAATAAAAGAAAAGATAAGAACCATATGATCCTGTCAATCGATGCAGAAAAGGCCTTTGACAAAATCCAGCACCCTTTCTTAATAAAAACCCTTGAGAAAGTCGGGAGAGAAAGAACATACTTAAAGATCATAAAAGCCATGTATGAAAAGCCCACAGCTAACATCATCCTCAATGGGGAAAAACTGAGAGCTTTTTCCCTGAGATCAGGAACACGACAGGGATGCCCACTCTCACCGCTGTTGTTTACAATAGTGTTGGAAGTTCTAGCATCAGCAATCAGACAACAAAAGGAAATCAAAGGCATCAAAATTGGCAAAGATGAAGTCAAGCTTTCACTTTTTGCAGATGCCATGATACTATACATGAAAAATCTGATAGACTCCACCAAAAGTCTGCTAGAACTGATACATGAATTTAGCAAAGTTGCAGGATACAAAATCAATGTACAGAAATCAGTTGCATTCTTATACACTAACAATGAAGCAACAGAAAGACAAATAAAGAAACTGATCTCATTCACAATTGCACCAAGAAGCATAAAATACCTGGGAATAAGTCTAACCAAAGATGTGAAAGATCTGTATGCTGAAAACTATAGAAAGCTTATGAAGGTAATTGAAGAAGATATAAAGAAATGGAAAGACATTCCCTGCTCATGGATTGGAAGAATAAATATTGTCGAAATGTCAATACTACCCAAAGCTATCTACACATTCAATGCAATCCCAATCAAAATTGCACCAACATTCTTCTAGAAACTAGAACAAGCAATCCTAAAATTCATATGGAACCACAAAAGGCCCCGAATAGCCAAAGTAATTTTGAAGAAGAAGACCAAAGCAGGAGGCATCACAATCCCAGACTTTAGCCTCTACAACAAAGCTGTAATCATCAAGACAGCATGGTATTGGCACAAAAACAGACACATAGACCAATGAAATAGAATTGAGGGTACGTGATGGCTATTGAGGAGGGCACCTTTTGGGATGAGCACTGGGTGTTGTATGGAAACCAATTTGAGAATAAATTTCATATATTGAATAAAAAAGAAAAAAAAAGAAAAAGAAAAGCAAAGCTGGAAGCATCAAAATTCCAGAATTCAAGCTATATTACAAAACTGTAGTGATCAAAACAGTATGGTATTCGCACAAAATAGACACATGGATCAATAGAACAAGACAGAAAACCCAGAAATAATTTCCAATGGTAAAAAGTATCTTCAACAAATGGTGTTGGGAAAACTGGACACCGATGTGCAAAAGAAAGAAACTGGGCCACTTTCTTACACCATACAACAAAATAAATTCAAAATGGATTATTTTTTTAACTGGCATTGTTTATTTTTTTATTATTTCTAAGGGTTTGTTATATATTCTAAGTACTTATCCATTGTTAGTTATATGCACTTTGTATATCTACTACCACTCTGGCTTACATTTTAATGCTCCTTTGATGTTCTTTAATGTTTTTGAGTTTTATTATATTTTAATTTATTTAATTTTCCTTTGTTGCTATAAAGATATTCTATGGCATTGTTTTTTTTTTTAAAAAGCTCTGCTGTTTTTCCTTACAAACATAGGTATTTTATTTACTTAGAATTGTGATTTAGGCATGGTGTATGCTGAGTATTTTTCCACATGTATATTGTTCTAGCACCACTTGTTTAATAAACATAAATGATAAATAAATAGGTAAAAATATCTTATCATATCTTTACACCAGTGGAACTTCTGTCCATAAATCAAGTGTCATTCCATCAGCATATGAAACAAACTGTCTGGATGTTATAATCTGCTCTATTAATCTATTGGGCCCAATACTGAACTCACCATTTTAATTATCTCAACTTTATAATAGTCTTGTTTACAAGTGTATATAGCCTTGATATCTGAAAAATTTTATTTGTCCTATCATATTCTTTTTCAACATTATCCAGACTATTATTTTCCTTTGAATTTCCAAAGTTTGTTGTTGCTATTAGTAGAATCTTTTTTATTCTGAGAAAGAACCCCAAAAACATATTTTTTTTTCTAACCACACATCAGGAGGGGGATGGGGAGGGGTACAACCATCCAGCCCCAACCCCAGTCCTTGTGGTTTTGGCAGCAATAGAGGGTGTGGGGTGATGGCTCCCAAAACAAAAATTGTGTGTATGTATAGGAAGAAGGGCACAAAGCAGTAGGGAGAGGTGGGGGAAAGGGAGAGATGAGGTCAGCAATGGGACCCCATACATGGGAGAAGTTTCAAAACATTATTTCTTTTTTTAATTTTAATTTTTTTCTAAATTCTATTTGTTAACATATATGGTAAAATTGGTTTCTGATATAGAATTTATTAACCCATCCCTTACATATAATACCTAGTTACAGTCATATTGCCAAGTGCCCTCCTTAATACCCATCACCCATGTAGCCCATTAAGCACCCATTCCTGTCCATCAACTCTCAGGTTTTTCTTTATACTTAATAGTCTCTTATGGTTTGCTTCCCCCACCCCCTTTTTTGTATTTTGTCCCTTCACCTGTGTTCATCTGTTTTGTTTCTTAAATTCTAAACATGAGTGAAATAATATGGTATTTTTCTTTCTCTGACTGAATCATTTTGCTTAGTATAATACACTTTCTTTAGCTCCACCCACTTCAAAAAATGTGATATGTATATATATATGTATATATACATGTATATACATATATATACATATATATGTATATACATGTATATATATGTTTATATATGTATATATGTATATATATGTATATATGTATATACATATATATGTATATATATATACATATCACATTTTTATGTGATATGTATATATATATTTACATTTTATATATATATAAAATTTATATTTATACATTTATAAATTTACATTTATTATAAATAAATTTATTATACATAAATAAATTTACATTTGTTACATTTATATTATATATATATATATATATATATATATATAAATTCCTATATATATATTAAAGAGAGAGGGCACAAGTGAATGAGGGGTAGAGAGAGAGGAGGGAGAGATTGAGAAGCAGGACTCACTGAAGCAGAGCTCATGCTCACTTGAAGCGGGCCTTGAGCTCACCCAATGCAGGGCTGAACCCATGAACCATGAGATAATGATCTAAGCCGAAGTCAGATGCTTACAAGACTGAGCCACCCAGTTGCCCCAATATATCACATTTATTTATCCATTTATCAATCGATGCACAACATTTGGGAACTTTCCATAATTTGGCTATTGGCTATTTGGCTAATGCTCTTATAAACATCGGGGTGTCTGTATCTCTTAACACCATTTTTTTTTTGTATTGTTGGGTAAAGTCCTAATAGTGCAATTGCTAGGTTATAGGGTAGTTCTATCTCTACCTTTTTTGAAACCTCCATCCTGTTTTCCAGAGTGGCTGCACCAGTTTGCATTCTGACATGCAGTGTAACCAGGTTCCTCTTTCTCTGCCTCCTCATCAACATTTGCGGTTTCCTGCCAGGTTAATATTAGCCATTCTGACAGGTGTGAGGTGATATCTCACTGTAGTTTTGACTTGCATTTCCCTGATGTTGAGTGATATTGAGTATCTTTTCATGTGTCTGTTAGCCATCTGTATGACTTCCTTGGAAAAATGTCTGTTCATATCTTCTGCCCATTTCTTCACTGGATTATTTGTTTTTGGGGTGTTGAGTTTGATAAGTTCTTTATGAATTTTGGATACTAACCATTTACCACATATATCATTTACAAATATCTTCTCCAATACTGTAGGTTGTCTTTTGGTTTCATTGATTGTTTCCTTCACTGTGCAGAAATACTTATCTTTATGGAGTCCCAATAGTTCAATTTTGATTTGGTTCCCTTGCCTTCTGGAGACATTTCTAGTAATAAGTTGCAGCAGCCAAGGTCAAAGAGATGGTTTCTGGTGTTTTCCTCTAGGATTTGATGGTTTCCTTTATCACATTTAAGATTTTCATCCATTTTGAATGTATTTTTTTGTATGGTGTAAGAAAGTGGTCCAGTTCTATTATTCTACATGTCGCTGTTCAGTTTTCCCAGCACCATTTGTTGAAGAAACTGTATTTTTTTCCATTGGCTATTCTTTCCTGCTTTGCTGAAGATTAGTTGACCATATAGTTTTGGGTCCATTTATGGGTTTTCTATTTTGTTCCATTGATCTATGTGCCTGTTATTTTGCCAGTACCATACTGTTTTGATCTCTCCACCTTTGTAATATAACTGGAAGTCCAGAATTGTGATGCCTCCAGCTTTGCTTTTCTTTTTCAAGTTTCCTTTGTCTATTAACGGTATTTGTTGTTCCATACAAATTTTAGGATTGTTTGTTCTATCCCTGTAAAAAATACTGGTGGTACTTTGATAGGGATTGTATTAAATGTGTGGATTGCTTTGGGTAGTATAGATATTTTGAAAATATTTATTCTCTCAATCCAGGAGTATTAAATATTTTTCTTATTTTTTGTGTCACCTTCAAATACTTTCATAAGTATTGTATAGTTTTCAGAATACATATCTTTTACCTCTTTAATTCTGTTTATTCCTAGTTATCTTATGAATTTTGATACATTTCTAAATGGGATTAATTCTTCGATTTCTCTTTCCACTGCTTCATTATTTGTATACAGAAATTCAACAGATTTCTGTACATTGATTTTATATACTGAAACTTTGCTGAATTCTTATATTAGTTTTAGTAATTTTTGGTGCAGTCTTTCAGGTTTTATACATAGAATTTCATGTTTTCTATGAATAGGGTAAGTCTCACTACTTCCTTGCTGATTTAGATGCTTTTTATTATTTTTTTGTTGTTTGATTGCTGAGGCTACAGTTTCCAGTACTATATTAAATAAAAATGGTAAGAATCAATGTCCCTTTGTTGTTATCAACTGTAGAAGAAAATCTCTCAGTTATTCTCCATTGAAGATGATATCAGCTGTGGGTCTTTTGCACATGGCCATTATGATGTTGAAGTATGCTCCTTCTATTCCTACTTTGTTGAGGGTTTTTACCAAGAATGGATGCTGTATTTTGTCAAATGCTTTTTCTGCATTTATTTACAGGATCATGTTTGTTATCCTTTTTTTTAATGTTGTATATCACCTTGATTTGTGAATATTGAACCAGCCCTGCAACACAGGAATAAATCTCAATTGCTCATGGTGAATGCATTATTTTAATGTACTGTTGGGTTCAATTTACTAGTACCTTGTTGATAATTTTTTTCATCAATGTTCATGAAGGATATTGGTCTTTAATTCTCCTTTTTAGTGGGGTCGTTGGTCTCAGCATCAACCTAATGCTGACCTCATAGAATGAGCTTAGAAACGTTTCTTCCATTTTTATTTTTGGAACAGTTTGGGATGAATAGGTATTAACTCTTCTTTAAATGTCTGGTAAAACTCCCCTGTGAAATCCTATGGCGCTGGACTCGTATTTGTTGGGAGATTTTTGATTACTGATTCAATTTTTTGCTGGTTATGTGTCTGTTCAAGTTTTCTATTTATTCCTGTTTCAGTTTTGGTAGTTTGTATGTTTCTAGGAATTTATCCATTTATTCCAGATTGCCCAGTTTGTTGGCATATAATTTTGAATAATATTCTCTTATAATTGTTTTTATTTCTCTGGTGTAGGTTGTGATCATTCTTCTCCCATTAATGATTTTATTTACTCGTCTCTCTCTCTCTCTCTCTCTCTCTCTCTCTCTCAAGATCTGTCTAGGGGTTTATCAGTTTTGTTAATTTTTCAAAGAACCAGCTCTCAGTTTCATTGGTCTATTCTACTGTTTTTTCTTTTTGTTTCTATATCATTTATTTCTGCTCTAATCTTTGTAATTTCCCTTCTGCTGGTTTGGGGCTTCATTTGCTGTTCCTGTTATAGTTACTTTGGTGTAAGGTTAGGTTTTGTATCTAAGACTTTTCTTGCTTCTTGAAGTAGTGTCATATTGTTATATACTTCCCTCTTACGACTGCCCTTGCTGCATCCCAAATGTTTTGGACGCCCATATTTTCATATTAATTTGCTTCCATGTACTTTTTTTTTAATTTCTTCCTTACTTTCTCGGTTGACTCATCCATTTTTTAGTATGATGTTCTTTAACTTCCATGTATTTGAGGGCTTTCCAAATTTTTTCTTGTGGCTGACCTCACGTTTCATTAGCATTGTGTATGAAAACTTACATGGCATGATCTCAATTTTTTATCCATTTTGAGGCCGGATTTTTGGCACAATTTGTGATATATTCTGCAGAATGCTCCATGTGCACTCTAAAAGAATGAATATTCTGCTGCTTTAAGATGAGGTGGTTTTTATATGTCTGTTAAGTCCATCTGGTCACTGTGCCATTCAAAGCCATGGTTTCCCTATTGATTTTCTTCTTAGATGAACTGTCCTTTGCTGTAAGTGGGGTGTTAAAGACCCCTACTATTACTGTATTATTATAAATAAGTTTTTTATGTTTGTGATTAATTGACATATATATTTGTGTGTTCTCAAGTTGGTGGGCATAAATATTTACAATTGTTGGATTTTTTGTTGTTGTTGGATAGATCCCTTAATAATGATACAGTGCCCTTCTTCATCTCTTGTTACAGTTTTGGTTTCATGTTTATTTATTTCTGAAGAGAAAGAGAGAGAGAGAGAGAGAGCACGCTCACGAACAAGGGAGGGACAGAGATATAGGGAGACACAGGATCCGAAGCAGGCTCCAGTCTCCAAGCTGTCAGCACAGAGCCCGATGTGGGGCTCAAACTCACGAACCGTGAGATCATGACTCGAGCTGAAGTCAGAAACTCAACTGACTGAGCCACCCAGGCACCCCTACAGTTTTGGTTTAAAATCCAGTTTGTCTTATATAAGTATGGCTACTCCAGCTTTCTTTACCTATGAATTAGCATATTAAAATTTTCCCCATCCCCTCACTTTCAATCTGTAGGTGTCTTTAGGTCTCAAATGAGTCTCTTATAGGCAGAATATAGATGGGTTTTGTTTTGTTTTTTTTCTTTCATCCATTCTGATAAACTATGTCTTTTAATTGGAACATTTAGTCCATTTTTATTCAGAGTGATTATTGATAGATATGTATTTACTGTCATTGGAATACCTGTAAATTTAGTGTTTCTGGATATGTTTCCTATTCCTTTCCAGTCTTTGTTGCTTTTGGTTTTTCTTTCCCATTCAAAGTCTCTTTTAATATTTCTTGCAAGGTTGGTTTAGTGTTCACGAAATCCTTTAGTGTTGTCTGGGAAACTCTTTATCTATCCTTCTATACTGGATAGAGTAATCTTGGCTGCATATTTTTCCCATTCAGCATGTTGAATATATCGTGTAACTCCCTTCTGGCCTGCCTAGTCTTTAGAAAGATCTGGTGTGGAACTAATTTGTTACCCTTGTAAGTTAAAGAATTTCCCCCCCCCCCCTTGCTTCTCCCATGATTCTTTCTTTGTCTGTGTTTTTTGCAAATTTTACTATGACATATCTTGGTGTTGGCCATCTTTTGTTGATTTTGATGAGAGTTCTCCATGCATCCTTAATTTCCATTTCTGTTTCCTTTCCCAGATTAAGAAAATTTTCAGCCACAATTTACTCAAGTAAACCTTCTGCCTTCTTTTCCATCTCTTCTTCTGGGACTCCTACGAGTAGAATGTTATTGCACTTTATGGAATAGCTGAGTTCCCTGAGTCTACATTCGTTATCCAATATTTTTCTTTCCCTCTTATTGACAGCTTCAATATTTTCATAATTTTCTTTTTATTATCACGTATACATTGCTCTGCTTCGTTCATCCTTGTGGTCATTATAACACTATTCTTTTTTTTTTTTCAGTATATGAAGTTTATTGTCAAATTGGTTTCCATACAACACCCAGTGCTCATCCCAAAAGGTGCCCTCCTCAATACCCATCACACACCCTCCCCTCCCTACCACCCTCCATGAACCCTCAGTTTGTTCTCAGTTTTTAACAGTCCCTTATGCTTTGGCTCACTCCCACTCTAACCTTTTTCTTTTTTTCCTTCCCCTCCACTATGGGTTTCTGTTAAGTTTCTCAGGATCCACATAAGAGTGAAAACATATGGTATCTGTCTTTCTCTGTATGGCTTATTTCACTTAGCATCACACTCTCCTGTTCCATCCACGTTGCTACAAGGGACCATATTTCATGCTTTCTCATTGCCACGTAGTACTCCATTGTGTATATAAACCACAATTTCTTTATCGATTCATCAGTTGATGGACATTTAGGCTTTTTCCATAATTTGGCTATTGTTGAGAGTGCTGCTATAAACATTGGGGTACAAGTGCCCCTCTGCATCAGTACTCCTGTATCCCTTGGGTAAATTCTTAGCACTGCTATTGCTGGATCATGGGGTAGGTCTATTTTTAATTTTTTGAGGAACCTCCACACTGTTTTCCAGAGTGGTTGCACCAATTTTCATTCCCACCAACAGTGCAAGAGGGTTCCCGTTTCTCCACATCCTCTCCAGCATCTATACTCTCCTGATTTGTTCATTTTGGCCACTGAATGGCATGAGGTGATATCTGAGTGTGGTTTGAATTTGTATTTCCCTGATGAGGAGCGACGTTGAGCATCTTTTCATGTGCCTGTTGGCCATCTGGCTGTCTTCTTTAGAGAAATGTCTATTCATGTTTTCTGCCCATTTCTTCACTGGGTTATTTGTTTTTCGGGTGTGGAGTTTGGTGAGCTCTTTATGGATTTTGGATACTAGCCCTTTGTCCAATATGTCATTTGCAAATATCTTTTCCCATTCCGTTGGTTGCCTTTTAGCTTTGTTGGTTGTTTCCTTTGCTGTGCAGAAGATTTTATCTTCATAAGGTCCCAGTAATTCATTTTTGCTTTTAATTCCCTTACCTTTGGGGATGTGTCAACTAAGAAATTTCTACGGCTGAGGTCAGAGAGGTCTTTTCCTGCTCTCTCCTCTGGGATTTTGATGGTCTCCTGTCTTACATTCAGGTCCTTTATCCATTTTGAGTTTATTTTTGTGAATGGTGTGAGAAAGTGGTCCAGTTTCAACATTCTGCATGTTGCTGTCCAGTTCTCCCAGCACCATTTGTGAAAGAGACTTTTTTCCATTGGATATTCTTTCCTGCTTTGTCAAAGATTAGTTGGCCATACGTTTGTGGGTCTAGTTCTGGGGTTTCTATTCTATTCCACTGGTCTATGTGTCTGTTTTTGTGCCAATACCATGCTGTCTTGATGATGACAGCTTTGAAGTAGGCTAAAGTCTGGGATTGTGATGCCTCCTGCATTGGTCTTCTTCTTCAAAATTACTTTGGCTATTCGGGGCCTTTGTGGTTCCATATGAATTTTAGGATTGCTTGTTCTAGTTTCAAGAAGAATGCTGGTGCAACTTTGATTGGGATTGCATTGAATGTGTAGATAGCTTTGGGTAGTATTGACATTTCGACAATATTTATTCTTCCAATCCATGAGCATGGAATGTTTTTCCATTTATTTGTATCTTCTTCAATTTCCTTCATAAGCTTTCTATAGTTTTCAGCATACAGATCTTTTACATCTTTGGCTAGATTTATTCCTAGGTATTTTATGCTTCTTGGTGCAATTGTGAATGGGATCAGTGTCTTTATTTGTCTTTCTGTTGCTTCAATATTAGTGTATAAGAATGCAACTGATTTCTGTACATTGATTTTGTACCCTGCAACTTTGCTTAAGTCATGTATCAGTTCTAGTAGACTTTTGGTGGAGTCTATCGGATTTTCCATGTATAATACCATGTCATCTGCAAAAAGCGACAGCTTGACTTCATCTTTGCCAATTTTGATGCCTTGTATTTCCTTTTGTTGTCTGATTGCTGATGCTAGAACTTCCAACACTATGTTAAACAACAGCGGTGAGAGTGGGCATCCCTGTCGTGTTCCTGATCTCAGGGAAAAAGCTCTCAGTTTTTCCCCATTGAGGATGATGTTAGCTGTGGGCTTTTCATACATGGCTTTTATGATCTTTAAGTATGTTCCTTCTATCCCGACTTTCTCAAGGGTTTTTATTAAGAAAGGGGGCTGGATTTTGTCAAAGGTCTTTTCCGCATCAATTGACAGGATCATATGGTTCTTATCTTTTCTTTTATTAATGTGATGTATCACATTGATTGATTTGTGAATGTTGAACCAGCCCTGGAGCCCAGGAATGAATCCCACTTGATCATGGTGAATAATTCTTTTTATATGCTGTTGAATTCGATTTGCTAGTATCTTATTGAGAATTTTTGCATCCATATTCATCAGGGATATAGGCCTGTAGTTCTCTTTTTTTACTGGGTCTCTGTCTGGTTTAGGAATCAAAGTGACACTGGCTTCATAGAATGAGTCTGGAAATTTTGCTTCCCTTTCTATTTCTTGGAATAGCTTGAGAAGGATAGGTATTATCTCTGCTTTAAACGTCTGGTAGAACTCCCCTGGGAAGCCATCTGGTCCTGGACTCTTATTTGTTGGGAGATTTTTGATGACTGATTCAATTTCTTCGCTGGTTATGGGTCTGTTCAAGCTTTCTATTTCCTCCTGATTGAGTTTTGGAAGAGTGTGGGTGTTTAGGAATTTGTCCATTTCTTCCAGGTTGTCCAGTTAGTTCGCATATAAATTTTCATAGTATTCCCTGATAATTGCTTGTATCTCTGAGGGATTGTTTATAATAATTCCATTTTCATTCATGATTTTATCTATTTGCGTCATCTCCCTTTTCTTTTTGAGAAGCCTGGCTAGAAGTTTGTCAATTTTGTTTATTTTTTCAAAAAACGAACTCTTGATCTGCTATACAGTTTTTTTTAGATTCTGTATTGTTTACTTCTGCTCTGATCTTTATCATTTCTCTTCTTCTACTGGGTTTAGGCTGTCTTTGCTGTTCTGCTTCTATTTCCTTTAGGTTTGCTGTTAGATTTTGTATTTGGGATTTTTCTTGTTTCTTGAGATAGGCCTGGATTGCAATGTACTTTCCTCTCAGGACTGCCTTCGCTGCATCCCAAAGCATTTGGATTGTTGTATTTTCATTTTCGTTTGTTTCCATATATTTTTAAATTTCTTCTCTAATGGCCTGGTTGACCCACTCATTCTTTAGTAGGGTGTTCTTTAACCTCCATGCTTTTGGAGGTTTTCCAGACTTTTTCCTGTGGTTGATTTCAAGCTTCATCGCATTGTGGTCTGAAAGTATGCATGGTATAATTTCAATTCTTGTAAACTTATGAAGGGCTGTTTTGTGACCCAGTATGTGATCTATCTTGGAGAATGTTCCATGTGCACTCGAGAAGATAGTATATTCTGTTGCTTTGGGATGCAGAGTTCTATGTATATCCGTCAAGTCCATCTGATCCAATGTATCATTCAGGGCCCTTGTTTCTGTATTGACCGTGTATCTAGATGATCTATCCATTTCTGTATGTGGAGTGTTAAAGTCCCTGCAATTACCACATTCTTATCAATAAGGTTGCTTATGTGTATGAGTAATTGTTTTATATATTTGGGGGCTTCCGTATTTGGTGCATAGACATTTATAACTGTTAGCTCTTCCTGATGGAGAGACCCTGTAATTA